>NW_004567121.1:572074-668473 GCF_000260355.1 Condylura cristata
TGCTGTGGACCCCCATGTGGAGGTAAGGGCTGTGCCTGGGCTACGAAGAAAAAGCATCAGCCCTGTGGCAACCATGTGCCAAGTGAGACTTCCTGAAACTTCTCTGGACTTGACCCAAAGCTGGAACCAGAGAAGTGAACAGCTGATGGTCCCCACCTTCCAGAATCTCATGGACCAGTGGGAGAAGTTAGCATGGGAAGAGTACACACAAGCATGAGCAGGAGGCAGAGAACATTGGGGTGATCAGAAAGGATACCTCCAAATGAGTGTCCCTTCCAATCATCACACTGTGAACTTCCTGCCATAGTGGGGTTGTCTCAGCACCTATAGGAAAACAGATGGAAAATTTGAACCTCAAGAGCCATCCTAAGACATTTGTACAACTCTGGTTCCTAAGGTATTCATGCTGGACAGGAAGCTAGGAAGGCTAACCTGTCAGGAAGCTTTAGTCATAAAATCTGAACTGTCTCCTGAAACATAACTTCACAGCACTCACAGGAGACATTGGGTAGTGACAGAAGCTCACTGGAGTTCCAAGCCAGGTATCACTGTTGACCTAAAAACCCCCCACGCCCCTCACACCTGTGCCCCCTCTTCTCATCTGACCTCCTCCATCCTCCCCTCAGCATCTGTTCCTCCTGGGGTAGGGGACCCTCCCCCAGGACACCAGCAACTCCCCATGAGAGCGCCTGCCTGAGACAAGACACAGAGGCCCTGGCTCAGCCCCTCACCTCCACCAGCCCCAGCACACAGAGAGAGGGGAGGTCAGAGTCAGAGGACACTGCGCTCCTGGCTGCCAAGCACTGGCCTTCAGAGTCCAGGGAACGCAGATGAGGCTTCAGCAGCTACAGGAGCAGTGGCCGGCTCTGCAGGGCTGGTCATTTATCTGCTGAACATTAGGAGGCTCAGCTTCCTGGAGGGCGTGGCAGTCTAACACAGAAAAAGAGGCCAGTTTCTCCAGCCAGAAGATGCCTCGAGGCACCTGATGAAGAAATCATCACATCCGCACACGTGACCTACCTGCGCTCCCCTACAAGTAGGCTTCCAACCCAGCCCCATAGGAAATTGTGATGACAGACCCTGAGCTTCCCAGAAAGGGGAGGCTGGAGGACTTCCCAGAGCTCAGTCCTCTTGCCATGTCACTCTGGGACTAGGACTGAAGTACCATGCCCTCGTGAAGGTGTCCGGTCCTGGGCTGGGATGCGTGTCCTCTGTATTCCTGCTAAGGGAGCCCTGTGCGTGCACAGTGAGCTTCAGGCAGACCCGGATGCACTTCTGGACATGAAGCCACTCCACGTCACCGTTTCTAAATTCAGAGTTCAGTTGAAAGCTCCCTTCTCTATATTCTTTCCGTCCCTCAATGATGTACCCACATCTCCTTGGGGCTCCCCGAGGAGCCAAGCACCAAGCAGCACACACCCTAAGTGAGGCAAGCCTGGTCCCTGGGATCCCCAAAATGCAGTGGACTCCAGAATTAAGGGTTAATGATGTCAGCAGGGACCAGACCAAAAACGAGTCCAAATCATTCCTTTCCCCTGCTTCTTCTGGTAATACAGACATTTATGAGCTCTTGATAAATGGTAGAGTCTTTTAGTTATGTTTGTTATACATACAGATCCCATCCCATCTGCTGAGGTCAAACATAAAGTTTTCTAAAGCAGAAGTTAACATGGCTATAGTGAATGTCAGGAGACAGACTAGCAGAACCTACAGCTTCATAGTTTCCTGTTAATTGGGAGGAGGTGGCCCAAAGTTTAAAACATAATCTTCAAGGCAAGCACCTCCATGACCCTCTCTTCTCTCTTCTGAAAGCATCTCCTGCTCAAACCCCAGACTTTCCACCGCATCATTTTAGGTCTTGCAGGAATATGGGCCTTTGTTGTTGAAACCCAAATCCCAATGCCTTGAGCTTCCAGGTCATCTGTTACCCCAGGAGGAAGTGTGGTTTCAATTGAATTCAAGTACTGACAAACGCAAGGTTTCCAGACTGGAAATGATTGTAGGAGATCACTCAACCCAGACTTCAGTTTTCAGACTCTAAGCTGTCATGAAGTGATCACCAGTTGAGAAAGTGATGCTGAGTTTTCATGGCATCAGTGTGATGAATTTACTCAACTCTCGTTTCACTGTGAGGGCATCTCGCATGGATTTGGATTGTAGTCCCCAAAGACACACATCGATGGCCCAAATCCCAAAGGGCAAGGGTTTCAGGATTTGGAAATTTTGAGATTTTGTCCTTCAGGTTTGTATCTTTGGGGATTATGTCCCAAAACTGAGCTTGGACTTGCCCAACCCTCTGCCCACCCCCAAGCCTGCTGTCTGGACTTGCTTCCTAGAGGGCTGGCTCTTCACTTCTTCCTAGCTGCTTTCTCCATGGAAATTCAGTCGTTTCTATGTCAGTCAAAATGCTGTGTTACAGTCTCCTCTTCCTCATCTGAAAACAAAAGAAAAATTAACACAAATAAGTCCCATAGCACTCACCTAAATGGCAGAAACAAACAGAAACACCAAACTCATTATGATAGAAGAACCCAAATAACAAGACATCCATAAAGGTGTATTCCCTGAAATTCAAGCAGCGTTTGACCAAATTATATATTTATTACAACCAAAAACAAACAATTAAGTAAGTAAAGCTGTAATTGGACACATCACACCATAGCAGTTAAGGAAAGATTGTGGGTTAAATGCTTAAAGTTTGAGATTCCTGAGCAAAGTACCAACTGACAGAGGTTTCTAGCCTTTGTCTGATGTTTCACATCACAGAAAATGCAATAGCCATAAAAAAAAGTTGAGCATACTCCAAATTTTAGAATTTTGACAAAAGAATCCATGGAAGAAATTAAAAAAATAAGGTGACTTGGAAGATATATATTTGTAGCACATATAATATACAAATAGTTAATATCTAATTTTAAAATATTCCCTACTAATAAATGGGAGAAATGCAAATAATGTGCAAAGAATATAAAAGCATATATATATATATATATATGTATAGACACACACACACACACATATATATTCTTCTCAGGTATATGCTTTATTATATATATATATGTATATGTATATGTATATATCCAATAAATTAAAGCAATTATACTTAACCATACTAGTAATTAGCAAAATACAAATCAAAGAAATATTAAGACTCAGTTTTCACTCATCAAGAAGTCACGATTTTTAAAAGATGGAGGCAATGACTTGAGAAACAATTTACTCACTGTCTGAGTGGCTGTGTGAATCAGCACAGCTGTTTCAGGAAACAATTTTTCAAAGATCTGCTCAAAGTTTATTGAACAATAAATATAAATATTTCCATAATTAGTATATTCTTAAGTATATAGATTATACCCAAACAAACACATGATGATATACTTTTCTACACAAATAGGCTAAGTAGGGAGAAATAATGTTCAACCTTATAGAAAAATGGAAATAACTAAGTGTAGAAGAAATGAGGGAATATGAATTTGCTATTGAACAAATACCACAGTAATAATCATTGCCAGATACACTAATAAATGTTAAAATTGATGGGTAAAGGTTTAGGGAAACACAGGAAATTAACAAAGTTTCAAAGTCTCTCTCATACTATTTTTTTTTTTTAAAGGTTTATTTTTGCATACAGAACTGGGATACAGGCCAGAGGCTCAGGGGCGGTGAGAGGCTTCACCAGAGACAGAGTGGGGAACAGAACAGGCAGATCGACAAAGTACACTGCTGAGGGGAGCAGCGGGTGGGTCAGAGAGGTCTGCCACGCCATGTGGTCACCTCCAGGGCAGGCGGGAATCGAACTCATGTGGAAGTGGCTTTAGATTCTCAGTGCTGTGCTTTAACCCGCTGCGCCACAAGGGAGGGCCTCTCATACTATTTATTAAAGACAAAAGGGGATATAACAATTTTACAGTAAAGAAATTCAATGGATACTTCCTTACACAAGTGATCAAGGCTACATCATCATAATGGGACACATAAACATCATATATTCTCAATAAATGTTGATAAGAACAAATTACTTCTGTAGCATCTTGCCACAACTGTATAACCTTAATGCAATTAAGCTAAAATATGAGAACTCTGTGCCCAGTGACAAGGACTGGATTAAGAAGACATGGTAGATATATGCAACAGGGTACTACCCAGTCTGGCACATGGATAGAATGGGAGATTATGCTAAGTGAAATATGCCAGAGGGAGAAAGACCAAAAAATGCATAATTTCACTCATATGTGGAATATAGAGAAACAAAACACAGAAACTGCAGAACTAAACTAAACAAACCAAAATATGTCTAGAAATGATTGCAGAATTGAAGACACTAGACAGGGGTGGGGGCGTGAGGGTGGCATAAGTGGGAGGGACCTCAATGGTGAATGATAAAGGGTTACGGGTACTCTGGGGTGGTGGTATGTGGTGATGAAAACTGAGGAGGTGTGAACCTCTTTCTCTGAATCATATGCAGTGATGTAACCTGGAAGGGGGAAAAGAAGGGGGAGGAACCACCAGAAAACATAGAGTATAAAACAACTGATTGATACTCATCAAGTGACAAGGTCAGGAAAGACAAGGACAAACTTAGGAGTTGTCATAGAATGGAGAAGGCTAAGGAGACAAATAAATGCAATGTGTCTTCCAGGATGATTCCAGAACTGAAAAATGACATTAGGAGGCAACCTTGGTGAAATTTTTTTTATGTGATTTTTTCTTCCCCATCTTTTTATTTTTTACATCGTTCTTCATTTTGCTCATTTTTCCATTTCAGTTGTAATCCCCATTGACCTCCCATCACCACCTTGGTGAAATTCTAATGGTTCCTCAACTTAATTATTACAGCTTTACCTGTATTATTTTCCTGGACTTGATCATTGTGTGTGTGTATGTAAGTTTGTATCATTAGGAAAAACTAAGTGAAAAATGTGTATGACCTCTGCACTGTTTTCTCAAGTGTTTCTGTAAGTCGATTATTCACATTAAACTTCTTAACAATTAAAGTAAAATGAATGTGTGATGATGCACTACTAGAGCAGTTGGTTTTGGTACTATTGATTCCTCTAATATTTTTTCTCCCTATAAATAAGATTTTAAGACTAAGGAAGAAGAGAATTATCTGGGTAGGCAATTTCAGAAGATAGCCTTTAATATAGTGACTAATTTGTAATTTAAATTTTTAGCTTCTTGTTTATTCATTTTTTACTACCTACACCTGCCAAAATTGTCTCATTAAACTGAAACTGCTCAGTTTTATCTTGGCCAGAAGAGAAATATCCATAAAGTAATAAATATTTATATATAAATGTATAAAAATTCCAGAGAATTAATTATTTAAAACTTAGGTTTAATTATTCTTAAGAATATTTCAAAACAAATCACATGAAACATTTGACAAACTAAAATTTTGGCAACATGTTTATTTACTCAACAATTTTGTCTTCACAAGACAAAATATAAGAACATTTTGGACAATATTTGGGAAAATCTTTTGGAAAAAAAAAATTCTGAAATCCCAAGGCTAATAGCTGTCTCTGAAAGAATTACTTCAACTAACTTATATATACTTACTGATCCTTTTCAAAGGAGACTTAGCTCCTATTAAAGAAGCATATGAATTTTATTGCCCTCAAACTCCATTAGAATTTTTACTGGAATGAAACTGATTTTGTATTGATTTATAAATTACCTCTGAAGATATCTGAACATTTAATAACATTGTCATCCCATTCAAGCCAATGCGACAACTCTACATTCACTCAAATTCTCTCCTCTATCCTGTATTAAATTTCTAATTTTCTCTATCTGGGGCTATTTATATTTGTTGCATATATTTCATTGTACATTGCATTTTGTTTACAGTGTGAATAGTATGCTAGATTATTATTATCGACGAAGAAGTGTTGGTTTTTCTGTGTATCTTTGTATGGAACAACCTTACATGGTATTAAAAAACTGTCTAATAAGTGCTTATGATATTTTTCTGTGATATGATGATATTGTCTGAAATTAATGGCAAATTTGTGTCTTTATTCTACTTTAAGTTTCTCAATTCTTTTTACTCCAAAGTGTTGACCAGGAACTCCAACATAACATTAAATAGTAGTGAGTGCTTTAATCTTGTTACTGATCTCAACGAAAATGATTGAAAAGTTTCCCTTTTATGGTTTAAATTCCATGTAGATTGGAGATACATGGCCTTCACAAGTTCAATCAATACTCCTCTTGTTCCTACTTTTAATTTAAAATTAAGAATTATTTAAAATTAGAATTAGGTGTTGAAGATTATGAGATGATTTTCTGCATCTGTTAAGATAACCGCTCAAAGGTAATCTCTGGCCAGTAAAAGTCAAAGTCAAAGGGAAGCTGCTTTTTTCAGATGTAAATTTTACTTCAACATTCATGTATTAGTACCTCCCTTATGGAGCCTTTAATAACTCCTGTCAATCCAGTCAGTCGGTCACACATGACTATCGCACTGCTGCTCAGTGAATGATCCCTGTGTGAGAAATGCATGTTTTTAGGCCCCACCCCACCCCTGAGTCAGAACTAGTCTATGTTTTCACAAGGTCCCTGGTGATTTGCACAGGAGGGTTCAGAGGACGATGCCGTCCTTTAGCAATGCTGAAAGGACACTGACTCGTCACCAGAGACTGTGTGCTGAGGGCAAGGCTATCCTTGCAGGGGAGCGCTCTGGAGACACCCCAGGGCATGGAGACAGCTCTAGGCTGGACACCCACAGAGGCTTGTGTTTCTGAGTCATCTTGTCATCTTGTCCACGAGCTGCTGCTTCAGGAAACAAGCTGCCAACTTCAGGAAACAAGACTAGAAAGACAAGAGACAGAACATTCATCCTCCAGTTCTGGTTCTGCTGCTGAATGTCTTGAAGTGCCCCCAGCTTCACTTTCCTTGGCTGTGTCTTCTCCTATTTACCTAACTGAACCAAGGCAGGTGAAGGAACTCATGCCTCAGTTACTCACAGCTCCACCTGTCAATGGCTCCAGCTCCCAGTGAGTGTCACTTCTCTTGGTCTTTGCTCTGGGAAAGGAAGCCCCGGCATCCCCACGGCACTGGTCTCCACTATCACTGGACCATGGTATCCAGCCCCAGTAAGAAATAGGTCTCTGCCACAGGACAAAGCCAGTCTGCAGACTCTGAACAATCATTTATTTCACTCTCCACCTGTGGGTCTGTGTCAGTTCAACTGGTTTCACTGGACTTGGCTTCCCCCCACAGGTTATGTGTCAAGATCTGTTCTCCCAGGTTTGCATTCCAGGACTGGGACTGAAGATGGAATCAGGACCTGCTCTTCTGAAGGTTGAGGCAGGAATCCCAAGAGGTCATACACTTGCCATGTTTTTTCAGGCCTTGGCTCAGACTTGGCACTCTGTCACTCTGCCCACATTCCTTTGGACAAAAGTCACATAGCCAAGCCCAAAGACAAATAATGAGGAAATACATGTGCTCCAGGAAGCAGGAGGAATGGGACCAGGCTAGGCCAGGAAAGGGGATATCTGAGGGAATGACGCAAGTAGGAATAAAGGAATAATGACTTTAATCTCAAGGTTTCCAAAGACACCTCACAGTGGCAAGATTGCCCATGCCCTGGTAACACAACACAGACTCCTGGAGGACTGGCTGCAAAACAGGCAGCTCACCGCCCTTAATTGCCAAGCCAGGGTCAATCTCCTTCTGTGCAGCCCACCTTCCCCAGTCAAGCGTGGACCAAGGCCCAGCGGGGGCAGCCTTGCTTCTCAGGGCTTAGCCCAGCTCCCTGCACAAGAAGATGTTCCTGGCCTTTGGTGCACCGATGAGCTCAGTATACAACCTTTAACAGCAGGAAAATGAGTGGGCCTCAGAGTGGTTTAGAGGTCAAGGAGTGCAGGAGGATTTGGGTGGGAAAAGAAAAGAAGCAGTCAGAGGTGTTTGCTGGGCTTTACAGAATTGAGGAACAAAAGGTAACAGCCTCCAACTGTCTGGGCTGGGTCTGTTTAAGGACGCAGGGGCTGCATGACATAGTACTTAAGCTCACCTTTCTAATGTAGGTGAATAAATTAAAATATGTGTCCAATATGGCAGCCCTCAGCACACAGTCTCTGGTGACGAGTCAGTGTCCTTCCAGCATTGCTAAAGGACGGCATCGTCCTCTGAACCCTCCTGTGCAAATCACCAGGGACCTTGTGAAAACATATGAGGCTGGTCCAAAGTGAATGGATTCTAAATGTGTGAAAATGCACACAAATTTTGAAAACCTAGTAAAAATAAAAGAAGGCATGTAAATGTCCTGATGGTTTATTTACTGATTATTTGCTAAAATGATAATAGTTTAGATATTGGAGTGAAGAATTTTCAAAAAATTTTTTCACCTATTCCCTTTCCTTTAATTAATAGACTTTATTTTTTTAAAGTTTTAGGTTTCAAACTGTACGGAAAGTGTGGAGAGTTCTCATAAACCTCCTCTCCTGCACGTAGCAGCCGGCGGACCCTAATATTAACACAGAACATTAGTGAGCTTCATTTGTGATCTCTGATGAGTCAATATTATTTATAAAACATGCATAATGGTGATGCATTATTATTAACTATAGTACATAGTTGACATTAAACTTTACACTTTGTGTCTCAAACTTGACTTTTGAAAAATATACATTGTCATATAGCTATCATTACGGAATCATATGTAAATAGTTTCACTGCCCCAAAGGCCTCTGTGTTCTATTGACTCATCATTTCTCCCCTCTCCTCTAGCCCCTGGCACCCTGAACTTTTACTAGCTCTGCTTCTGCCTCCTCCAGAATGTCATATGGTTGGAATTGTGCAGGATGCAGCTTTCAGGCTTAGTATTATTCCTTTGGGGTTCCACCATGTCTTTTTGAGACTTGAAGGCTCATTTCTCATTCAGCTAAATAATATTCCACTGTGCAGGCTGATTAAACAAAATCCAACGTTCTACTGTCTCAAGAAGACACATTTAACTACCAAAGATAAACATAGACTAAAAGTAAAAGGAACGGATTTTTTTTAGTAATATAATAGTTTATTTTTACATCATTTTGTGCCTTTTTCCATCTCAGTTGTAATTCCCGTGGGTTTTCCATCACCAGTTCACCTGTGTGCCATCACCACAGTCCAGTGCACTTCCCTCCCCCACCACCATTTTTGATCCCATTCCCCACTCCAACCCAGTACAATGACTCTGATATATAGTAGTTCATTATTATTATTATTTTATTATTATTATTATTATTATTATTATTATTATTATTATTATTTTCTCCCCTGGTCCCTTATACTCCTGCTATGCGTAAAACCACCAGTATTTTCCCTTTTCTTTCTGGCTATTTCATTAAGCATTATCTTTTCCAGCTCCATCCATGTTGCTGCAAAATGTATGTGTTTATTTTTTTGATTGCTGAGTAATATTCCATTGTGTGTATATATACCACATCTTTTTAATCCAGTCATCTACTTTTGGACACTTGGGTTGTTTCTATGTCTTCCCAATTGTAAATAAAGCAGCAATAAACATGGGGGTGCAGATGTCTTTTTGAATCAGTGTTTTTGTGTCTTTTGGGTAGATAACTAGGAGTGGAATAGCTAGGTCATATGGAAGATCCATGTTTAGCGGTTTGAAAACCTCCAGTTTTCCATAATAGTTGTACTAGTTTGCATTCCCACCAGCAGTGCAGGAGAGTACAGACAGGATTTTTTAAAAAACAATCCTATAAGCTAATGAACCAACAAGGAAGGCAGGAACAGAGAGCGCAAACAAGCTGCCATCTTCAAGACTAGAGTGAAAAATCGAAAGCAGTATTGTGTGTCTTCCCCTGCTCTGAGGTGAGAAAGATGGGCTGGTCTTGATCCGAGGAGGAAGCAATGAACCAGCCAGGGAAAGCCACAGATTCAAAGGTGGAGGTCCTGCCAGTCTTATTGTGGTAGAAGAGGAAGGGTTTCACAGGCCCCGCTTGGTTGTACAGATCTAGAATCTTCTCCTCCTGCAAAGGAAGGACAAGGCCCATACAGGAAGCAAAGGCTGTTTGAGTAGTTCAAGGTGACTTGTACACAGACATTAAATGCTCTGGGCCTCCCTGGTGGTACAAGGTGTTAAGTCTCAGAACTATGAAGCCACCTGCAACATTACAGCATGAGTTCGATACCCAATCAGGAAGCTGATCCCATGTGGTACAGCAGACCTGTCCTGTCTCTCCCACTGCTCCTCTCAGCAGTGTATTTCAGTCAATCCACCTGTTCTGCTTCCCATTCTGTCTCTGATGAATCTTCTCACTCCTGATCACTGGCCTACACCCCTGTTAATGTATACATAAATTAACAAAAAGAAATCTCTTAAAATATTAAATGTTTTCAAGTTTCAAAAATGCCTTATCCACACTGAGAGCAGGTCTAGATGAACACATTTCAAAGGAGAGGCAGAGAGGAATCTCCTGCCCAGTGACAGGCCTTAAATCCAGACATGGGCTGGAACAACACCAGGGTCGGGCACTGAACAGGACAAAATATTGGGACTTCCTCACCAGAGAGGCTGAGGGATCCTCTACCACAGAAGGAGATGCCAGTTTGCAGCAGGGAGCAAGGTCATCCCTAGCGAGGCTGCGGGTGCCCGGACACTGTCCACTTGTCTCCAAGTGCCCTGAGGGCAAGGCCTTTGCCCTCTGCTCCCTGCTGCTCCCCAAATGCCCACAGCAGTGCTGGAGGCACACATTTCTGGGGAATGGCCTTGGGTAGAATCACAATGAATTGAGTCCAACAAAGGTTTTTAGAACCAAAGTTTAAGAAATAAGTTCCTTTGGGATAACTGAGTCATAAAGAGAAAGTAAGAGCCACCTAGAATTCTTGAGAATTAATATAGTAAAGATGGCATTTCAGAAAACACAGGAAAGTATGTTGAACAGACAGGATGTTTAAAATGAAAGCATAATCTAAGATAATGAACCAGGAAATGCTCTCAGGACCCAACATGAAGAGAAAAAAAGTAAGGAATGGAGAGCAAGTGTGGACAATTAGACATCAGAGAAGACTCTAGAAGGTCCAATGTCCAATGATGAAGAGTGGCAAACAAAAGATGAAACAGAAGCAAATCTATTTGAAAAAAACACCACCAAAGAGGTTAAGAGGGAAAGGATAACTCAAAGAAATGTGAGTTTCTAGCGTTTAACTCAAGAGCAACTAGGAATGCAGATGCTAAGAATTTAGCTCTAAGATCAGATCTGCTACCAAGTAAACCTCTACAAGATAAGGCCTTTTAGAAACATTAACTTTTTCACAGTGTTTGCATGGTCACATTCTTAGTACTCACCTTCAGTTTTAGGGTGGGCTGACCCTCCATGTCCTCACAAGACAAACACTTTTCTGGTTCCTTTATTCCCATGTAAATGGGAGTCCCTTTGTCTTGTTCAAGAGACTCGGGATACTTGCATGGGAGGAAAGTGATGGTAACTTGGAAACAAGAGAGGAGGCGGTGTAAGCTTCTCTTTGCCGTCAGGAAAAGACGACTGTCTTCCAAGTTGGGTTACCCCACATCCACCAAATGGCCATATGCTTCATTCATTCACTCACTCATTCATTCATCCATTCATTCATTCACTCACTGCCACCATGTGTAATCACTGCCTCAGAATATGGAACAAACCCAAAACGTTAAACAACCCATTCTGGTCTTGATCTTTACACCTCTGCTTAAACACCAACAGAAGGGAAGCCCTAGCCAAGCAGAGCTTCGACCCTTGAAGAGGTCAGTGACTTAGGAAATTTTGCTTGATCTGATGATGAAAGCTGCCTCCCTGGGGTATCAGCCCATTTAGTCTTTGGAGGGCAGCAGGGGGCAGAATGAGCTACTGCTCTTCCACAAGGATCCCAGGCCAGGAGAGCATTGCTCCTGTCCCCATGATGCAGTTCCAATTCGGCTTTTTTACCCCGCTCCCAGAAAACTTCTCTAAGTTATCCTATGAAACTCTCCTCCCTCCTGGAAGCCGTAGAAAGGTAACCCAGCCACTAACTCGAGGGGAGCCTCACCTGGAGTCACGTCCGCTCTCCGAGGAACTGCCACAAGAACGTCACCTTGAAGGATCCATACTTGTTGATTCGAGTCAGAGATATCCCCAGTGTAAGGCAAATTTACTTTTATTTAAATGAGAAAAATAATGAAAAGCATTATAATTAAGGCTGCTATAATGGTGCTAGAGAAAGATATTCTAATTTAGGCTCCTTGGAAAGTAAGGACCAGGATCTGCAGACCAAAACAGGCAGAATTCACACTAAATTCCCCCTCCTTCTTTCCATTTATGCTGTGGACCCCCATATGGAGGTAAGGGCTGTGCCTGGGCTAAAAGAGCAAAGTGTCAGCCCTGTAGCATCTGTTACCAAGACCAAGTAAGTCTTCCTGACACCTGCTCTGTGCTTGACCAAAAGCTGGGTCTGAAACGAGAGAAGTGAACAGCTGATGGTCCCCACCTTCCAGAATCTCATGGATCAGTGGGAGAAGTTAGCATGGGAAGACCATACACAAGCATGCACAGAAGGGCAGCGAACATTGGGGTGATCAGAAAGATACCTGATTGTTTACATGACTGATCTATAATAATTTCTTTCTTATCATTGGTCTGTGGACTTTCTGCCATAATGGGGTTGTCACAGCACCTGTAGGATTTAAAAAGATGGGAGATTTGATCTCAGGAGAAATTTCCAAGATGTTCTTGGGCCTGTTTCCTAAGGTATTCATGCTGGACAGGAAGCTAGGACGCCTAACCTGTCAGGAAACCTTAGTCATAAAATCTGAGCTGCCTCCTGAAACAAAACTTCACAGCACCCATGGGAGATATCAGTGACATAAGCTCACTGGAGTTCCAAGCCAGGTATCACTATTGACCTAAACACCTCCCACGCCCCTCACACCTGTACCCCCTCTACTCATCTGACTTCCTCCATCCTCCCCTCAACATCTGTTCCTCCTGGGGTAGGGGACCCTCCCCCAGGACACCAGCAACTCCCCATGAGAGCACCTGCATGAGACAAGACACAGAGACCCTGGCTCAGCCCCTCACCTCCACCAGCCCCAGCACACAGATAGAGGGGAGGTCAGAGTCAGAGGACACTGCGCTCCTGGCTGCCACGCACTGGCCTTCAGAGTCCAGGGAACGCAGATGAGGCTTCAGCAGCTACAGGAGCAGTGGCCGGCTCTGCAGGGCTGGTCATTTATCTGCTGAACATTAGGAGGCTCAGCTTCCTGGAGGGCGTGGCAGTCTAACACAGAAAAAGAGGCCAGTTTCTCCAGCCAGAAGATGCCTCGAGGCACCTGATGAAGAAATCATCACATCCGCACACGTGACCTACCTGCGCTCCCCTACAAGTAGGCTTCCAACCCAGCCCCATAGGAAATTGTGATGACAGACCCTGAGCTTCCCAGAAAGGGGAGGCTGGAGGACTTCCCAGAGCTCAGTCCTCCTGCCATGTCACTCTGGGACTAGGACTGAAGTACCATGCCCTCGTGAAGGTGTCCGGTCCTGGGCTGGGATGCGTGTCCTCTGTATTCCTGATAAGGGAGCCCTGTGCGTGCACAGTGAGCTTCAGGCAGACCCGGATGCACTTCTGGACATGAAGCCACTCCACGTCACCGTTTCTAAATTCAGAGTTCAGTTGAAAGCTCCCTTCTCTATATTCTTTCCGTCCCTCAATGATGTACCCACATCTCCTTGGGGCTCCCCGAGGAGCCAAGCACCAAGCAGCACACACCCTAAGTGAGGCAAGCCTGGTCCCTGGGATCCCCAAAATGCAGTGGACTCCAGAACTAAGGGTTAATGATGTCAGCAGGGACCAGACCAAAAACGAGTCCAAATCATTCCTTTCCCCTGCTTCTTCTGGTAATACAGACATTTATGAGCTCTTGATAAATGGTAGAGTTTTTTAGTTATGTTTGTTATACATACAGATCCCATCCCATCTGCTGAGGTCAAACATAAAGTTTTCTAAAGCAGAAGTTAACATGGCTATAGTGAATGTCAGGAGACAGACTAGCAGAACCTACAGCTTCATAGTTTCCTGTTAATTGGGAGGAGGTGGCCCAAAGTTTAAAACATAATCTTCAAGGCAAGCACCTCCATGACCCTCTCTTCTCTCTTCTGAAAGCATCTCCTGCTCAAACCCCAGACTTTCCACCGCATCATTTTAGGTCTTGCAGGAATATGGGCCTTTGTTGTTGAAACCCAAATCCCAATGCCTTGAGCTTCCAGGTCATCTGTTACCCCAGGAGGAAGTGTGGTTTCAATTGAATTCAAGTACTGACAAACGCAAGGTTTCCAGACTGGAAATGATTGTAGGAGATCACTCAACCCAGACTTCAGTTTTCAGACTCTAAGCTGTCATGAAGTGATCACCAGTTGAGAAAGTGATGCTGAGTTTTCATGGCATCAGTGTGATGAATTTACTCAACTCTCGTTTCACTGTGAGGGCATCTCGCATGGATTTGGATTGTAGTCCCCAAAGACACACATCGATGGCCCAAATCCCAAAGGGCAAGGGTTTCAGAATTTGGAAATTTTGAGATTTTGTCCTTCAGGTTTGTATCTTTGGGGATTATGTCCCAAAACTGAGCTTGGACTTGCCCAACCCTCTGTCCACTCCCAAGCCCGCTGTCTGGACTTGCTTCCTAGAGGGATGGCTCTTCACTTCTTCCTAGCTGCTTTCTCCATGGAAATTCAGACGTTTCTATGTCAGTCAAAATGCTGTGTTACAGCCTCCTCTTCCTCAAAAGAAAAATTAACAAAAGTAAATCTCACACTACTCACTTAAATGGCAAGAATAAATAGAAGCGCTAAACTCATTAAGACAGAAGAACCCAAATAATAGGACCATCATAAAGGTGTATTCCCCAAAATTCAAAGCAGCTTTTGTCCAAATTATACATTTATGTACAACAAAAACAAACTATGATTGGACAGATTACACTACGGCAGGTAAGGAGAGATTTTGGTTTAAATACTTAAAGTTTGATAGTCTCATCAAAGTGCCAAAGGACAAGAACTTTTAGCCTTTATCTGATGGTCCATATCATAGAAAACGCAATAGCCATGAAAAAGCTGATCATCATCCAGCCTCAGAGAATTTATTTGCCACACATCTAATAAACAAATAATTAATATACAAGTTTTTAATAGTTCCTACTAATAAATGGGGGAATTATAAATAATTCTTGGAAAAAAATGCACCAAGAATATAAAAATATTACATTGACAGGAAATATGGATATGTGCATATATATCCAAAAATAAAAGCAATTATAGTTAACCATACTAGTGATTAGCAAAATGCAAATCAAAGCAATAATAAGACTCAGTTTCCACCCATCAAGTAGGCACAATTTTAAAAGTTGGTAGGCAATGACATGAAAAACAATTTACTCATTATATGTATGGTTGTATGAATCATCACACCAGTTTCAGAAAACAATTTTTCGGGTATCTGTTCAAAGTTTAAATGTGTCTACTCCCTTACCCATTGATTCTACTTAAAAGCATTGCTCAGGTAAGTATTTTCAGCTCTAAAGTTGGAAAAATCCAACTAAAAGATTAAAACAATAATTATATATTTTATAGGTAAACATAGGTTGTAGCAAAACAAACTGTGATGGTATAGTTTTGACAAAATAGACTAAAACGGGAGAAAAAATTGCTCATCTTTATAGAAAAATGTAAATAAATAAGCGTAGGTGAAATGAGGAAATATGGATCTGCTCATATTACTGCACAGTAATAATCATCAAGACATAATCTAATAAATGCTAAAATTGGTGGGCAAAAGTTTGGGCTGTCCTTGCAGGGGAACACTCTGGAGACGCTCCAGGGCATGGAGACAGCTCTAGGCTGGACACCCACAAAAGCTTGTATTTCTGAGTCAGCTTGTCAGCTTGCTCCACGAGCTGCTGCTGATCTCTCAGCAGGTTTTCCCAACATGCCAACTTCAGGAAACAAAACTAGAAAGGCAAGAGATGGAACATTTATCCTCCAGTTCTGGTTCTGCTGCTGAATGTCTTGACATGCCCCCAGCTTCACTTTCCTTGGCTGTGCCTTCTCCTATTTACCTAACTGAACCAAGGCAGGTGAAGGAACTCATGCCTCAGTTACTCACAGCTCCAGCTCCCAGTGAGTGTCACTTCTCTTGGTCTTTGCTCTGGGAAAGGAAGCACCGGCATCCAAGTGCTGACACCCCACGGCACTGGTCTCCGCTATCACTGTGCCACTGTATCCAGCCCCAGTAAGAAATAGGTCTCTGCCACAGGACAAACCAAGCCAGTCTGTGGGACTCTGAACAACTATTTATTTCACTCTCCACCTGTGAGCACATTTCCCCTAATATTAACACGGTGCATTAATGAGCTTCATTTGTTATCACTGATGAGTCAGTATTATATATTAAACACATACAATGCTGATACATTATTATTCACTCTAGTACATAGTTGACACTAGACTTTACACTTCGTGTGACACATTTATGACTGTTGACATGTGTGCATGTCATGTAGCTGTCATTACGGAATTATATGTAAATAGTTTCACTAACCAAAAGGCCTCTGTGCTCTATCGATTCATCATTTCTCCCCTCTCCTCTAGCCCCTGGTACCCCTGAACTTTTACTGTCTCTGCTTTTGCCTCCTCCAGAATGTCATATAGTTGGAATTGTGCAGGATGCAGCCTTTCAGGTTGGTTTCTTTCACTTGGTAATATTCCTTTGAGGCTCCACCATGTTTTTTGAGACTTGAAGTTTCATTTTTCTTAATGGTTAAATAATATTCCACACTGTGGACATACCACACATTTATTTACCTATTATACATTTGTATATTTATTTACCTATTAAAGGACATCTTTTTGAGATGTAGTACATATATACAATGGAATATTACTCAGCAACCAAAACAAAGAAACACATGTCTTTTGCAGCAACTTGGATGGAGCTGGAAAAGATCATGCTTAGTGAGATAAGCCAGAAAGAAAAAGAAAAATACCAGATGGTTTCGCTCAGAGCAGAAGTATAATGGACTAGGCAAGAAAATAATAAGAATAATGAACAGCTATATACCAGAGACATTTTGTGGGGGTGGAGTGGGGAATGGGGTCAAAAACGGCGGGGTGTGGCCCTCCCTGGTGGCGCAGCCGGTTAAAGCACAGCACTGAGAATCTAAAGCCGCTTCCGCATGAGTTCAATTCCCGCCTGCCCCGGAGGTGACCACATGGCGTGGCAGACCTCTCCTGACCCGCCCGCTGCTCCCCTCAGCAGTGTACTTCGTCGATCTGCCTGTTCTGTTCCCCACTCTGTGGTGACTCCTCTCACGCTCTGCATCTCTGGCCTGTACCCCAGTTCTGTACAAATAAATAAATCTTTAAAAAAAAAAACAAAAACGGCGGGGTGGGGAGGGAAGTGCACGGGACTATGGTTATGGCACACGGGTGACTTGGTGATGGGAAACCCGCGGGATTACAATTGAGATGGAAAAAAAATGTACAAAATGATGTAAAAATAAACTATTATATTATAAAAAATAAAAACATCTTTTTGATTGAAAGACACATTAATTACTTCCATGTTTGGGCAATTATGAATACAGTTACTATAAACAACTGTTGTGTCAGGTGGGATTCCTGGGTCATGTGGTAAGATTATGTTTTGCTCTGTAATAACAAAATACAACAAAAAGCTAAATTCTACTGGGTCATCCAAACTGGCTGTACCATTTTTCTTTTTCACCAGCAGTGGCTGAGAATTTCTACTGCTCAACATCTCAGCAGTATTTAATCATTCTTCCAGGCTTGGCCATTTTAAGTATATTTAGGTATGTAGTGGAATTGAATTATTGTATCATTTACAGTTCCCTAATAACATGTGATATTGTTGATATTTTCATATCTTATTTGATGAGATGTCTGTTAATGTTGTGTCCATTTTTAATTGGGTTGTTTGTTCTCACATGTTGCATTTTAAGAGTACTTTGTGACAAGAAAATAAAGACCACTATCAAGATATTGAAGTGAAAATTCTCAATAAAATGCTACCAACTCAGATTCAACAATATATCAAAAGGACCATACAGCATGATCAAGTGATATTTATTCCAAGGATGTAAAAATGGTTTCACCTTGGAAACCAATCACTGTAGCACATCATAGCAACACAAGGAAGATTAAGTCATGTGATCATCAACAAAGGCAGAGAAAGCATTTCATAAGACGTGGCACCCATGTGTGAGAAAAACTCTTAATAAAATGGTTACATAGGCAATATATCTCAATATAATAAAGGTTATAAACTATAAAAATCTACAGCCAATATTGTACTTAATAACAATATAAAATAAAAGTGGTATCATGCAGCAAAAGGAAATATTAAGAGATTAAAAGGAGAAACTATTGAGTAGGAGAAGATATTTACACATCACAACTAACGTTGGGTTAAAATCCAAGGTATACAAAGAACTCACCCAACTCAACAACACACACACACAAAAAAAAAACAACAGCTCAATTAAAAATGGGCAGAAGATCTGAATAGACACATATCCAAAAAAGATGTAGAGATGGCCAACAGACATGAAAAAAATCCTCAGCATAATTTCTGATAATGGAAAAGAAAATTGAAGCTACAATTAGACAGTTAATACTTGTGATAATGGCATAATTCAAAAAGACTCCTAACATATGGGAGAAAATATGAGAAAGAAAATTTTTCACACTGTTAATTGGGACATAAATTGATGCCTTTATTTTGGAAACTTTCCTTTAAAATCTAAAAATAAAAAAAAATCTAAAAATAAAAATACCATAGGATCTAGCTATCCTACTTCTGGGCATCTAGCTGAAGAACACAACACCATCAACCTTCAAAATCTATATGTTCCACAATGTTTTTTACAGCACTATACACAGTAGCTAAGATACGGAATAAAGATAGGATAAAGTCGTGGCACTCACACAGCGGGATACTACCCAGCTACAAGGAAAGATGATATTCTGCCATATGCACCAAAATGAAGGATCTTGAGAGGACTACATGAAGCCAACTTAGCCAGAAAGATAATATTAAATGATTTCACATATATGTTGGAATATAAGGAAGTAAAGCGAACAAAGTGATTGTGCTAAATAAAACAAACTAGTGGACCACTGATCACCGAACTGAGACTACCAGAGGAAAAGAGGTAGAGGTGAGAGAGTGCAGGAAAGGAGTGTTGGTGGGTATTTTGGTCTTGTTTTTTGGGTTTTCTTTTCCTTCATAAAATTTCTAAAAAATAATTCTGGTATACTTTGAGTTTCACCTATTTATGCTTACTACGGCTTTGAAAACTCCATATGTGGCTCATGCTTCAATTGGATACTAGCCTAGGATGAAACTACGTGCCAGAAAGATGGAGGAAGAACACCAAGGAGGCCAGTTCCTTAGCCTGGTCTGCATGGAAGAGGCAGGGGCTGGGAGGACCAAGCAGAACAAAGGATGTAACATAATCAATTTACAACCCTGAAAAACCAAACATTACACTTCCAGCTTTTGAAGTTAACTATCAAGTAATAGGCACAGTTTTCATTGACCATTGCTGGAACCCAACCAGAAAAGACATGTTCATCCCATGCTTGGCTTCCCTTGCCCCAGGTGGCAGATTATAGTGGGCTCCATATTCCCTGTATCAGCCGGATTCTTGCTCAGCCACCTAATGGTCTGCTTGCCTCAAGCCCTCCCTGATCTGGGCTGTCCTGCTCACTTTAGTCAGATCTTTCCAGAATACATATCTGCACTTACCACTAACTTCACTGAAACCTTCAATGAATACCCTATTGCTTGGGAAATAATGTTCAAATTCATTAGCGGGATGAGGTTGGCTTACATGCAAGGAGAAGGCAAATAAGGGAGGAATTACAGAGGTGCAGGCAGGTCCAGAGAAAGCAACAGGACATGGTGAAGCAGGAGAGGCAGCTGTTGACAGTTGGAAACCACTGTGGGACTGGTTGTAACCTATGTGCACACCTTCGCTGCCAACTTGGAGGGAGAGAGGGACACCGCCTAAACTTTCCTCCTTCCCTTTGATCGACCACTGCTGGAACCCAACCAGAAGATAAAGGACAAGACACTACTGAAGAGCCCTCAAGACACTGAGCAGGGAGAGACATGTAATGTGTGCACCTAAGGCTCTGGCCACCGTTTACTCTATGGATTCCTGACCCACCTCAAGCCACTCAGGGCTTCAGCTTATCCACCTCAAAGTAGCCAAGAAATCTCTGTGCATTGCAGGTCCAGTCACACCACTTTCATGGGTAAACCTTCAGCACCCATTCCCCAGCAAATTTAAACTCTATCATGAGACCCATGTAACTTTGTGAATGCAAATGTTTGGTTCATCACAAACCCCTTGAAGAACCATCATTGGTCACTGGCCTATCCAAGATCCTGATATAGAAAGGGCCTGGTGGTCAGGAAACCCTCAGACTGCCCTTTGGTCACCCTGGAACCTCAGGCTGCGCTTTGGTCATGCTGGAACACCTTCAGGACTTCTAGCTCCACCCTGGATGAGCTATTGTCAGAGCTGCCCATCTGGAGCCAGCAGAGGGCGCCAGGACATCGGCTGACTGCAGATTCTCAGTAAGGCTCTGGAACAGTCCTGGCTTGAGCCTATGCTGGCTCAAAAACCCTGCACATGGGTGTAGCCAGATTCCTTCCAACTTGTAGGTTAAATTTTTTGTTAGAAAAGTAGAACTAAGAAGAATTAAATTCTGACTACCTTTTAATCCTCTCTTCTCCCTAAACTCCTCCCTGTGGTAACTTTTAATTCATAAACAACATTTATTTCTCCAACTGCATTCCTGGGAACACTGAAAACCAATTGTATTGCATCCCTAACAAAAATTCTCTCTGCCCCAGGGAGGCTGGTAAAGTCATCAAGGACAAGTATCTGTTGGCCACAGAAGATGAACATGGTGATTGATGAAGTCTACACTGCTTGAACCTGGGGATAGGAAGCCCCACACTGTCTCACATCTATTTCCCTCTTCCCCTCCTCCCCCATATAATCATAGCACTACTGCCATGACAGAGACCACATGACCTGCAAATGAAAAATATTTACTTGTTGGTCCTTCACAGAAAAAGCTGCCGATGTTAGTGCAAACAAGGTCCAGGTTCAGACATGGTTCCCTGGAGAAAATGTTACTCTAAAGGCCTGTGAACTAATGAGACAATACATAACCAGCACACAGTGGTGAACAGGCCAGGGTCACCATAGGAGCACAAGAGAGAGCTGCCAGAGGCCACAGCAGTTCTGACAGTCCAGAGGTAGAGCCAGGCACTACCAAGAATTTTTTTCAAGGGAACAGGACAGGGACTGATCAAAGCACTGCCAAAGAGCTGCCCAGTGGTGTGGACCCTCAGTTCCACCCTCTGGGCCATCCTTCTGTGACTCCTCCCAAAGCGGGTTTGGTGGCTTGACAGTTCAAGACCCTCAGGTTTTAGCAAGCCGACTAGACTGACTTGAGCACTGGGCCTAGTTTCCCAAAGCTGTGGCACTCTGAGCATAAGCGAGGCTTCCACCTTGCAAGGGTAGAGGGGTAAGGAAAGGTGGCCTTCAGTAGCAGCATGATAACTAGATCAGGGTGGGGCCCGAGTACTGGCTCCATCATGCCCTGGGCAATGTCACGTGATCAAACATAGCCAAGACTCCTGTCCTAGGTGGGGCTTTTAGTATGATGATGTAGGTTTGGGTCATAGGGAGTTTATTTGGGAGCTGCACCTGCTTCCCCAGTGTCCAGGTACTTTTGTACCAACACAAAAGATCATCTGGAACATAAAGCTCATCTGCAGAGTGTGTGGGCTGGTTTTCAGGGTCTTTGACTGTTAACCTGTTTGTTTCCTTCTTACACTTCCCTTTCCATAAGGAATAGGCTGTGTTCGCTGCTGGCTTGTTTGCTCAGCCCACATCCTGCCTGCAGAAAGTTGGGGGTATTTATTTGCTATCACCTCTATTTAAAAAAAGGATCACAAACTTCTCAATTCCTGGCCCAAGTAAGTGGAGAATCTGCTGTTTTCTTGTCTTTTCTAACTTGTAGAGGTCATCTGAATTGTGTGACCTACTCTCATCTTCAAAGCCAGCAGTGGCTGATTCTTTTTAATACTGTATTACTCTAAATTCTCACTCTCCTGTTTTTCTCTTTCAATAATAATATCTTGCAATTACATTCAGCTGAAATGGATGATTTAGAATCCTCTCTCCATCTTGAATACTTAATCATTCTTAACTAAAACAACACATTTTCTTACAGTTTTGGAAGTCTGAAGTGAGTCACACTGTGCCAAAATCAAAAGTAAGTCTACACTCCTTCTAGAGGATCTACAGGGGAAATTCCTGGCCCAAGTAAGTAGAGAATCTGCTGTTTTCTTGCCTTTTCTAACTTCTAGAGATCTCCTGAATTGCATGACTTACTCTCATCTTCAAAGCCAGCAATTGCTGATTGAGTCTTTTTAAACACGGTATTACTCTAATTCTCACTCTCTGTTTTTTCTTTCAATAATAATATCTTGCAATTACATTTGGTTGAAATGGATGATTTAGAATCCTCTCCCCATCTCAAATACCTAATCATATTGGCTAAGTCCCTTTTGTCATGTAAAATAACATATCACAGGAACTAGGGGTTAGGATGTGAATACAAGACATCTTGTAGGAGATAGATGATAGATAAATGGTAGAAAGATAGATTGATAGGTAGAGAGATAGATAGACAGGTATAGATAGACAGACAGATAGGTAGACAGAGAGAGTTTCTTACAAAATGATCCTCCCAGGGGCCCTCTTTATTTTTTACTTTTAGCTATAATGCTTTTTAAAATGCTATACATTCTCAATTTGTAATACATTTCACTACCAAAAAAACATAGCTCTTGCTACCTTGGATCACCTGGGAGGCTTCTGTAGGACCAGCCCTTAAACTTTCTTCAGGGGCCTTAACTATTTCTGAAGTCTTACAATTTTCCACATTATTCCAGGCAATTTTGCTAACCTTTCCATCACCTTGAATGAGTATCATTTTTTTCCTGCAGCATTCTATCCCTCACTCATAACCTTCCGGCTTCTTCCCCTCACCCAAACCCAAGGCTGGGCTTACAAGTTTTAAGCTTTAATTATTGTAGCATCTCACTCCTGGTACTAAATTCTGTTCCAATACTCTTGTTTCTCTTCAGATCACATAAATCTTTTGTTTTTTAATAAGTTCTGTTTCAATTCTATGACTGCATAACAAACCACATATTTCACTCATAATGCTGCAACATGGCAGGGCTCAGTTGACGGGGTTGCCTGTCTTATGTGGCTCCCTCCTTCGGCTGACTTGTTGCTGGTTTGCAGCTAGGGTCAGAGGGACCTGTCAGGGGAGCCCCAATCCTTCCCATCTGGGTTTCTTAATAAGGCTGCTTGGAATTTCTCACAGAATGATAACTGAGGTACAAAAACAGTGCTCCATGAGACAGTTGCCAGTCCTGAAGACCTAGAAAAGGCCAGAAACAGGCACCAATTCACTGGGTTCTACTGGTCAAACAATCACAAAGCCCACTCAAGAGTCAAGGCGTCATACTCTTCAAGGAGAAGACTGTTCCAAACCGTACGGTTATCTTTCCTGCCTTACCAAGGGCCTATTGACTAATTTTGTGATCATAATTTCAAATCAATCCACTCCCATCTACTCTTTCCACCCACTCCCTTCCACTATCCATTCCTAGTGAGATGCTAGTCTCAATGACTCTCAGACACACCAGAGCACCAGACATCAGCTCGGAGCGGCAGGCGCTCAACATCCCTGGCCCAGGTATGTCATGCTCCCCCTGGCTTGTGGAACACCCCTCTGGGTTGTGGTGCCAGTGACTCCAGTCCTTGTCAAACCTGTGCCCAAGCTAAAGTGGTTTCCTTTCTATGACCCTGCGTGAACTGGTCTCAAGGACTTGGCCCGGCTATTTTCTCACCAGGAGGATCTCCTCCTTATGGCTTTGCTAACTTTTCCAAATTTTATAAGTAAGATCTACCCTAACAAAATTGCTCAAGGTACAGGAGCAGACTTTTCTCCCAGGAAGATTTACACTAGAAATCAGTGGGTTGTTAGCCATAAAGGCTGAAGGAGAGATGAGAGCTTGAGAACACGTATACACCCTGGTGCCTGTAGAAAAAAATTTTTTTTTTTTTTTTTTTTTTTTTTACAGCTCTAGCCCAGGTTGCAATGACTGGCTTTGAAGGTCAGAGAATGTATCTTAGGAGAACAGCATTGAGTATTCTTTACTGATGGTCACAGATCCCAGATGGCTAAGCCTCACTTCTTCTGTAGGTGATGTGTGCCTATGCTCTGGGTGAATGCCTTCTGAAGATATGTTGTGAATTTCATTAGCCTTGTGAGGCAATATCTAATCTCAGTCATCTAAATGTCTCCCGGTCTTCCTGGCTTTGGTGGTCAGTCATCACTTTTACATTGTATAAGTAGGAATTGACTCAACCCCGAACCAACACAGGGTAGAAACCCAGCCTCCCCTGCGCTGTTCCCCGGTATTACAATGATAACCTCTTGGAGTCCCTGAACCCCTTACAATCTGCTTATACGTTCATGGCTCACAGATATTTCAGGTTTTTTCTATGTTGATTCCAAATTGACCGAGAGTGTTTCTTCAAAAGGAAAATAAAAAATCAGCACTCTCACTAAGCAATTTTTCCACCCAGTAGTTCTAAAACTTGACATCAGAAACACCTGGGAGAATTTTTAAGTCTCCAGACACTGAGTCAGCTGCCTAGATCAATTAACTAAGAATTTCTGGTGGTGGGACCCAGGCTTCAATATTATTTTAAGTTCCTTGGGATACCTAATGTTAGCAATGCTTGAGAATCTCTCATCTAGCATGGTGTTTCTTGAGTGCTTTTGTGCATGACAATCATTTGAGGATCTTGTTAAAATACAGTGTGATTCTAAGTCTAGAATGGGGCTGAGATTCTTAATTTCTAAAGTGTTCTCAACTGATGCTGCTGCTGCTGAGTCCAAATTATACTTTGGCTAGCAAGGAACTAGCAGACATGGGGGTGAGAGCAATTCAGCAAGCAACAAACCATCACCAACAAACTTGGTGGACATCCACTGTGACACCACTGTCAGGAACTTCTCCAGGCCATCTTGTTCCCCAGGTCCCAGCTCCCAGGCCTTTTCTCTTATTTCCCACAGTTTCCCCTACTCCTAGTGTTGGGCCTGAGCAGTAATTCCACCCCTCCACCTTCCTTTGTCTGTGTGACTCCTCCCTAAACCCAGACAGATATGCACGCAGATACCACACCCTAGCGTTAATTCCTGGGACAGGTCGAAATTGGATTCTGATATCAGCTCCTGAGACTTCTATTCCTGGAAACATGCCCTTGTGTGGTTGAACTGTGACGCATGCTGTGACGCTTGCTAATCTTTGAATTCATTTGCTAAATTGAATTTGCGCGGGCTATGACTCATGTAACTGCCAATGAGGCCTATATATTCCCTGACATCCCCCTGGCCAGGGTCTTGCTTCCCTTGTGTAGCCTGCATGCCTGTAAGAAAGCTTGACCCCAGCTAGCTGGCTCAATAAACTCCGCTTGCTTGTGCATCTCTGGTTCTGTCCTTTGTGGAGGGAGGCAACCGGGTGATTTCGGACCTTAACACTAGGCTTCGGTCCGTCAGTCTCAGTAGCCTGGTAAAAGCTTCCATTTCCTTTCTTTACAGGGCAGATCAATCTATTGTTTTCTCTCTCTCCTAGAATATTCCAATCCCAGTTTACAAACTTTCCTTCCACACCTAAATGCACCATCAAAAGGATTTGCCTGCCCCAAGGCAGTACTGGAGAAAAACCACCTCCAGCTTCTAAAGCAGTAGTTCTGAGCTTTTTCAGTCCACAACACCCTGTGACTCGGAGCCTCTGAGACTAAGTTGTTTATTGGGTTTTCAGTTTGAAACAATTTAATGTTGGTGGTTTGTATGAGTCTGATGGTGTCCATGTTTCTTCTCCTGGATAATCTTAAGTATCCCGGCATCCTTATGAATATGTGAGTCACCTCATTTCCCTTTGGTGACAGTTTAGAGTCAGTTCTAATCTGCTAAGTAGGATAAACATGATTTCCAAATGCCCAAGCAAGGTAAGAAAACCTTGACTCTATATGGGCCAAATGGGGGGAGGACTGGACTCATTGGAAATGAAGAGAATTTCTGCGCACTACTTTCCACTGACCACTAACACAAGCAAGCTAGCACTCTATTCTCTGCTGTAACCAGGAAACTTACTTGCTAGATTTGTCTCCCAAAGGAATTTCCAAAAGAATAATAAAATCATCGAAGAAAGAAAAACAGGTAAGTAATTCCTCCACTGATTAAAAATTCATAAGCATGATTCACCTACTATCAGAAAATCTAGGAGGGAAGCTGTATCACCTGATAGTGTAAATTCTCTCCGGGAGCCCAACCTGTCCATAGTGTTTCTCAACTCTGGCTGCACATTAAAATCTCTTAGGAGCTTACATCAACTAGCACCCCACCCAGAACAGTGGAGGAAGTCACTGGTCATTGGACCCAAAGGTTTGTAACTTTTAAAGCACCCTATGTGATCCAAGGTACAGCCAGTTTTAAGTGCATGTCCCCAGATCTGCAGCATTGGTATCACCTAGGAACTTGTTAGAAACACAGTGTTGAGCCCCATTATAGACCGAGTGAATCAGGCTGCTTGTTCACAAGAGCCCTGGTCCCTCCAGAGTTAGGAAAACTCCTCCAGTCATTCAGAATCACAAAATGCTGGTGCTCTCTGAGATCTCACTCAACCCCTTTTGTATAGTATGTCTCTAGTGACCCCAAGCTTCTGTAATGTACCATGGCAGCCCCATGGGGTTGGAGCTGAGATGAGTCCCCTGTTTGCTTACCTCCTGCCTGGTGCTCCAACATCAGGAGGTCTGGATTTGACTCTTCCACTTGTTTCTTTCTATCTTGTTTCTGGCTCTGTGACCTTGAGGACATCACTCAAATCACAGAATTACCTTAGTGGCTAAAATCTAAGTAGAATTCCACTGTGAACTAGAGTGACCTGGCTCCATGACATTATGGGAATATTCCCAGGTAGAGACAGGGCAGGGTTTAGCAGGCACCACAAGCAGCTTGAGTGTTCCCTGGGCTGGAGGCTTCTTACCTGATTCTCTGATCTATGCAGGTCCTGCCTTCCTGTCACATTTCCAGTTGCTTGAGCAATGTCCTCTTTGGATCACAGCTCAGACCTGAAGGGGACTAAACATATTCCTCCAATGTACTTTGAGTCTCAGGATTAGGATCTACTGGACATGTGGGTAAATGGGCTTTTAGACTGTAAAGCCCTAAGCAGATCCAAAAGAAAATGAGGTCCTGTGTCCTCCACCCATAACAGAGGCTTGAGTGTGAGCCTGCCCTGCTGCTAGTCACTGGAATTGAGTTTCTTAGAGCCTTGCTACTTAGAGTGTGATCTGAGAACCTGTTTGGCATGTCGAACGTCAAGATCTTCCAGATTTATTGAATCAGAATTTGCATTTTAGCAAAATTCCCAGGAAATCTACCTACATGCAAAACAAAATATAGCAAATGCCAAAAATAATATATCTTTTGCCAGGCAAACCACAGAATTACCTTAATGGCTAAAATCTAAGTAGAATTCCACTGTGAACTAGAGTGACCTGGCTCCATGACATTATGGGAATATTCCCAGGTAGAGACAGGGCAGGGTTTAGCAGGCACCACAAGCAGCTTGAGTGTTCCCTGGGCTGGAGGCTTCTTACCTGATTCTCTGATCTATGCAGGTCCTGCCTTCCTGTCACATTTCCAGTTGCTTGAGCAATGTCCTCTTTGGATCACAGCTCAGACCTGAAAGCTGACCATGAGTCTCATGAAGACAAACCTAGGTCCCAGTCAGAGCCAAAACGTAAGAAGCCTCTACAAATGCATCCTTGGCACCAAAAGTGGTTCCCAAATGGGGACTAAGTTCAAAGCCGTCTGTAGAAACTGTTCTCTGTTCAATTTTTAGAAGACCTGGATCCTTAGAATTGCCCCAGCACATGAAATAGACAGAGACAGTTAAGGGAGAGGAGGGACTGGACATGCTGTGATTCTGAACCCAGTTCTGTGGGTTCTGAGTAGACAGTTTTCACACATACAGACAGAGGGAAGACTGAAAGCAGGGCTTCTTGGCCAGCTGGTTCATGGCTAGTGCCCCACAGACAAGCCACAAGGCAGGACTAAGATCTTCATCTGAAAAGGCTCTAGTCTCCAGAGCCAGAGGGGAGACCTCTTCAGAACAGAGAGGGTCTAGCTAGGTCCACAGGCAGCAAAATCTCTTGTGCTTCCTCAAAAAATAATTTGAAAAATAGGCTCTGAGAGCCGCTTTAGAGCCTGACTGAACATTATTCAACCCAGACTCTCCCAAAATTATTGGACATGGAACCTCCTTAAAAACTCTAATAATAAGGTCCAGTAAACTATTTAAATCCCAGACTGAGGGAAATGCCTCAATGTCTTTGATTCGCAGGCCCCCTGGAGTCAGACCTCACCCTTCTTTCTGTGGATCCTACCCACTCAGGTAAACTTCCTAGGGGTCCTGGATGAGAGGGAGGGTGGTGAGTAGTTAAGCCTTTCAAGGAGTGGGGAGCTCTCTCCTGGGGGCATCTAAAGAATGCAGTGAGGCAACATCCAGTTCTTGTATTTTCAGCTTTGAGAGACTTAGCCTTTGAAGGAAAGTAAACCCTGGAGGTTAACACAGGACTTAGAACTCTAGTGAAAAGGTCAGAAAACTACCATTTCTTGAGCAACTGTGTGGGAGACTGAGAACTTCCCACTTTTCTAATAAGACTGATCATCAGAAGGGTGTGTGACTTTCCAGACACTAAGCTAGTGGATAGAGGGGCCAGGATGACCAGCAGGTCTGCGTGACTCCAGATACAGGGGCCTTTCCCTCACATGAAGCAGGAAGACCTCAGGTTGAGTCTTTGAATATTTCCAGATAATGAAGACCTCATGCTAGAATAACCACATGTTTATGGTGCAGGAGAGGACTGGGCCTGGCCACCTCATTTGACAAGGGCTGTCCTGCCTTACTGGTGTCCTACATCGGGTGATTTCCTTCCAGAATGTGCCAATGGTGTTGTGGATCTGTGATTCAAGTGCATAAAGAGCTTAGAGGTCCTAGTTAGTGTTAAATTATCCTGTTTTATTAGATATCCTGGTACTTCTGTGCCATTTTATTCATAAGTCTTTCCAAAGAATACAATTTAAATTTGAAGATACAAATACATAGTATCTTCAGTTAGTATCAATCCTTTGATTGTTGTTTCATTTCCCAACTACAATAATTCATAATGGCTGGTGCCAGAAGAGTCCTGGAAAACATACCAATAACTTCCTGCAGGCCAGAGACCTACTAGGAGAACACTGACAGGTGCTAGCTGCTAGAAACCCCACACTGGGCCCTTGGTAATATAGATGGGTCAAAACTAACCCTATGAACAATGATGTAAAATATATATAAATAAGTTATATTTTAGAAAGAAATGAAAAATAGTATGTGAGTCATAAGTACAGAAAATCAAAGCACAGTATTTCTTCTAGAGTCCAATTTGAATAAACCCAGAAGCCCTGAATTTTACAACTAAGTGACAGTTTTCATGTTTCTTTTTGACAGATATTAGAATACAAAGTCAATTCTATCTAGCAAATTTGCCACAAATAAATCAGTATGTAGAGAGTATTATAGGTTTTTATGATGTGTGCATGTGTGGGCATATGTTTGTGTTATGTACGTATATTTGTCTCCACAAAAGATTGAACTTCCAAAGAACTGTAGCTGTTTTCTAATAAACATTTCTGAGACTATGCATCTAAAGTTAAAAAATTGAAAAATAACTAATCTACCTAAGGATGCAGTAACTCCAATAGAGGTATCACAATGCCATTGCCCTTACCAACTACAGGCCAAGGGCTGGGGCAGCCTTCTGAGGGGCTGGGGGAGGAGTAGATGTGAGCTGGGACAATGTGGAGAGCAGCTGGCAGGCAGGGAGGAGAACACGAACCCAGGGTGCCGGTTAAAGGGGCCATAATCATGGGTGAGTAGAAACCAAGACTGTGTGTGTATATGTGTGTTTCTGTGTCTATGTGTACATAATTATACAGAATGATTACTAATGTAACAAGACTACGTGTGTTTCTCTCTATATATATGTAATTATATAGTATAATTAATATTCTACAAGGTAATGTATCACATGATCACACCTTACATTTGTTAGTCTAAGCAGACTCCATGAAAATGAGACTTCATCAGTCTTATACGTAAATTCATGCCCCTACCCCACGCAGAGCCTCTGTTCAGTCACCTGCCCTAATCAGAGGTGTCACAGGGCAAGTCCTTGGTCTAAGATTGTCCCCCTGAAGCAGGACTGACCTGACTCAATGCCTAGACCCCCCTATATTCAGTGGCCACAACTGCAGCTGGTCCTGCCACTCACCCTGCCTCCCCAAGAGCAGGCACAGCCCCTCTGCCTCTTCCTCTAACCTCCTGCCATCTTCATCCCCTTTCAATACAAAGTTGCTACCCCAGGGTGCTTCCTGTGTCACCCCATCATTCTTACCCTCCACTGTTTTTACCATTGACCCAACTGGTAGCCTACATGGCCAAGATCCATGCAAAAGAGAGGGTGCTCAATATTACTCCTGCTAACAATAATGATAAAGGTCCACTGGGCGTGATTACGCTACTAGTCATGCTGATGGCTTTTCATTGAATCCCTCCATCCTCACATCAATCCTACACACTAAGATCACTTTTATTATCCTCATTTCACAGGTGAGCAAAATGAGATTTCAAGGTTTTAGAAATGTGTTCAGTTTATGAGTCACTGAATAGGGATTTCACCCCCAACTTGTCTGACTCTAGAGCACACATAGTTAATCACTGAAGTTCCTCCATAAAAGGATGAGTGGCTCAGCGTGAAAATCTAACTAGGGAAGTCCATCTCACTTGAATCCACAGGGCAAGGTGGGGGCCGAGACTGGAGAGATGAGGCATGTTAACTGTGAATAATCTCTGGTACTGTTTTTCAGGTGAAAAAATCAAGACCCTTATCCCGGAGAGGCATATTCTTCGAGACCCAAACCAGAGAGTTTTGGTCCTATCAGAAGAGGTCCTCCTTGCCCTGGAAGACAAAAAAAGCATAACTGGAGGTAATTCTTGCTTTTTGCAGCACAAGTAGTTCTTCTTCTCTTTCATTCCCCACCTGGCCTGCTTAGGGCTGGCTCCCAATGTAATAGCTCAGGGGTGGACAAAAAAATGCTCCCTGAGACTATGGTGATGGCACATGGGTGACTCAGTGATGGAAAACCCACGGGGATTACAAATTGAGATGAAAAAAAAAATGTAGAAAATGATGTAAAAATAAACTATTATATTATAAAAAATAAAAATGCTCCCTGAGAACACTCTCAAGGGCCAGGTGGCGTTGGACAGCAGTGAGGACAGAGAGATGGACACACAGTAGTCCTGGATCTAGAAGTTTCCCTGGGAGGATTAGGAGAAAGGAGGTGCCTGAGGCACAGGAAGAGGGAAATTCTGAGAATACAAAAGTCCTCGGAGCTGGGCCAACTCCAGAATGAGGATCTGGTCATATTGCTAAAGGGAAGTGAGTTGTAGCCAAAATATCAACCAAGAGAAAGATCCCTTTTCTACTTGAACACTGACCCAGTTTTCTGACTGTTTCCAGAAACCTTTTATATACTAGCTTCACAAACAGCTAACCCTGATACCATGGCACGAAATCAAATTTTTTTAGCTGTCTCCGAAGGGAAGTTGTGCCTCTACTGTGCCAAAGAGCCGACATGTCCCTCTTTACAACTGAAGGTAAGAGATCTGTGGAAGTAATTTCCCTCAATCCAGGGACATGGGAAGTCTTAACACTGAGGCTGAAAACCTAAACTTTGACAGAGACTGACTGCCCTAAATGTTCCTCCCCCAAGGAACCCAGCTCACTAATAAGCTCTCCTTCATGTTTTAGGAGATGGACATCACCCAGCTGAACTCACTGATGGAGGAAACGCGTCTGCCCTACACCTTCATCAGGAAGGACATTGGCTCCTATTTCACTTTGGAGTCTGCTGCAAATCCAGGGTACTTCATCTACACTTCCAACATACCCAGGCAGCCTGTGGGAGTAACCATGGATATTGGCAATGAAAACAACATTTATTTTCAATTTGGAGACCTTTATGTGAATCTCAGGGTGCGTGAGACTGACTATACAAACTGATGATACCGAGAATATGCGTAACAGTAGAAGTCTAATCCTTAACCCCTATAGCAATTGGACTAGAACAGTCAGGACTTGATTTAAAAAAAAATAGTAAGGAAAAAAAGAAACATTTCCTCTATTAATGATTCATACCAACAACTCCTTCAATGCATACCTGAAATGCAATTTTTATTTCACCATAAAGCCTCCCCACTTCTCTACTTGCTTGTAGTCTCTGCCAAATGTTATGAGTGAAGCTCACTGTCTTGCTACCGCCAGCACTGATAAAGAGCTCCTGCTTATTTGAGTCTCACAGTTTGTTTCCACAGCGAATAGGAAAATAAAAATATCTTCTCCCCACAACCCGTCGTCCTCACCTGACAAGTACATGGGCTTGTTTTCAGTATCATGTGCCCCTTTAATTCGGATGTAATTTGGGCAGTAAAAAGTAGAATACGGGCCCTCCCTAGTTGCGCAGCAGGTTAAAGCACAGCACTAAGAAGCTAAAGCAACTTCAGCATAAGTTCAATCCCTGCCCTGGAGGTGTCCCACATGGCGCGACAGACCTCTCCTGACCCGCCGGCTGCTCCCCTCAATCTTCCTGTCCTGCTCCCCACTCTGTCTCTGGTGAAGCCTCTCACCGCCCCTGCACCTCTGACCTGTACTTCAGTTCTGTGTGCATAAATAAATAAAACTTAAAATAAAAAATAGAATGCTTTTTGATTGATATTTTGTGATTGATTGATGCTAGGCTGCAATCATTTTCCAGAGAGCAATATTCTCAGCACCTGTGGGTTTGCTGCTTTCTGAAACACACCTGAGCTCACCATGGTGCTTCCCCAGATATAACCAAGTTGTACTGGTGAGCTCCTGATAACACAGCTCTAAATTTGGCCATGTGTATAGAGGCTGGCTAAATTCCGGGACCACCGATTCAGCTGCATGTGTAAACAGAAGTGGTTTCAGAGGGTTCACTGTCCAAAGGGGATGTCAAGGCGCTGTCTGTCAGTCTTCCTAGGGGCAGGGCAGAGCACGGGTTTGAGCAGATGAGAGGAGCTGGTGACAATGAGTCCAGAGCAGGTCACAGAAACCCAACAGGGCTCCTTCAAGGTGGCAACAAATTCTCCTGCGATGAGCTTAGCTTACACCCACTCTTTGCTCTGATGTCTCTTCCCTAGGGAATGTTAACACACCAAGACCTCAGTGAATCAGGAAACAAATGGTTAAGACAGTTAATTCTAGATCCTCAGAATACTGGGAAGCTAAGGGGTTAGATGACTAATAGCTGGGTCAGCGGGGCAGTTAGCATCTACATAACTGATTTACTCATAAGTAATTTTGTCATCTGACAAAAATCACATTTCAGTTGTATTGAGGGCCAGATTCCAACCACCCCCATCTGGTTTGAGCCCTTACCAGCATGTGATGAATCCAGAGTATGTGTGATTTTTCCTTTCGTGATTGGAGATGCACAGCTTTATTAATGTTCTAAGAGGAGGTGAGCTGCTACTTTCTGAAGCGAGGAAGCATGAACTGCCCCAAAGCATGCACAAATGGTCAGCACTGCCCAGTGCCTCCAGCAACCAATCACCAAAAGCTCCTCTGTCTCATTTTATCCTTCTTCCTTTTAAAACCTCCCCTAAGTCTTTTCTCTAGGAAGCTATCTACGAAGACTCAACCCCTTTTGCTGCCAATATTTGTACAGTAATGCACTTCTATATTTATTGCAGCACCATTACAATAGCTAAGATGTGAAAATAAACTAAATGCCTCAAAATAGATGACTGATGAAGAAGATGTGGTATATTACACGGTGGAGTATTACTCAGCAATCAAAAAGATACACTGTCATTTGCAGCAACATGGATGGAGTGGAATAAGTCAGAAGGAAGTGGAAAAATATGGGTGGTTTCACTTACAGGTAGAATTATAGGGAAACTGAACAAAGGGTCAGGAAAAAGGCAAAACCTTCAGGCTAACTACAGTCTGAGGCATCCAACAGGGGAGGGTTAGGAGTGGGACAAAAACAGGGTAGGAAGAGCATAAGGGACTGTGGTGACACTTCACAGGTGATATGATGGTGGGAGAATTATCATGATTACACTTTGGAAGAGAAATCAAATACTGTATACAAGTGAACAGCAATGTAAGGACATTAAAATCAAATAAAGATTTTAAAATTTAATTAAACTTAAAAAAATTTTTAGAAGTTGTACAGGTAAGAAAATCCTGTTTCTCCAACAAAACTTGGGGCTGGTCTATTGGTTGACATATCCAAATCTGCCCACAGGGCCCTCTGCATGCTCTGCAAAGCCTGTCCCTGCCCTCTTAGACCAAGTGGCCCTGATCCTGCCCGAGTTTTGTGACCAGCACCTTCTGCAACAGGGTTGTGGAAAAGTATAAGTTAGTATCCAGAAGATTCCAGATTCCCTGGTCAGTGGAACTTAGAATGCATTTTCCTACTAAAAATTGCCAAGTTCTGCCCCCCTACTCTGTCTCTGGTAAATCCTCTCACCCCCCTACCACCATCACCACACACATCTCGGGCCTTCACCCGAGATGGTCTTATATGTATAAACAAATTTTTAAAATAAGAATAAAAAACATCGTAGGGTTTTGAGAGTGAGATAGAGAACCCAGCCTATCGTGCAATGCATTTCACTTGTGGAAACAAATTGCTTCTTCACGTTGTGAGTGACGTGGTGGACGTCTGCAGGCTGCAGTCTGTCTGTGTCTCTTGCCTGTTAGAGCAGGAGGCAGCACACTTTCTGTTGTAGATTTTGAAGGCCACAGCCACATTCTGTGCTGTGGTAGCATGAAGGTGGCTGTGGATAGCCAGTAAACATGGGGTTGTGTGAGCAAACCATGCAAGTGGATGGTAAGCTGGATTCTGCCTACAGGCTATAGTTTGCCAACTACACTTGTTCTAAGATGAAGATCTTAAAGGTGGTTCCAGAAGACCCTAGTGTCACCTCTGCCTTGCTTGCAAAAGCTAGTTGTTAGCGAATCTTCCCAACACCATGTTCTGGGACCCCATATCAACAGGATTTTTTTATTTTTGTTTTTCTTTATTGAGGCAATATTGGTTTACAACACTGGACATGATTTAGATTTACAGATTTAAATTTAGGTTACAGCTTCACACCTCTTCAGCTGTAAGTCACCACAACACACCCACCATGCAGGCACCCATCGGTCCTTAATGGAGGCGGGGGGGGGCCCTCCCCACCTGTCCCCACTCCTTTCTCCCAACAGCAGCCTTAGTTCTGTTGTCATGTTTCTTGAGTTTGTTTTGGTTTAGATTTGCTTGTTCCTTTCCTTTGTGTGTTTTGTCCTCTCTATTCCACCTATAAATGAAACCATCCAGGATTTCCCAGGTTGAGAGTTTGAAGACTGACCCGCTGGGAGTTGTTACTCCCAGACCATAGACTTGGTGAGAGCTACGATTAGAACTCCCTCCCCAGACCAGAAAACTGGCCCCTAAACACAGCACTGGTTATTCTGGCTGTGATGGGGTAGAGGGTGGTGATTAGGTGAGCCATCAGTCCATCAGATTGTGTGGGAAAAACTAAATGTCAGCTCCTGGTTTTTGTTTGTTTGTTTTTTAATTTTATAATAGTTTATGTTTCATATTTTTTTGTATTTTTCCATCTCAATTGCAATCCCCTTGGGTTTCCCATCACCAAATCACCCATGTGCCACCACCACAGTCCAGTACATTTCCCTCCCCATACTGTTTTATAATCCCATTCCCCACTCCACCCCCACAGAATGTCTCTGGTATATAGCTGTTCATCATTATCATTATTTTCTCACCTATTCCGTTATATTCCTGCTATGAGAGAAACCATCCGGTATTTTACCTTTTCTTTCTGGCTTATTTCACTAAGCATGATCTTTTCCAGCTCCATCCAAGATGCTGCAAAAGACATGTGTTTCTTTTTTTTGGTTGCTGAGTAATATTCCATTGTGTATATGTACCACATCTTTTTAATCCAGTCATCCATTTTTGGAAATTTGGGCTGTTTCCATGTCTTTCCAATTGTGCATAAAGCAGCAATAAACATGGGGGTGCAGGTATCTTTTTGAATCAGTGTTTTTGTGTCTTTTGGGTAGTTACCTAGGAGTGGGATTGCTGGGTCATACAGAAGTTCCATTTTAGCAGTCTGAGGAAACTCCAAACAGTTTCCCATAGTGGTTGCACTAGTTTGCATTCCCACCAGCAGTGCAGGAGAGTTCCTTTTTCTCCACATCCTCGCCAACATTTGTTGTTGCTAGTTGTTTGAAGATGTGCCATTCTCACTGGGGTGAGGTGGTATCTCATTGTGGTTTTAATTTGCATCTCCCTTATTACAAGTGATGTTGAACATTTTTTCATATGCTTCTTGGCCATCTGCATTTCTTCTTTGGAGAAGTGTCTTTTTAGCTCTCTTGCCCATTTTTTGCTGGTTTTTTTTTTATTTTTGTTGAGTTTCATCAGTTCTCCATATATTTTTGTGATCACAATCCTTTATTGCTAGTTTTGTGTGAGGAAATTTTTTCCCAATCAGTGGGATGTCTGTTTGTTTTTGTAATGTCTCTTTTGCTGCACAGAAGCTCTTTAACTTGATGTAGTCCCATCTATTTATCCTTACCTTCACTATCATTACATTGGGTGCTCTATCTTTGAAGATGTCGGTCAGCTCCTGTTTTAAATCCTTCTAAATTTATGTGTGAGTTCAAAATGTACTAGTACCCCCATTTCAAAATGTGTCCCCAGTTTTTTTTAATTGATTAGGAAAATTGTAATAAAAAATAGACATAACAATTAAAAATAAATATTATTTTTTAAAAGAATCAATTTTAGGCCCTCCCTGGTGGCGCAGCGGGTTAAAGCACAGCACAAAGAAGCTTAAACCACTTCCGCATGAGTTCGATCCCACCTGTCCTGGAGGAGACCCACATGGCGGGGCAGACGTCTCCTGCCCGCTTGCTAATCCCCTCAGCAGTGTACTTCATCTATCTGCCTGTTCTGCTCCCCACTCTGTCTCTGGTGAATCCTCTCACCCTCCGCATCTCTGGCCTGTACCCCAGTTCTGTACGAATAAATAAATAAATCTTTTTTAAAAAAAGAATCAATTTTAATAACCTAAACAATGGGTATACAACTCCTAAGGCTGTGTATTATGCACTGTGCTGGGTAATTTTTCCCAAGAACAACACAGGATAAATAAATGTCTACTCTTTCTATTCCCAAGGCAGTCTTCTTGCCCCCACCTACCCCAGGACCTTGAATAGGGGCAGGAGGGGTGGCCAGATGTGAGAGGAACCTCTGGTAAAGGTGCTGCAAACTAAATGCTTGAGATGACCCTTTTGCAGGCATAGAGAATTCCTTGAGGTGAACAGTTGGAATATGAAGTGTCATGGGTTGAATTTTGTCCCCAATCCAAAGTCCTAAGTCCTGGTACCTGTGAATGTAGCCTTATTTGGAAATAGGGTCTTTTCAGAGGCAATTTGAAATGATGTCATCAGCATGTGTCCTAATCTAATATGATGGTATTCTTGTAAGGGAGAAGTTGGATCCAGACACTCATAGAGGAAAATGCCACGGAAGACATAAGTGGCAGGGAGAAGGAGAAGGCATGTGACAGTGGCCGAGACTGGAGAGGTGCATTGACAAGACAAGAAATGCCAGAGTCTGAGAAACACCAACAACTATGAGAGACTTTGAACAGACTTTCCCTACATCCTCAAAAGGACCCCACCCTGCTCACTGCTAGAGTTCACACATCTGGCCTCCAGGGCAGTGTGAGATCAACTGAACTGTTGTAAACCACCCAGTGTGTGTTACATTGGAAACTAGCACACTGGGATTCTCTGATGGTATATAAGGCTGAAAGTTTTTTCACTAAACACCATTCATGACAACTGAGAAAATGAAATTCAAAACCCCTGAGTTTGTTTCATACAGCTTTTTCAAAATGCATCCGCGTTACAGAAGATGTTATATTAGCATCAAGAAGACCATCATTTAAATAGCGATGATTTCCATCTCCCTGATGTCTTTCATCTGCCTTCATTCATGCATCCAAAACTTACTGAGTGCCTACCAATGCCAGTCACTGTGGTAGGTTCCTAGGCTATTTCAGAGGGTAAAGCACTCATGAAATTTACATTCCAGTGGAAGACAAGCAATAAATATTAACAATCAAATTAAATTGTGTAATTGGAAAAACCAAAAATAGGTCCAGTAAAGAGGTGAGTAGTGCTGGGAGTGGGGAGCAACTAGCGGAACTAAGTGGGGTGACACACCTACATAATCACCATAACCATGTCCTGAGCTTTGTAACAATAAAGGCGGCAGAGCACCAGCACCTGTTCTGGGAACTTTGTGAACCCGGAGCCTCCCAGAAGCCTTGTGGCCAGTGCAAAGCAAGATGTGACAGGTCACTAGGTTGGAAGAAAGTGGAGTAAAACTGTGCCTGTTTCTGTTAGTGCTTAGTCAGCCTCCTCAAAGCCATGGTCAGTGAACCCCATCTCTTTGCTTGTTCCTAGGGCAGCCAGAATCCTCACTGCTTGGGACAAACTCCAAAATTAATTTGAATAGCTATTTCTTGGTTGTCAAAGAGGTTCTATGATGGTGAGAAGACATCTTCCCCTTCCAAGAACATCACAGTACCTGCCACATTTTTAAATGCCAAAAATCCTAAGTACTTCTTCTTTAACTGCTGCCTTGGTGTTGTCAACATCACCATCAAGTCAGAAACAGAAGCAGCTGACCTTGCGGGAACTCTCCCCTTGACCCTCAGAGGCTGGGACCATCATGTTCTTTGTTACCACTGACGGTTTGCCTTCCTGCCTGGCATCCACACACCTTTTTCCTGAGACTAAGCCTCCAGTTCAACTTGAAGAACCTCACTGGCCTGCTTGGACACAAGACGGAGTATGCTGGAGGGGCAGTTGCTATAAGTAGACACATGACCCAACTGAGGGCAGTCACGTGCTCGCCATAGGATCTGAATCTTTTGCTAAATGGTTGAGCCAAGGTTTCCCAGGCTCCTGTCACCTCTGACCTGTTGAAAATTTCTTTCAGTTCCTTATATGTCTGTCATAGGCAGAATAATGACCCCCAAAGCTGTCCACATCGTAATTTGTAAATGTGCTATGCCACATGGCAAAGAACAGAGGTACTTAAATGAAAGAGCTCAAGATGGAAATTAGTCAGAATTATCTGGTGGGTCCAATGTCATCAGAGTCTTAGCAGTGAAAGAGGAAGGCAAGAGGGACAGAGTAGTGACTGAGAGACCTAGCCAGCCGCTGCTGACTTTGAAGAAAGGAGTCAGGGGTCAAGCAATGCAGGTAACTTCTAGAAGATGGAAAAAGCAAGAAATTGATTCCCCCTTCAGCATCTTCTGAATGAATACAGCCTGCCTACACCTGGATTTTAGCCCAGTGAAATCCATTTCCTTCTGACTTCCAGAATGGGAAGATAGTAAGTCCCATTGTTTTAAAACATTATGTGGTCATGTGTTACAACAGCCACAAGAAATGGAGGCACCCAATGTCGTTCTAAGACATTCTTGTTCATTTTAGTATACTTTTTGCTCAATAAGCCTGAATCAATTATTGCTGCTTATAACTGAAGAGCTGGGCAGGCCTTTCACTTAACAGTCTAGGCTCTCCCACGTTTGGCTCCTTCCCTGCCCCGTCTCCACTTATCACAGAGGATGGTGACTTGCTGCTTCTTCCTTCCCAGTGTCCTAGACACAGACTCACCCCTCTCTGTGCTTCTGCACCAGCACCTGTCCAGCCCCACTGGGGCCAACTCGCTCTGGAGCAGAGTCCAGCCAGTTGCTTCTTCCTGCAAAACCCCACAGCATGGCCCACCCTTCGGATGATGTCCAGGGAAGCAGGCCACAAACAGAAACAGCATTCATCCAGTCATGACTTTGTTTCACCTAAGAACTCTGTAAGCACTGACATATAAGTCTTTTACCCCCAACGACACAGATACTCAAAGTACTAATACAAAATGGAAGACGTTAAGGAGCCGGTCCCAGTCCTGTGATAGGTCTGCATTAGTGAGGAGAGCACGGGAGGACATTCAATGAGGTAGTGGCTTATTCATTGACCTCACTAGGGTTGACTTCAACTTTGGGAACTCTGTGAAATGAAAATTCTATGTGTTTCTTTTTCTCATGACTATTTGTCACTCCAATGGGCTCACCAGAATTGCAGGAGGTGCAGATGAACCAGCCGGGGTGGGTGGCCGACTCCAGGGTGTTCAGGGAGCCCACCTGAGTCCTATAGAAGATGAAGGGCTGAAGTGCTCGTTCCTTCTGGGCTGACAGGTCTTCAAGATTCTTCTAGGAAGTGAAGGGGATACTGAGATAGGATTGCCTCTGAGAGAGAGAAAAGCCAGCCCACTCAACATGTGCATTCCTGGAGCACAGAGCCAAGAACTGGACAGGAAATTGCTACCCAACACTCCAGGAAGAAGGATGTGCCTGTTCCGTTGGTCAGGATAAGAATTTGTGGAGAGGCAAATGAGGCAATAAGTAGGCTTGCTTTCCACTTTGGGGTGACTGAACATAAACGACACTGGGCTGCAATGCTCACCTTCAGCTGAAGAGACGGCTGGCTTTGTCCTTTGGCCTAGTCACAAGAGAGACAATGTTTTCTTTTGAAGACTGCCCAGAAAACTGGCCCTCCTTTCTCCTTACAGAGTGAGCTCAACTGACACCTAATAAAAAGAAAGTCTCTAGAAAAACAAAAGAAAAAGAGTCAGGAAAACAGGTCGGTCCTCACAGAAAGGAAGAGGCCTTCCTGACAGCTGGGGTTTCATTCAGGCCGTATTACCCCCACCCCTTGGCTCTGTGGTCAAAGTCCCCTCCTTCATTTGGTCCAAGCTCCACGTCTTCCACAGTCTGGTGCCATCTTTCTTCCAGCCCTTCCAGAAAGACTTCCCTCATATGGGGTTCTTACATCCACTTCCTAGTGGTCTCTGGGGCAACTCTGCCCTGCTGGAGCTGGAATGGGATACAGCCTCACTAAGGAAGGCCTTACCCTGGAGGTGGGGATGGAATGGGGGGTAGACAGAAAACACAGCCTTGCCTGGGAGTCACCTGGGAGAATGAAGGTTTTATATGGAATGGCTTTGAGGGTCCCAGAGTCCATGACTATTACTTTGTGATCTGTGTCGTGAATGCAGAATTTCACTGGAGAGCTGCCCTTTACCGGCGGGCCTCGACATGACCAGAAAGGAACAGTTCACTGTGAGAATGGCCACACTGGAGGGTCCCAGCCCCAGCCCGACCTTTTTTGTGGGCTCAGACCTCACAGCCCACTGAATCTCTTTCCCACCCCTAAGCTTTCAGTTTGGCCTGGACAAGCAAGTTATCACGTACATTAATCACCCCCTTTTCACAGAGAATTCATTCCACACCCCCAGTGGATGCCTAAAAATAGACAGTACAGAAGCCCATAAGTACAGTTTTTTCCTATACACACAAACCTATGATAAAGTTTGACTTATACACTAGGCAGAGTAAGAGGTTAACAACTAATAACAAAATAGAACAATTATAGCAATACATGTTGTAATAAACGTGATATGAATATACCAACTCCTCTCTCTCTCTCTCCCTCCCTGTCCCCATTGTACACACTATTTTCAGGCCACAGATACCTAGAATTGGGGAAGAGAACCCAAGGATATGGGCACGTACTGTATGTAAACACAAGGTTCTCAAATTTGACAAATGGGTTCAAATCCAAGTTTTGTTACTTATTGCTTTAGGAGCTAAAACAAACCTCAATGTCCTCATCTGTGAAATAGGGGTAATAATAGCACCTAGCCAAAAAGGGTGTGAGGATTAAAATACCTACTCATATGAGCAACACTTAGCCAGGTGTCTGAGCTATAGAGGGGATTTGTACTTGTTAATCAGACTTCTTAACGCACTGTCTCTACCCCTCACTCCCCCCACTGTGGCATCATGCCACCAGCAATGCCTGAGTGGGACAGATTCTCTCACTGTGGGACTGAGGACAGAGGGAGAGTTGGGGATGGTTCAAACAAAGGCAGGAAGCACCGGAAGCCCAGCATCTGTAAGGCAGGGCCGGCTCTGCGAGGTATCTTTGCACACCCACAGGGAACTCACAGGCAGGACCAATCACAATAGTGGAACCCAGGAGGTTCCCCAGGGCACGGCTCCTGCCAATGCAGCCAGGCCTGACCTGCCCACAGGTGGGCGACACGGGACTTTCCCTACTGGGCTCTGCTTGTCAGGTGACACAGCCCTCAGTGAGGAGCCCAGACATTTGTTGGGAGTGGGGGTGGGGGGGCAGGAGCCACACATGGGCCAGTGATGTCAAGGATGAGTAGTTGTAACATGTCAACTATGACGCACCGCAACCATGCGCTGCGAGGTTCTCGAGTAGAATCATCCATGGCGGCAATCACGCTGTAGGGAAGCCATGCTTGTGCTTGTGGAAAGCACAAGGCAGGGGCCATGCTCTCAGCTTGGAATATCTGCCTGGTCCCTGCCCTGGGAATGGGGAGGCCTCCTCCTGTGCCTCTCCTAACTGAAGCCCTCTGAGCACCCTCCCCAAGGGATGGCTTCCTCTGTGGGCTGCCACAGCCCTCTGTGTGTTAAAGATTTATTTATTTATTTGTGCCTACAGAACTGGAGTACAGGCCAGAGGCTCAGGGGCGGTGAGAGGCTTCACCAGAGACAGAGTGGGGAGCAGCACAGGCAGATCGACGAAGTACACTGCTGAGGGGAGCAGCGGGCGGGTCAGGAGAGGTCTGGCGCGCCATGTGGTCACCTCTGGGGCAGGCGGGAATCGAACTCATGTGGAAGTGGCTTTAGCTTCTCAGTGCAGTGCTTTAACCCGCTGCGCCACCAGGGAGGGCCACTAATACCTTTTTGAAAAAAAAAAAAAAAAAGCTCAGGATTGCTGTGTCAAGCCTAGTTGGTTTGGTCATTTCTGAAGATTTCTTTTCATGACAAGCCCCTGGAGATTGCAGCATCCTCATATTTGGCAGGTTAACATGTCTCAGTAAAAAAGGAAATTGCCCCCCACTCTTCTATATTTTTCCCAGGCTGATGTCTAGCAATCAAATTAATATCAGGCACACTACTAGGAGAAGGCCATTCAATTACATGTTATGGGGCATTCACAGAGATGTGAATTCCAAATTTTAGGAAATGAGGGTACATAAACTGAGCTAAAGAATGAAATAGGGGCCTGGAGCTTCAAAGAGCGAGGAAGGGTCTCACGTGACAAGGAAAGGGGGACTCGTATAATGCAGACCACAAGAATAACTATATTCTAATATCAATGACATCAAAATTGTTCCTATCAATGAAACTCAAACTTGTGATTGTTGGGACAGTTCTCACAGAGTAAACTGCATTGGGTGGCTTCCCAGGTTTGACTCATCCCTTTGATGATTTAGTAAACTCATTGTCTAGCTATCATGGAGACTTTTGTTCTAGTTAACACACAGATAAATAGCAGTGAGGACTGATTTTGAATCTTGGTATCCATCTGTCCCAGTTCTGTGAATTTGCTCACTTTAGGTTTTCTGATCCAAATTTCTCCTCTTGTATAGTGAGATCATATCAGCCTTCCTGAATAGTTGTAAGTGAAGATGATAGTGACACTATGGTGGGGACCATGGTCATTCACAGATGCTAGCTCAGTAAAGTTCCCCAACAGGGTTGACCACTACTACCCTCAACCAACTGTCCTCAAACGCCTTGATTTTCTTTATACTCTTAATGAACAGTGCTTTATGACAAACTTTAAAATATAAAAACAAAGATATACATCTTTCGTTAGCCCAAAAGGGTAATGGTATCCCTGTGTGCCATGTATCTTCTGAAAATTCTACTGGAAGCATAAAAAAAAATGAGCAGGGAAAAAAGGCAAATGCTGCCCTATATTGTTACAAAAATAGTTTTGACTTCATAGATCTGCTGCTGTTGCATTAGACCAAGTTTTCCACACCAAGATATTGACCTCTGTTCCCTTCCTTCACTGTCACACACACCTGAATGCACACACACACACACACACAGAGTCAGGCTCCCTCCCTAACAAGTCTATCACTCCTAAATGAGGAATCGCCCATTAGTTCTCAGCCAAGTAAGACAGTCAAATCCCATGAAACCTGATAGGATAAATGATTAGGAAAAGATGGGCTAAAGCTGGCTAGACTCTGACAGCTTAAAACTAAACAGGAAAGTAAGTAAATAATGTAGACACAATTGCAATAGCTTCATAGGCAAATAAACTGCACCCTCGGGCCCTTTGGAAGCAGATGAGACAGACAACTTAATTGCACAGGTTAATAACGTAATAATTTTTCCCTGCTCATCACATAATACCTTCATGCCTGGCAAGGACAAGACACTCCTGGATGACCCAGTTGACTACCAAATGTAACAAATTGGCCAATCTTGGAAAGGATTAGTGCCCATATGGACTAACTCATTTGGCCCAAACAGTGTTACTTTAAAATAATAATCTGTTCCCAACATTGAAAGCCATGAGATTTCACAAAAAAAGTTGTTTTTTATTTTCTTTAGCGGTGAAAAATCTGAGGGCCCTCCCTAGTGGCGTAACGGGCTAAAGCGCAGAACTATGAAGCTATTGCAGCCACTGCAGCACGAGTTTGATCCCCCACCAGGGAGCTGACCACATGGCACAGCAGACCTCTCCTGGCCCGCCGGTTGCTCCCCTCAGCAGTGTACTTCGTTGACCTGCCTGTTCTGCTCCCCACTCTGTCTCTGGTGAATTCTCACCCCTCCTCCCCCTGTACCTCTGGCCTGTACCCCAGGTCTATATGTATAAATAAACAAATCTTTAAAAAAAATAAAGGTGAAAACCTGGTAATACTGGGGTGTGTTTTCACTGTGAACTGGAACACATAAGCACCCCCATCAGATGAGCTTGGGTTTCCTTTCTTACCCCGACGTGTTTCATTTATTTTACCTGCCATGCCTACCACATACTGTATTTAGTATTCTATATCTCTTGGAGCTATTATTACACCTTTGTTTAAGACTGAAATCCTCTCCTTTTCTTTAAGCCCTATTATTAAAGTAGACTCACTCCATGTATCTAAAGGTCAAGGTTACTATGACCTCCCCTGCCCAAAGGCTACTCTGTGATCTGATGCATGTGAAGGTCTGGAAGAAGCCAATGAATGGGCATCAAGTCCTTACAACTTGCTTTGAGTAAAGACATCACCCTAGTTTAATTCACTTCTTTTTTACATACAATTCTCAAAGTTTTTTCCCAGTCCAAGAGGGAAACAGACACACCCTTTCCCCTCCTCCCAAAATGCAGCTTCCAAACATAAAGAGATGTCCATAACCCTGCCCCTTCCAAAAAACAAAAGTGTGGTACAAAGCATTTTAAAATCAAGATTAATGGTGAAAATAGGAGGAAACACGATTCCCAATGTTAAGAACTACTCTATAGCATTGTGAGTGAAAACCCACAAGTTCTGGGCAAAGCCAAAGGACTTGCAGAGGTAGACATTGGCAGGACACAAAGAATGGCTGTGATGGTCCTCTGTGGCCAGTCTGGTCTATGGAAACAGGTCAAAAGAAATAACTAGCTGGAAGCCTGCAATCTTCTGATGTCTGGCCAAACAGGCGGTTCCTTAAGATAAAATCTTTTATCTACTTTGTGCTTTCCTTTCTCATATGCAAATTATGCCTGGCAAAGATAATGAATTGAAGACCTATAGTATACACCCTGCCTGGAAATTAACTATGACCTGGGGAAAAAAATGATGCTCACAAAAAACAACCGCTTTGTTTCCGCCCTGAGCTGATTTCAAGTGTAACACCTTTTTCCTGAGAAACTTCTTTTATCTCAAAATTATATAAGCCAAACCCTACGTGGGTAGGAGCATCAAAGAAGCAGCTGGCTTGGGCCCCCTTCCCCACTGTCTTCCCCACACTCCTCACCTTGTTGTTATTTGTCTTTTTAACTCCCAAGAAGAAATCTTTTTCCCTCTCTCCATAATGGTTATTACTTACTGCTCTTTAACTACAACAATCACAATATTATGGTATTGTCTTGATAAAAAGATAAATGGCATGGGATAGAGAACCAGAAATAGATTATGTAAGTATGCCCAATTAATTTTTGACAAAGGAATAAAAACATTTCAATGCAGAAGAGATATTCTCTTCAATAAATGGTATTGGACAATTAGACACCCATTAGCAAAAAAATTCACTTCAATATAGACCTCAAGCCATACACAAAAATCAACACAAATGGATCATGGATTTCAATGTAAACAATAAATGTTTAAAACTTTTAGGAAAAAATCTTTGGTACCCAGAGCTACACAAAACATTCTTGATCCATCAAGGAAAAAAGTGATATTTGGACCTCATCAAAATTAAGACATTTGATCTGTAAAAGATACTGTTAAAAGGATTAAAAATAACAAATTACACTAGGAGAAAATATTTGTAAATCACAGATCAGACACAAAAAATATGTATTAGACTATAATGAACTTTTCAAACTCAACATTTAAATAACAAAAAAGATAATCAGAATATAGGCAAGTATGTGTATATGCAGATGTTTCACCAAAGATGACAAACAGATGACAGATGATCACATGAGATGTTTAACATGATTAGTCATTAGAAAAACACAAATTAAAACCACAATGAGCAATCACCACATACCTTGCAAAAATGGCTACACTTAAAAAAATAGTGATGTCACCAAGTGCTACTAGCAAAGATTTGGAGAAACCAAATCACTCACACAGTGTGATAAAGTGACAGAAGACACTTGAAAGATAGTCTGGAGCTCTTTTTAAAATTAAATTTGAACTTATGGTATGCTCCAACAATTATATGTTTGAGGATATGACCTAGAGAATTGAATACTTTTTTTTTTACACAAAAACCTATGAGTGTTGTGGGGTTGATTCATTCATAATAACCCCAAACTGGAAATTACTAAATTTCTTTCATTGGGTGAATAATTAAATAAACTGAGGTACATCAGTACCAGAAATACTACTCAACAGTAGAAGAGAAAGAACTATTGATAATATCCAACAACTTAGATGAATCTCAAGGAAACTGGGTTGAATAAAGAAAAAACAATTTCAGAAGGATGCATACTTTATGATTTATTAACATCCATTACAGAGATGGAGAACAGTCTGGTGTTTCAGAGGTGGTTACATGAAGCTACACATGTAATAAAATATCACTGAGTGGTACATACAAACAGTATGTTTCACATAACTAGTGAAATCTGAACAAGCTCTGTGGAGGATACCTACGTCAGTTTCCAGTTTTGCTACTGCAGTGTAATAATGCAAGGTGTTAGCAATGGGAGAAGCTGGGTGAGGAGTGTCCGGGACCTCTCTCTATTTTCCCTAATATGTTTCTGCTCTCTGTATTTTTGCTTAATCTATAAATGCTTAAAAATACAAGTATTTTTAAGGTTATATCATTTTAATTTTTAAAAAAACCCTTTTGGGTTGGAATTCTCAGTTCTACATAATGATCAAGATACAGCAATAATGGCCCATGGTCTCCAGGAACTCATGGCTTCTAGTGGTTTTGTAGCCCTGTCCAAGTGACTTCTCTTCTCTGAACCTCAATTACGGCCTCTCAGAATGAAGGCTGAACATTAAAAACTCACAGTTTTTGAGGTAAGGGGCCCCAAGTGGGCTGGGGAGGAGACCATGCAATGTAAGCATGGGTCTTTTACTCAGTCAGCTGCATAAGATGAAGAGTAAACAGCAGCACATGAGAGCCAAAAAAGGACAATGTGTAAATACAGACATTAGACTTGCACTCCAGGCCTGTGGCCTGGGAAGATGCGGTTAGCTGGCAAAGTATATAGAGAACTAGGGGGCTTCTAGAAGACCAGTGAGTGGAGCTAAGGAGGGGGGACTGGGAAAGGCATGGGAGCAGTGCCAACCTGAAGAAGGCACACTGCCCTCACATGGGTGTGAAAGCCTCAGTTTGCAAACTAAACATCCTGCCATCTCCAGTCCCCACCTGTTGCCAGGATTGGTTGGTCATGGTCTTTACAGCCGTAAGCTAGTGACCAGGTACCAGGTCATCTTATCCAGTCCCATGACTTCAAATACTACCTACTAGCCAAATGACCTCTGTATTTGTACCTTTAGCCCTTCAGTCTCCCATAGAAGACTGTTTATCTGACAACAATTGCCCACTGTGACTGCAGCCCTACCTTGATTTCTTGCAGTGGAACCAGAAGCCCCAGCTTACTCAGTTTCCTTTCTTTAGAAGCTAAATCCTCAGCAAATGGTTAAGACCCAGTTTCCAAGAAAAGGGTCACAAAGACCTCCCCACCACCCAGCTATGGTCTGGAGGGCCTGTCTGAGGAGGCCCAGCCCTCTTTAGCTGTTCCTCCAGCAGTTTAATTGTCAGCTCTTCAAGGAAGGCTTGCCTCATTCTGTCCCTACAGGTTCTGCTCCCTGAAGATGCCATGTACCTCAGTTGTACTGTCACAACCCAGCTACCTCCAGCCCAGGAGAAGTTGCTAATCATATGTGTTGGGAAGCCTTAGGCCAGCGGATTGACTAATGGCCCAAGGTTGTGCCATGCCCAGTCTCACTTCCTGTGCCCAGGTGGAGTAGGTTCCCTTAGCTGTAGCAGCATGCTGAGGTGCCTAAGGCAGGTGCTGGTCATTCTCTCCCTTGTGAGAAAAGGCCCAGCCATCCTCCTTTCTTCTGTCTGCTTCCTGCTCACAGGCAGAAAATCACCAGGTCAGAGCCTTCTGGAAAAAGGTTCAGCCATCCTTCACAGCTCTCCATAACCAAATTTTAAAAAATTAACAAAGTTAGAAAAACTGAAAAGATTAAAAAAAAAGGGGGGGCAGAAATGGGCTCCCAAATTCTGGAGACTGAATATCCCCACCTTTTCAGGTATGTGGCGTGTCTATAATGATTCTCCATTGTAAATGCAAGCACCAGTTCTGGGGTTGGGGGGGTGTTAGTCTATCCTACAGGCTTTAGGGAGTTTTCTTGCAGACATATCTTTAAGGATGTACAAACGAAATCCAAATCCTTAAAACACCAATGCTCATAGAAATGCAACTCTGGGCATAAAAGACTTTAAAAAGATCCAAAAAGAACACTTTACAAGAGAAGAAAATAGGTATCGGGGGAGAAGGGAATATTTTCCCTCTATGTTCTATTTCCAAAGCCTCTCAATGAGTCTTAAATTGTTTTTAAGATAAGGGAATAAATAAACATTGTATGTAAGAAAAACCAGGTCATGAACCTGGGGTGAAGTCTTCAAGATCTGTTGCTAGATGTTTCACATCTACATTACATTTGAGTGAACAGAAGATGTAAGCAGTAAGATCAGCAAAATACAAGATGTTGCAAAATCAAGGAAACAGACTTGACATCACCTCCTGGCTTCCCCCACCAGCGTCACAACCAAACCCAGTTGTGGTTCAGTGCATGTCACAAATTACAATGACAAGGTAAGAAAAGACCAACAAGAAACCCCCTGGTTAAATAATGGCAACACAGAGGACTGGGTGGCTTCGCCATCCTGGGCTGCAAAAACTGGAAGAAGCGGGCAGCTTGTGTGACCAGAACAGGAAGGACCAACATCCTTCATGAATAACATTTAAATTAGGCTCCTGCGAGTGCAAAGCATTTTCCCACTCATGATTTTATCTGACTAGTGCTATGAGGAAGCAAGACAGATATCATTATCTGACAAAGGACTTGTATACAAAATAAATTATGAATAAAAAATAAATGTGGAGCTCTTCCAACACAGACAAATCACCACGTTTCCTATATAGGCAAAAGATATGAACAGAAATTTCGTAAAAGGAGCTATGTGGTGCCTTTTGCGGCAACATGGATGGAGCTGGAAAAGATCATGCTTAGTGAAATAAGCCAGAAAGAAAAGGAAAAATACCAGTAGTTTCACTCATAGCTAGAGTAAAATGGACCAGGCAAGAAAATAATAATAATAATGAACAGTTATATAGCAGAGACATTTTATGGGGGTGGAACGGGATCAAAAACAGTGAGGGGAGGGAAATGCACTGGACTATGGTGATGACACATGGGTGATTTGGTGATGGGCAGCCCACGGGGATTACAACTGAGATGGAAAAATGCACAAAATGATGTGAAAATAAACTATTATATTATTTTTAAAAAATAAATTATTAAAAAAAGAAGCTATGTGGATGATCAATAAACACATGAAAAGATGTTCAATGTCATTAGTCATCAGGGAAAAGAAAAAAACCCACAACGAGATGCCTCTAACTACACTTTTTGATGGCTCACATTAAATAACACGGAAAGTTCTGGCAAGGATGTGGAGCAACTGGAGCTATCAAACATTGCTGGAGGGAACACAGAGTGGCCCAACCATTACAAGAATTCTTCAGCAGTTTCTTTCAAAACTGAACATAGGCTTATCCTATGACCTACTAAGTCAGATCCTAGACTTTTAACCAAGAGAAACCATTCCAAGTCTTGCAGAATGCTCCTAAGTCTATTCATAATTGCCCAAAACTGGAAACAAATCAAATGCCCATCAGTAGTCAATGGCTATACAAATTATGGTATATCCACCCCATGGAAGATAACTCAGCAACAAAAATAAATACTGACAAACACAAAAACATGGGCTAATCACTGGACATGCCACTGTTAGGAAAGTGCTACACTGAGCAAAAGAAGCCAAACACAGAAGGCTACACAATGAATAGCCCCATGTATGTGGCGTTCCTGAGGGAAACTGCAGGGACAGAAAGTTGAAACCCCCAGTGGTTAACTAGTGGCAGCCAACACATCCTGGGCAGCCCCCAGTGGTTGACTGTGGGTGGGGTGGTAGATGGGCTATAAAAGGGTGTAGGAGAAGTTTGTTGGGGTTAGTGGAAATATTTTGTGACTTGGTTGGGGTATTAATTTCACAAGTTGGTCATTTGTCAAAACTCATCAAGCAAGACATTTTAAGATGGATACTTTGTTGTATGTAAATTATACCTCAATGACATTGATTTTAAAAGAAAATGTGGCTAATTATAAAAAATAGAGCGAATATACATATGGAAATATATTGCTATGTATATAGTGTTTAAGTATGTGTGTGTACGTGCAAAGAAAAGGATTTAACCCAAAAGGACACCAACTAACAGATCGTTATATTGAGATGGCGTGGGCACTCGGGAGTGTGGGAAGTATAAGAGGTATGTGACCTCTTCGTCTACAATTCTGTGTTGTTCAAGTTTGTAAAAAAAAAAAAAAAAAAAAGGAAGGGAAAGAACTTATACAAAGGAAGAGATGGGGAGGAGGAGGAAGAGATGAAATATAAGTGACCTGTCCAGGGAACACCAGAGGTAGATGGGATTCAAGTCCAGGCTTTCCATTTGTGGGAGTGACCCAAGTCCCAAAAAGAAGCTCAAAAGTTCTCCATCATGTGTGGCTCACATGTACAAACCATGTCCATATGCCAACTCCCCGTGTGGAAATATCGCTGAAGGTCCACAGGAGCACTGATGCTATGCCCGAGTTCAATTGTTAAATAAATATTTAGGCCATTTTTACATAAACTTCTCAGGAATAGAAGCAGTGGTCTTTGCGCTTCTGTGTCCTCTTCTTGTTGCTTGGTCATGTAAGTGCTCATAAACTCACCCTCTTAGTGTTCATCAATAAGTCCCCTTGCACTGAGATGGCAACTCAACTTTTTCTAGTCCGACCAAGGCTAGTTCTTTGAGTATTCTAGAATGCTACTACCTCAAAAAATACTGCATCGTATACCCCAAAATGAATCATAGCAAATTTCATGTCAACAATTTTTTAATACGCACACACTGGGCTCAAAATGTGTGCTCTATTTTAGAAGAGTGCCTACCACTATTTATGGAAGTGCTGAATAATGGTGGAACTGGAACATCTAAAAAGAAATCAAATTTCATTGATATTCTTATTTCTTGACCAAGTTTAGCTTTGTTTTGCTGAAGTCTAGTACTGGACTAGTGAATGCCCCTTGAAATGCAGGCACATGGCCACTAGGTAGCAGGAGAGAGCCCTGCCTGGAGCTTAATGAGTAGACAGGCCCTCTGCACGGAGGGAGGGGAAGGGTTCTGGCTTCGCACCCTAGCTTCCAAATAAACGTCGGATCTGTTTGCTAAAGCCTCTAGAAGATGTCTATCCAATGATGAAAAGCTGTGTACGACCTCAGTACACAGTCACAGCAAACTCACTTTTAAAGATTTTTGTAGACATTTTCAGGCAAAGCCTCAGGGACCTTGCTTCCCTTTGCTTGCGAACTCACTGTTCTAGAATCAGACTAGACAGAGGCAACATCGAATTCCCCTTCTAACCACTGTACCAATGTGTTGGCTCATCTCCTTATGGGGAGAAATAGCTGATACCAGGGCAATCAGCAGCCCAAGTCTAGGAACCAGGAGAGGGCAAAAAGGATGGTCAAATCTGAGGCCTTCACTGAGGATTGCCTTCCCCACGTGCCCACTTGCTTTTGCCCTTTCTTGGTTACTCTCTATAGTCCACTGCACCTTCATTATCATGAAACTGTGCCCGAAGGAAAACTGGCTTGAACTCTAAAGAAAAGCCAGGTGACCGTGTCAGCTTGACAGTTACATAAGGGGACTCCAAAGGTGACTCAGGTTCCTTACATCTGCCTTTCTCCAACCCTCACCCTCAAGACTTGGGACAGTGGGACAAAGCCAGATAACCAACCCTTAGAGTGGAATACCTGTGGGTGGAGAGGAGAGGGTTAGCGCAGCAGGAGCAGGAGACATGTTTCAGGGATGGCAATTCAGGCGCAGGGTGGACAAGGATGAGGTTGAGTGACAGACATAACTTCTCAGAGTGCATATCTGAATGTAATTTATTTTTAAGAGTGCAGAGCATTTATACAATTTTTCTTGGCAAGCAAATATAGGGGTACAATGATTCTTTCAATAGAACCATGACAGATAATACATTTTTTTATTGTTTCTGAGATGATGTCAGGGGCCCGGGACCAACCTGGGGCCCTGAGAAACCATTGTGTATTCAAGGTTCAGTGGTGCTAAACAAATGCCCGATCTATCACTTTTGCCTTGCTAATCCTTTTAATTGCTCTCTCCATTCTTTTCACAAGCTACCTGGTATACAGGAGTTAAGAGTTTAATAGAATTAAAGATTGTAGCAGAGTTCCTCAGAATTAAATCAGTATGGAGAACGGAGGAAGTTACATTCCTTTCAAGAGTATCATTAGAAGGAAGCACAGTGTCTATAACATTTCTTTGGTTTAGTACGTTGTGTGCCAGCAGAATCAGGAAACAAATCAAAAGTTACAGTGACCATTCGAGAATCAGCCATTCTTCTATTCTTGGAGGGCCACGTATTCCTCTCGTGTGCCCGGTACCTTGACATGCCAAGCTCTAAGGATTTCTCACTTAGGCACCGCTGGAGGGGACGTGGAGGGGACGTGGCCCTTCTGTCCTGAGAGCTTCTGGGGACCTGGTCTCCTTGTGAGCCTATCCAGGAAGACTTGCTGATGTTAAGTGGGCTCCTGCCAGCTGCCCACCAGCGTTCTCCCTACAACTGACTGCAACTGCCACATGCCCCTCCCCTTCGGCAACCGGAAAAGGAGATCATTCACATCTGCCTAGCACAGCCTGCTCTTGACATGGTTCTCACCCCCTGATTACGCTAGAAAGGAAGAATGCAGTGATCAGCAGCTAATTACATGTGGAACTTACACATTTAAATAAAGTTCAATTTACAATAACCATTTATTAAGGACTCACTGTGCTTAACAAGGACCAGTAAGTAACAAGGAAATGATTCAAACCTCTAGGAGATCTCAGATCTAAAAGAGAAGAAAGGCAGGTATGAAGTGAAAAACTGTGGTATGGAACAGAAATGGTAAATAAAATAGCAGAGGTGGAAAGAAAGAAAAATTGAAAAGGGAGAGAGGATAACCCTCCCCTATTGCACCCCTCAATTATTGGGCACTGTTTGGAACAGATGTGATACTAGGGTAGGAATTCAGTAGGAACATAGATACAAAGTTTTTTTCTAGGCAGAATGATTTGATCTAAAAGAACATGGACTTTGTATAGAGGACTATGAAGCAGAGCATATGCATTGAGGTGGGGAGGAGATAAAATTGGAAAGGGAGAGGAGGGCAGTGGAGAGCTTTGAATTTCAGTCACTGTTGCATTCTGTATGATAGCAGTTACCTATGGACTGGACACCTGGCGGATGTTTATAAATGTTGCTCATGGACTTGAGACTGTCTATATTCTCTAATTCTTGGAAATGATACTCCACTTGTGTTCATCAAATCAAACTTGATTGCATCATTTACATTATACCCTTTAAAAATTGTTTTGGTTTACTTGACCTTTATGTAATTGAAAGAGGAGCTGGGTTTATCAATGTTTCACTACTGTCATATTACTTTTGTCTTAGCAAAAGATTTTTCTTTTGGTACATGCATGTTTCGAATTATTGTGTCTTTCTAATGAATTAAACATTAAGTAATGACAATCACAGCAATGCTTTGAGCCTGTTCTGGCTGGCACTGCTAGAGTCCATCTGGAATTTGCTGCAGTGTTAGTACTTGCATCTAGCTTTTAATAGTGAGTTTTGTGTATTGCTGATATTTCTCAATTTGTTTCACTTTCCCACTTTCTATTTGGCCTGCCCTTTTATGCTCTAAACTTTTTTTTATATCGATTAAGATATGGTTTTCTTATTCCATATTTTCCTCTTGACAGTTTCAGAAGCTACACCCTCTGTTTTCGTTATATCCACGGTTAGCCTTCCAGTTTTCCACTATATGATTAACAGAGTCAAAATTCAATATCTTCACTCCCCTAGGAAGGACAGAGGCTCCTAGAAATGAAACTGTCAAGCTACTCCTGAATATTTTACATGCTTTAGTTTTCTAGTATTTTAACTCTAACCTTTTCTTTAATCCCACAAATTTATTAATAACATAATTGTCATCATTTTTATTAATAGTGTTATTTATATAAGACTTAATTTACCTACAACTTTAACAAATTTTTCAGCTCATCATTCCATCTGCAGAAGGTTATTTTCCTTCTCCCTGAAAAGTTCCTTTAGAAGTTTCTTCAGCAAATATTTGTTGGAGGCAAATTCTTAGTTTTATTAATATAAAAACATTTTTATATTCCCTTCCCTCTTTTTTGATGTTGCTCATCTCTATAAGGCAGGATGGCCTCCAGAGCATCCTTTCGTCCTGCCTCATAGATAGACTGACCAGCAATTTGCAGCTACTATTCCACTAAACTTGCCATTGAGAAACCTGACATTCAGGCTTTCATTTTTTTGGTAAGAGGTCTGCTTTTTTCTCTCTGAAGATTTCCTCTTTGTCTGTTTTAGCAGTAGATTTATTTGTGGTGTGCTTACTTATTCTCCTCAATATACATTATGCTTCCTCTATCTGTGCAGTCATAGTCCATACTGGTTCTCGAAAATTCTCAGTCATGTCTTTAAACATTATCTTTGCTGTTCTCTCTACTCTCTTCTTCCAAAACTCCCACTAGACGAATATTACTTCTTATTCTATCATTTGTAGCACTTCACCTCTCTTTTATAATTTCCATTTACTTTCCTGAAAAATATCTTCAGACTTTGTTCATTCTTTCTTCAGCTCTTTAGCCATCCACAAGACAGGAATTTTGACAATTATACCTTTGACTTGCAGATTATTTGGCCCTTTTCAAATCTGCCCTGTTCTGTTTCTAAACTTGATCACTTATTTCTTTCGATGTTTCTTACACTTTCCCAACACTTCCCCAGTGAGTTAATTTCTCTGTTCCCCTGTTTCCTCATGTTTATAATGAGGATAATCATGGCACCACCCTCATATGACTGTAAAGATTAAACAAGTTGCTGTACATGCACTGGCCCACGTACCATGAGGAGGCCCACTCTGCTCCGCTTCCACACACCCCGGAAGCCACACCAGGAGCTCCTGCTTGTCTGCTGGCTGCTGTCCCTGCTTGTCTTGCTCATCTAAGCCACGGTTTTCAGCCCCACGCTGCCAAGAGCCCACTGTACTTTCCCACGGTGCCACTGACGTGCTGATGGTTTTGTTGTTGCTGCCAGAGGCACTGCTATGAGGAAGAACAGCCAGCCGCCTTCTTCCCATAGGCTAATCCCTTGAAGTAGAAGGTGAGGTGGAGCTGAGTCAACGCCTAGCACGATATGTATAGTGTTTCTAGTAGGGCCTGTCCCGGGGTGAGGTTGGATAAATGTTACACCTGGTAGCAGTTATGGTCTATTCAGAATACCAGCAGCTGAAGTCACACAGAGCCCTGCTACTGTTCATTGTTTGTTTCTCACATTCATTGTCACTTGTAGTTTGTGGCTCTGTGTTTGGTGACCTTTGAAACAGAGCTCAGGTTGTTATTAGTCTGTAGGAATTAAAATCTAAGGGTAAACTTAGGTGATGCCTTCTGCAGCAAGGCCAGGAAAATGCAAGCAGGCCCACTGGATTCAGCCCCCAACCTTGCACTGGCCCTGAACTGTGGCTCAGGGGTCCATCATGGCCATCCTAGTATCAATATTTTCCTTCTAGGAGGAAGCCTGCCTTTGAGGTATGTTTACTGTGGCTCAAGCTTTCTCTGCAGGTTAGAGAAAACATAGAAGGAGAAATTTAGAAATTTCCTGTCTTTACGGAGAGTCCAAAAATGTTTTTTTAAAGTCTTATTTACCTAAAACTTTCAGAACAGTCAGGCCACTCACTTGAGTTTTCCCAAACAGTCTACAGTTATTATAACAATGACCTATGAGCTTGAACACTAGATAAAAACCCCACCCTCATGACTTTTAAAGACCACCTAAAGGACTTAACGCCACAAAGCTGACTACAGCTGCCTGGGCCTATCACAGTGACCCCATGCTATTTTCCAGAGACATGCTTCCTCCCTGACCTAATATGGAGTCCTTGTACACCCCTTCTCAGACCCAGCATTCCTCCTCTCTGCACCAAAACCCTCATCTTCTGCCAGCATGGGTGGGGAGCTTCCATTCTTGCATTCTGCTCCCCCAATTTCCAACCCCACCCAGCTTCAACTCTCCTCCGAAACACCAGTCACTACTCTGTTCCAGGAGGCAGAGGATAGGAATCCACAAGCCTTGCTCCCTATGGTTGATCTGGACATTTGGAAGGACAGTATAAGAACTCCTAAAAAGACAGGTGGCTTGTTCTTGATCATCTGTTTCATGAGTGTCCCAGGGCAGAGTCTCCATCTTCCCTGTCTGGCCCTCTCTGCCAGTGTTAACTCGTCTACTCACTCTCCCCAGCTTGTCCTCCCTCTCTTGTCCCCTTTAATAATCTAATCCCTCCCACATGAACTGCCTTTCTCTTCCAAGAACTGTGTTTATGTCTTACCCTGACTGAAATGTCACCTCTTTCTTGAAAAGGAGAGGGGAGAAACCTACCAGGTATTAAGAGTATACTTCAGGGCCCTCCTTGGAGGCGCAGTGGATTAAAGCACAGCACTAAGAAGCTAAAGCCACTTCAGCATGAGTTCGATCCCCGCCTGCCCCGGAGGAGATCCACATGGCGTGGAAGACCTCTCCTGACCTGCCCGCTGCTTCAACAATCTGCCTGTTCTGCTCCCCACTCTGTCTCTGGTTAATCTTCTCACTCTCCACACCTCTGGCCTGTACCCCAGTTCTATATGCATAAATATATAAATCTTTTTTTTAAAAAAAAAGTATACTTCATTCCAGAAACACATTTATGTTCTCAAGCTCTCACAACCACTAAGGCAGGTAGGTGTTACTACGACCATTTCAGAGGCGCAGAGACAGGCTCAGAGAGTTGCAAGTTCACACAGCTGGTCAGTGACAATGCTGAAACTCAAAGGCCAAATTGGGGCTAAGTCTGTTGGCCACAATATCTACTCCCTTAACTACGGCATTAATTCATCCCCAAATCCAGGGATTCTCAGCCTCACCCCACACTGACAGGGAATTTGATGTCCAGACCATGCCTCAGACCAGTCATAGAAATTCTTTTGGGATGACTATGGAAAGCTGTGTGAAGGTTTCTTAAATTGCTAAAAATGGAGCTTCCATATGATCCAGCAATTCTACTCCTAGATATCTACCCAAGGGACACAAAAACAATAATTCAAAAGGACACCTACACCCCTTTGTAGGTTGCTGCTCTATTTATAATAGGGAAGATGTAGAATCGACCCAAATGCCCAAAAATAGATGACTGGATCAAGAAGGTGTGGAATATTACTCAGCAATCAAAAATGTTTCTACTCATAGCAGAAGTATAAGGGATCGGGGTGTGGGTGTGGAAATGTGTACATATAGTAATTATAATAAAGAATAAAGAACATCAACTAACAACTATAAACCAGAGACATTCCACGGGGAAAGAGAGGGGAACAAGATCAAAACAGGGCTGGGAAGAGCACAAGAAGTATGGTGATGGCACATGGATGAAGTCCACAGGATTATAACTGAGATGAGAAAATGGACAAAATGGAGAATACTGTATATGGAGAAATATGTATGTGTGTGTATACATATATATGGGTGTGTGTGTGTGCATATATAAAATATATGTGTGTTAAGTTATATAAATACATATGTAAGTTATATAAATATATATTATATATATATAAATATATATATTAAGTTACATATATATATAACTTAAAAAAGGGGAAAAAATAAAGAAGATCTCTTGGGATGAAGCTGTCCAGAGTAAACTTAAATACACCCCAGGGGATTCCATTGTTTTCCAACCCAGGATAGAAAACCAGTGCTCTAGTTTATCTCCTCTTCCTTTTCAAAGTTGCTCCTTCCTCCCTTTGAAGTCCTGTAACACTTTCCTTCTGCCTTCCAACATTTACTCATCCATTCAGTCACTGATCTCTTACTGGATGCCAGTCACTAGGCAGGGGTCTGGGGATCAATATGAAATAATATCTAAGCTTCCTGCCCTTATGCAGTGCCCTCCAGAAGAGGGAGCAGCCAATTAAATATAGTAAAGGCATGAATGTGAAAAGCTAAGCTTTAAAATCTTTACAATAATATAAGAGAAAAATCACTGTGATCTGTGACTTGAAGCAGAGATTTCTTAAATAAGGCACCAAAAACAAACTATAATAGAATGGATCATTTTGCCTTCATTTTAAATTTTGGAAATACCATCAAAAAGTTAAAAGACCACGGCATGATTGCAATAAAATTGTACTTTTAATAGTGGACTTAATATATACATGTTGATTCTCAATGATGCACACCTGAAAACTGCATAATACAATGCTATTTAAATTTAAAAAAATTTTTTTGAAGATTTATTTATTTATTCACACAGAACTGGGGTACAGGCCAGAGATGCAGAGGGTGAGAGGATTCACCAGAGACAGAGCGGGGAGCAGAACAGGCAGATCTACGAAGTACACTGCTGAGGGGAGCAGCGGACGGGCTAGGAGAGGTCCGTCACACCATGTGGATCTCCTCCGGGGCGGGAAGGTTGGAATCGAACTCATGCGGAAGTGGCTTAAGCTCTTAGTGCTGTACTTTAATCCGCTGCGCCACCATGGTGGGCCCTAAATTTAAAATTTTTAATGAAAATATAGGCCCTCCTTGGTGGGCCCTAAATTTAAAATTTTTAATGAAAATATAGGCCCTCCTTGGTGGAGCAATGGGTGGAGCACTGCACAGTCAGCAGCGATTTCAATCCCTGGCCAGGAAGGAGGTGACCCACATGGCACAGCAAATCTCTCCTGTCTTGCCTGCTGCTCCCCTCAGCAGTGTACTTTGTCAGTCTTCCTGTACAGCTCCCCACTTTGTCTCAGGCGAATCTTCTCACACCCCCCCTCCCCTCCCCTACCTCTGGCCTGTACTCAAGTTCTGTATGCATAAGTAAATAAATCTTAAAAAAAAAAAAAAAGGTAGTCCACAAACTGATAACTTTGCGATAACTATCTCACCAAGGATTGGTATTCAAAATACATAAATAACTTACACAAACAAATAAGAAAAAATAATAATCGAGCAGGGAAAATACAGGTATTTTGTAACAGAAATACAAATGGTCACTAAGCATTTGAAAAGATACTCAATCTCACTACAATTTTGAGAATTAAGACACAATCAAATACCATTTTACACCAAATAAGCTGTTAAAAATCTAAAAATCTGGCTCTTAGTATTGCCAAGAATGTAGACTATGAAGACCTTGAGATACTCCTAGTGGTGTGTAAACTGGTGTATGAACTAATACAATAAAATATAATTAGTATATAATAGGTGGAGCAGGATGTGACTAGCACCATGTTGCAAGTGGAGCAAGAAAAGTTTCATGAAAGTTGAAATCTTTGGGCTGAATAACAGTTACCCAGTCAAATGAAGGGGAGGGAATTGCAGAAGAGGGAGGATGAACATGACATACTCAACACTGAAGAAAGGAATGTGGAAGGGCTGGGTAAAGAGGCTCAGAACTGTCCAAGAGCCTGGGCTCTAGAACCATGGAAGACTATTGAAGGATTTTAATCAGCAACATAACTCACTCATTCATTCATTGATTCATTCATTAAACAAAAAGTCATTGGCACCTGCCACAGAGCAGGCTTTGTATAGACCCTAAGTCTATGTGACTGCATCTGTTTAAAGAAAATCACACTGGCTGGAGAGTGGAGAACAGGTTGGAGAGTCATGTGACTAGATACAGAGAGATTACTGAGGAGGTGAGCTGGGAATGGTCTGGACTAAGAAACATCAGAGGGAGAAGACATAAACACTCAGAAAGTGAAGTATTTGAAAGGTAAAAGGAACTAAGAGGGATGATTAATTAGATGTGGAGTTAGAGTGGTTAGAGTAAGGATTGAAGGTAATGGTCCCAGGAATGTGAGTGGATGGTGATTCACAAGCTAGGAATCAAAGAATAGAGGTCAGTATGGAATAGTTCAGAGATGGACACAAGAAAACTGTTTAGGAGACCAGGAGAGAAATAGGCAAAGGAAGACGAGTGTAAGATTGCAGAAACTAAGAAGTAGGCACTAGTGTGAAATGTGGTTGATAAGTCAAGTTGGGGGTGGAGAGATTAAATTTGACCCATTGACTTTTGAGACAAGGTTGATCTTCATGAGAGAAGTTTCACTTAAGTGGTAGAAGGAAGAAAACTGTTGAGGGCTGAGGAGTGGGAGAAGCAGCAAGTAAAGTCCCTCTTTCAATAGTCAACAAGCGTCCCTCTGTTGGCTTGTCACCAACCACGTTTACCATCACGAAGCTCCCAGCTCCAGCATCCAGAGAGTTTTGGGCGTCATTATGTAAGTTTGATTGATTGTATCTTTGACCATGTGATTGGCCTCAATCTCCCAGGAGGCTGGGAGGAAGGACTGATATGGTGTAACTCAGGTCCCAAGCTTCTAGTCACATGGTTGGTCTTTCTAGTGAGCAGTCGCACCAGAAGCAATCATCCTGAAGCCTCATCCTGAAGCAATATACAAGCCATGCCACAAATCAGATGATCATCTGTCATTGATGAAATTCCAGGAATTTTAGAAACTCTGCCAGGAACCCAGGACAAAGGCCAGATAAATTCTTGGTTACACTACAGCGGGTGAGATGAGGCGGCTCTACCATTCCAACAACAGGAGAACGGGCGGAGGATATGCAAGCTGGAAGTGTGCTGGTAGGCACTGGGAGGTTCTCATGTGAGGTGAGAATTTGAGGCCCATGGTGAATATTTGAAATCTGCGCTGTGGACGGAGGACTATAAAACTTTGGAGGACAGCCGGGCAGGGTGAGAGTGTAGCAGAGGGGGGTGTCCATGCATCAGATGGCACCCATCTGTGGCAGTCCCTAGCAGCCCTGATGGAAAGGCAGAGGAAGCAGACCATCAACACTACCAGCACTGGGGGTTTATCTAGTGAGTGCAAGGGAAGAAAAATGAGAAGGCTGCTGAGAAATCCACCAGGAAAATGGTGAAATGATGGAGTTGAGAAGCTAAACCCGGTAGGTAAAGAAACAAAAGCAGAAGGGCAGATAGAGAGAGATGAGGACCATAGGCCAGAGGTCCCCAAACGGGGAAATACTTGGTGGCTTGAGAATATGGGCATAAGAAAGCCGGAAGGCTGTGGCTTGAGAGGAGGATGTCTGTTCGCATGATTGCAGAAATGGAGCCTTTCCAAGAGCTGTCCAGCCTAGGGGATGGCAAAAGGAGAGTTCTTCACAGCCCCTAAGATCCATAACTTGGATTCAAGATAACAAGTTCCTTGAAGAGAGATACCCACATTTAATTCTTCTTTGTCTTTTCGGCAGTATTAAAAATCCTACGGAGAAAGTATTACCCTTTGGGAATGGATGATGCTAAAATGTTAAAGATGCTAGAAACTCAGAAGCCCCTGTGGGGTGAGCCACTGGAGAGTCCCATTTGGACAAACACTCTGTGAGGCTAACGGACAGTAATGCACTTTGGGGAGAAGGATGGCTCATACCCACTGAAGCCCAGGCCAAGTAAGCACCTCCAGAGCACAGACTGCATTCGCTCTCACCAGCCTTCTTCAGCTCACATGTTCACCCAAGGGCAGGGGTACTATTGGGCAAGTGAGCGCTGCCCTCAGGGATTGATGAGAGCAGAGGAAACAAAGCCACTCTCAGTGGGATGGGAAGTGGGGGAGGGCTAAGGAATAGCTCCTGTGGGTCACCATGGCCCTCGCACTTTTACATAAGGGACCTGGTTTACCTTGAAGACAATCCTGAGAGACAGGTCTTGTGCCCTCGTTTTAAATGCAAGGATAGAAGGCCAGAAAGTTGAGCGACTTCTGGGGACAGGGTAAAAAGAACAGAGCTTCATCTGATTCTCTCTTGGCCTTTCCAACTCACCCACAGAGTGACAAGGTGGACTCCTTCCTGTAGGAGTAAGGTAGCCCCTCTGGTGAGTGCCAGCCATGAGTAAGTGACAAAGGAGGATAAATGGCTGACTTTGTCATGTTTCTTCAGGCCCCTGAGATGAGTGGAGAGGTCAGTATGTTCCCAAACAGTCACACTCCAGCAAAGACCTAACAAGCAAGGGGCTTGTTCCCTGGGGGAGAGACTAAGTGAAAAGTTCTTTTCTGGATGCTGAGGGGATGCATTAGTTTGCTTGCTTATAGGATTGCTTTCCTCCTGACTAGAACCTAAAAGAGAAACAAATTGCTCTGTCATCAATGTCAATCTGAGATGACTCCTGTTCCACCGATGATAATTCAGAACAGTGTCTCCTTTAAAAAGAGGAAGTCAAGGAACTTGTTGATCGCACATAAGAGACCCAGTCACCTACAGGACAACCTTAGTATTAAGCGATCCCTCCACCGACCAATGTGTGCTAAGCCAGCAAGACTACTGTGGGTCAGAGGCAGCACCTTCTTCCCCTGTCTCTCTGCACCCTGCCCAGTCCCTTTGCCAATAAAGCCACATGAAAAGACAATCAGGAAGGGACCCAACTCTAAGCAACAGGACTGTCTGAACAGTTCCTGAAAAATGCTCCCCTGAAAAATGTGATTCTGTGCTGACACTGAGATTTCAAAGTCTTGGGTTTCCTCAGGGGCACTTGTAGCACCCCATCTGCTGTCCATCTGAACATCCAGTGTGGGTGGAACCATTCAGGTTGAAAGCTGGGTACCTACATGGAAGTCTGAAGCCTGTTCCATCTGCTATTTGGCCTTTAACAAGTCTCACCCCTCACCTCTAACCTGACCTGGGAAGCTCAAATGAATAGATGAGCAAAAGATCTCAGCTGCCTTAAGCCCTGTGCAGTAGGGCCCTGCTGGGCAATGTCACGTAGTTTCAGAAGGAACTCCCATGGAAGGGAGAGAGGGCAGGGAAACTTGCTCAGTCAGCCAGAGCAGCTCAATCTCTGAGCATGACCCAGGGACACAAGGATCTCACCAGAGGCACCACTGAATACACGACCTTCACTCTCCAGGGCTTGCATTCTTTATAGAAGGAGGAGGGAAGAGTCAGCAAGCAGAGACTGGCAAGCAGAGTTGACTTCTTTGAGCCTTTTCTGCTCAACCACACCTAATCACCTATTCTGGACTACAGTAATAGGATAATAGGATAAGATAATAGGATCCTGCCCTCAGTGTATCTATAGATAGCAGGGAGAATTATTAAATAACAGCAGATAAGAGATCATTTCAGATAGGGAGAAGAAAATATACAGGAGTCATGGCCTATAGTGGCTACAACTTGAGGAAGGGAGGGAGAGTTGGGGGTCATTGGAGACCTTAAAGAAAACAGGATAAACTACCTTATTTGCCTTTAGTTACCCACTCTGACATGGTCAAGAATCAGGCAGGAGGCCTGTATGATTCCTGGGGTGATGAGCCAAAGGAAGAAGATAAGATGAGAGCCGAAGTGTGGGAAGTGTCAGAGATTACATTGCCTCAGAGAAGGAGACTCCACCTAGACTAACCCATGACATTGCAGTGGGGTGTGCTGAGGTCATGGGCTTCTTCCATACCCAGAGAAATGGACGCGGCCTTTCCCCTGAAACTGGGCGCAAAGCACCCATCACACACAGCTATATGCTCTTCAGTCCACAAGCAACCACAGCCATGAACAGGACACCACCAGAGGCAAACTTAGCCATCTGGACGACCCAGGGGTGAGTACAGGCACCCAAGCCCAGCCATCATTCCCCAATGCACACACAGAAGCACTCTCCTTTGTGGCATTTCTTGACACAAGGCCTTAACATCCATTTCTTCATGTTTCCTTGGTATAGTACAATACCTTTCAGATGCCCAGGTAGGTAGACTTACAAGGAGGGGCAAGTTGCAGTTGGGTTCCTAAACATGGGAAAGGCCAGTGGTAAGGATTCTACGAGTGGAAAATTTTTCCATTCCTTCCTTTGATGTCTTCTGACTATTCTAATAATTAAATTGCCATCAAACAGATTAACAGGAGGAACATAAACTACATTTCCCACATAAGGGGAGCCCATAAAAACATGCACCTCAAGGGTAGTCAGACAATTAACATTTATGTATCTGCCATTCTGAGCTAAGGAGTGAGACAAGGGCCCCAAGTTTCAGAAGGGGAAAAAAAAAAAAACAATTCAAAGGATAAGAATAGTAAAGGTTTGGCAATCATATATTTGCCCTGCCATTCAGGCAAGCCTTGCAGATAAAAAAGCTGTCATCCATAAAAGCCGTCTTTCTGATATAGGCCCAGCCTAAATTCTTTCATTAAGTTAACAGAGATAACAAGCTATTCCTGCATCTGCTGGGTCTAGAGTGCCTTCAGCTCAAACTAATCCACATGCCACAGTGACATATTTTGGGATGTCTTTTTCTGCCCTCCTTCAACTCATTAACCACAATAGCATGGCCAGGTTCACTAGAGGTCAAATTTTCCTTATGCCTAACCATATGGACAGAAGTGTATCCCCCTCGATGTCTCTTAGGTGGCCTACAAGAGTTCCCAGATTCCTATCTCAGTATCCCCCCACCCCCAGCCTCCACCTCAGTCTGCTATAGATGAGCTTCATTTGCTCCTTCCCTCATTTACCCAAACAAGTCAGTCAGACTGTACAGAGTACCTTGAAGAATGTGTCCTCTTAGCTGTGTTCCCCTTTGTGTACACACAAACACACACTCACACACACACGCACGGCTCAAGATGGGTGACTGGTGTGTTGGATGGATGAATGGGTAGGTAGGTAGGTAGGTGGGTGGATGGATGAATCTCCTTACCCTAACATGTTATCACCTCTGACTTCATATTTCTGAAATCCCTGTATTCTCAGGGGAATTTGAAAAGCCATTAATAAAACCTTCAATATTACCCTATGGGGGAAATGGGAATGTCTCTGCAGAAATTTACCTCCCACCAGAATATGACATGCATTTACCAGTACATGAAATGCATAAGGAGAACACTTCTTCCTGGTTAGAGTGTCTCACCCATTGCCTCCCTACCCCAGAGAATTACATAAAGGGCTCAGAATTCCCTCAGAGAAGCAACTGGACACCAGTCTGCTTCAAGCCAGGCCGCAAGGTATCTGCTGTGCCTGCCTTGTGGCAGAAACTGCACTTCTCCAAAAGAATGCCAGCCCAGGAGGGGCCCAGAGTCTCTGCGCCTATCTAGGTGTCCCTGTAGCTGACCTGCTGCCTCTATATCAACAAGACTGTTTACTAGATAGTTCGTTCTTAATTAACATGCCTTCGTGTTTCTGGTAAGGCTCTGCTTTTAGTCCAAAGATATTCTTTTCAAAGGAAATGTTTCCTGTCATAGGAAGTTTGCTCAAGATGGAAGCCAGGAGAGTAGCAGCAAGATTGCTCCTAACTTTCAGTTCCTCAGTTGGCCTCCCTGAAGATAAGAGCCATAATCCAAACCCTACAATAGGCATATTAATGAGGGAGAAGAGAAAATAGAGCACAATGAGGTTAGTTTTCAGAGGGCATTAGGGGCAGATCACACAGGGGCAGGGCACCCACCATCTAACTTGGGAAGGGCCTTGTCTGTCATGGAGAGTGTGAAGTACGAGCTGAAGTCTTGAAGGACCGGGAGGTGGCCAAACTACAGAGAAGGCAGTACCAAGCCAAAAGAACAGGTTGTGCAAATGCATGGAGACTAGAAGATCACATTTGGACAGGCTGAAGCATGAAGTAGGGGAGGAAAAGTAGAAGATTTCCTGGTGGGCCTTGCTTGCCATGCTCAGGAGTTTGGACTCCACCACAAAGGGGATGAGAAACCAGAGGTAGGTTTTGATCGATGTCATCATATTTGCTTTGTGGAGAGAAGTCTGTGGCTGCTGTGTAGGGCATGGATGAGTGGAGTTTCCATGGCAGCAAGTGGACAATTATTTAAATGGCCTGGGGGGAAGAGGAGGAGTGGAGCTACAATGTAGTAGTTTGAGGATAGAGAGAAATCTACAGGTGCCAGGCATTCAAGAAGTAGTCGGAAAAGGCTCATTTAAAAACTGATGGTGGATGATGAATGGATGGAGGGGTCAGTTCTTGGGTGGCAGAGACTAGGGTACTTTTTCATTGAATGATTTATCCAGTGAGATCAAAATGTTGGAAAATTTTATTCCTGTTTATAGTGTCAAAAGAGAGAGGAACCACACGTCAGAGGTTGGTGAGCTGTAGAATATCTATCCATTGTATTGAAATTTGTGGCAGAATTTTTATAACACCTTTACATAATCACACTTCCTCATTCCATGTCACTCAGTAATTAGGGGAGCTCAACCACATAGCGTCTGGGTCCTAGACTTGTTCAAGACACCCACCAAATCCTGAGAGGTCTTCCTGAGAACTTACTTTCCCAGAAGATAGAAAACTCAATTCCAGACAACAAGGAGGAAGTAGTTGAAGAAGTGAAACTAACCAAATCCTGGAAGGAAATGACCAAATACTCTTAAATTATGTAATAGCCAGCAACTAGACTACAAACACAATGGAAAGTTTAGGAGAGACACAGTGTTGATTTTAGGGGAGAAGTATTTTTTAGCATCATCAAAAAAAAAAAAAAACAGCATACAATTTCAAGGATAGATATCCTAAAGGAATTTTTTGTCAGTGTTTTAACAAAATTTTAAGGAAAAAGGAAATCAAGCAGCAGAACTTGCAGTAGCAGGTGAGAAAATACAAAGGAATAAGGAAGAAACTCAAACAAGGGAAGAAAAAAAGCCTTGATCTTAAGTCCCAGTGCTACCCTGTGAGAGGGAGAAGAGCAAGACCACACAGCATGTTACAAACAGGTGGGGAAAGGAGGGAAACTGAGTTGCTGAGATTTATGAATCTACAATATTAATGTCCTCTAAGGTATAACCAGATCACTGAGGAAGGAGCCCACAGATGGCACTGTGTGGACAGAATGACAGCAGACATCATGTTTGTAACAGTGGTGTGAAGAAACGATCCAGTTCAGGTTCGGCTCACCCATGTTTAGGTCATGAATCCAACATTTTCTAGTTGTGTAGTCTCAAGTTAGTCACTGTCAGTCTCAGCTTCCTCCTAGGTGAAAAGAGTCAATGTTATCCACCCTAAAAAATATTGTGGGCCCTCCCTGGTGGCTCAGCGGGTTAAAGCACAGCACTGAGAATCTAAAGCCGCTTCCGCATGAGTTCGATTCCCGCCTGCCCCGGAGGTGACCACATGGCGTGGCAGACCTCTCCTGACCCGCCCGCTGCTCCCCTCAGCAGTGTACTTCATCGATCTGCCTGTTCTGCTCCCCACTCTGTCTCTGGTGAAGCCTCTCACCGCCCCTGAGCCTCTGGCCTGTACCCCAGTTCTGTATGCACAAATAAATAAAATCTTTAAAAAAAAAATATTGTGAACCCTACATAAGATGAGAAATAAGTTCTGACACATAATATGTGCTCAATAAAGAACAGGTTTTTTTTTTTAAAGTATTATTTCTAAATTGTATCCAATAAAATGGTATAATAAATTGGTATGAGACAGCAGCCTGCACCCTGTATCCTGTGGGCAAATCCAGTCAACCCCATCCATGCATGGGTTAAAAATGGCAGGATTAAGTAGCTGAAACACAGCCTGCTTGGCCTGCATAACCTAACACATTTATTACCTGGCCCTTTATAAATAACGCTTCCAGACATCAACTACCAGAGTCCTACACTTGCGGCTCACTCTATTCTACCCATTATGTGTAAGTAAAGATACAGTACAAGAAAGCCCTGGCATCACTCACCCTGCCCAGGGGCTTTGCTGGTAGACTCAAAGGAAGTGCAAGTTCTTGTTGTCCTCTCAGAGATGGAATAATGACCCAGCAGACATGGAGAAGTCACTGGAGAGCATCTAACTCTCCAGACCCAGACACCTGCTTATGTATCTAAGACTCCCTTGTTCTAGTCCAGGGGAAAGAATGAAGCGCCCTGGAATCTGTCTGTCACTTCTCTGAGTACCTGGGTCTAAGAGGGGACCCAGGCCCAAAAGACATGATACCTTTAGATGAAAGAGCAAAGATCTCAAAACTGAAAAATCTGACTGCCCAATTCCAAATTCTGGAAGCAGAAAGAGAAGGAATTATCTGTGGAGATAAGTGTGTCTACACAGGACATTCTCTATACTATCTAATACCAGAAAGATCTATGGACATGATGAAAGGAACTGACAAACACCTACGAGCAATGTTAGGAAGTCAATGCCAAGAATGAGATGGGGTTTGAGGAAAGTGATATGAAACAGGTTTTTAATTCTGTCCTGTGCAAGGTGGTGAATGAGGAAGGAAGGGCCCAGAGCAAGAGCAGACATCATTGTAAGAATTAATCCATTATTAATTACCACATGACACTGTAAGAATTAATCCATTATTATTTTGTTTGCCTTCTTATTCATAATGATTATTGAAGGCCATTTGGGTAAGGCCAACCTTGATAAGGGAGGCTAGAAGCCCAATATTAGACATAAAGCAGTATCAAGGCACTTACTACTCTATAAATACCAATTCCTTGTCTTGGTGGAATGACCAAAGTCGGGGGCTACTGGAAGTTAAGAAGGGCTTGAGTGACTTAAGAGTTGAAGAATTCCCCAAAAGTGGGAGCTCCCCACATCCTGGCATTGCCAACATCCCCACTTCTGTTTATTACATTTCTTTGTGCCTGCATCACCATCTATATTATCGTCACTTGCCCAGTCCCTCCCCTACTGCAAATGTATCTGCAGTGAAATGTCTCTGCTCATTGGATAACAGAAGTTGTCTAAGTAGTTTCCTTGGATGGACAACACTTAGTACTTGCATTGAGCAATCTTCCTGCTTTAGATGACAAGAAGTTTCACTTCCTGAGATCAAAAGGTAACTGCCATGCTTTGAATACAAACTATAAGGCTAGGATAAAACATGGCAGAACTAGAGAGACTATTAGTTCAAGGGGCATTGCCCCATGGTTTTAAATTTTTCATTAAGCAGAAAAATAGGGGCTCAGTAGCTGAACAATAGTACCATTTCAACTATACTGTGACATTAGACCAGTCACTTTGCTTCCTCTGGCCCTGCTTCCTCATATACTATTCACATCTAAATGGTATTGTGTCTTCATCTATGTGGTCCTCTTAGATCCCATCAGAAAACCATTAGAGACCAAAGATTCTAATGTCCTAGAATGTTATAACTAGATGATGGCAAAGTAAAGCTAATTCAAGATTTCTGACCTCCATCTCAAGTCCCAGAAAAAGAACTGATTAACTTAAAGTGAGGCTCAAGTTCCTTGCATACCTCCTCTCCTATCACTGGCTTTCACCTTTGCACGTTCCAAATCACACCAACCGATTGAGGGTATCTGTGGTCTCAATAAGAAGAGACTGCAGAACCACCAGATCCTGCTGACCCCAGGATAAAGACTTTGAAGAAGGTGGCAATTCTTTCAATTTGATTTACAGTGTAGATAGTGTAGTGGTTCATATGCAGAATAGATCCTCGGGAACAAAACAGAGGAACCCATTAGGCCATGCATCCAATTTTATGAGGGTTCAGAAATAGAAAGTGATTACTGCTTACTGACCTTATTTTTTAAAAAACTGGTACATTGAGCAGAACATTTCTCTTAGATTCCCCATGAAATATAGAGCTTACCAAAGATGGAAAGTATATGTCTGCCTTCCAAAAAAAGGCTGTTTGGTAAGTAGCCCATAGGGCCATCCTTAACCCATAGCAGACTCTATTTTCTTCATGCTTATACACATCAATGGCTCTCTCCCACAGACAATGCAGGGTAAGCACAGTACCTGGCATGCAGTAGATACATGCTTAGGTGAAAATACTCTCATATTCCTAATCACCTAATTAGCAACACAATTTTACTGCCTGGACTTGAATGCCAGACACTGTCCCATGCATAAAAAGTTCCCAGTCTCCTCAAATAATCAGATAAATGAACAATGTTCAATTCAGGGCTGCAAATGAGCTATAATGTGTGTGTGTGTGTGTGTGTGTGCGCGTGTGTGTATGCCAAATCTGGTGGGGAAGCTCCCATTTCTAGACCCCTTGCATCTTTTATGAACTGGTCATTCATTCATTCTATAAACATGAAGCTACACTGTGCCCATAACCTGGGCTGGCTCTCTACTGGTTAAACAACATTGGTGCATTTTATACACTAACAACAAAACATCTAAAAAGGAAAATATTTTACAATCTAATTCAAAGCATAAGAAATACAGCATTAAATAACAAATAGCATTAAAGTAATAAAATTATTAGGGAATTTAACTAAGAAAATGAAAGACATATATACTGAAAATTACAAGACATTGAAAGAAATTAAAGAAGACAGAAACAACTGGAAAGCAATCCTGTACTTTTGGATCAGAATAATTAATATTGTTAAAATGTCCATACTACCCGAGCCATCAATAGACATAATGCAATCTCTAACAAAATCCCTTACTTTGTAGAAATATGAAATTTTCATATGCGAAATATGAAATTTCACAGAAATATAAAAAATGATAATTCCTATGGAACCACAAAAGACCCCAAATAGCCAAAGCAATCCTGAGAACAGAGATTAAAGATGGAGGCATTCTACTTCATGATTTCAAACTAAACTATAAATCTATAGTAATCAAAATAATATGCTAAAATCATAAAAAGATAAATAGACCTATAGAACAGAACCAGGAACCTAGAAATAAACTCATACATACACAGTTGACTAATAGTTGAGAACAGTATCAAGACTAATCAATGGAGAAAAGGTAATCTAAATAAATAGTGTTGGGGAAACTGAGTATTCACATACAAAAGACTAAAATTAGACCATTAGACCCCTATCTTACACCACCCACACAACCTAACTTAATCTGAATCAAAGACATATATGCAAGACCTGAAACTTAGCTCCCACAGAAGAATAGGGAAAAAGCTCCTTCACATTGGTCTTGACAACAATCTTTTTGGATACAAGACCAAAAGCAAGGGCAATAACAGAAAAATAAACAAGTGGAACTACATCAAGCTAAGTAATTTCTGCACAGTAAAAGAAATAATAAACAGAATAAAAAAGTAACTAATAGAAGAAAATATTTGCTAACTATATATTAGATAAAGGATTTATATCCAAAATATATAAGGAACTCAATAACAAGATAATAATAAAAATAATCTAAATTTTAAAGGGGCAGAGACATTTCTCTAAGGAACCATCCAAGTGGCCAACAGGTACATGAAAAGTTCCCAACATCACTAATCACTGGGAAAATTTAAATCAAACCATGAAGAGATAACACCTCATACCTCAACAAAAACATAACAAATTTTGGTGAGCTGTAGAAAAAAAGGAACACTACTGTGTGGTTTATGGGCAAACTGATGCAACCATTATGGGAAAGTAGTATGGAGGTTGCTCAAAAACTCAAAGGATAGAAATAACATATGATCCAGGACTTCTACTTACCTATAACCAACTATTAAATCACTATGTCAAAAGGTATTGTCACTCCCAGATACACTGCAGCTTTACCCAGAATGGCCAATACACAGAAACAACTTAATTGTCCATCAACAGAATGAATTAAGATAATATGTGTGTATGGATATACATACATATTATATATTATATATATTGTTGAGCCACAAAAAAAAAAGAAAAGAAAGAAAGAAGAAACCCCTTCCATTGCAACATGGGTGGACTTTGAGAGCATTATTCTAAGTGAAATAAGTCAGAGAAAGAAAAATAAATGCTGTAGGGCCCTCCCTGGTGGCGCAGCAGGCTAAAGCACAGCACTAAGAAGCTAAAGCCACTTCAGCATGAGTCCCATGCCCACCCAGGAGGTGATCCACATGGTGTGGCAGACTTCTCCTGACCTACCCTCTGCTCCTCTCAACAGTGTACTTCATCAATTTGCCTATTCTGCTCCCCACTCTGTCTCCGGTGAATCCTCTCACCACCCCTGCACCTCTGACCTGTACCCCAGTTCTGTATGCATAAATAAATCTTAAAAAAAAATAAATAAATGCTGTATGATCTCATTTACATGTGGGACCTTAAAAAAAAAAAAAAGGACCTAGTAGAAGAATCTTAAAAAAAACTCATAGAGATAGAACTAAATGATGATTGTCAAGGGCCTAGGGCCTGGAGGAAATAGGGAGATATTGGTCAAATATACAAATCTCCAATTATAAGATGAGTAAGTTCTGGAAATGGTGACTATCATTAGGTATACCGTATCTGCATGCTAAGAGTAAATCTTGAATGCTCATGTCACATGCATATATATCAGGAAATTCTACAGATATTCTATTTAAATAATTATGTGAGATAAAGAGTATTATGTTAACTAGTCTCGTTGTGTAATCATTTTGCAAGATATACATACAGCAAATCATTGTGCTACATACTTCAACTTACACAATGCTATATGTGAATTATATCCCAGTAAAGCTGGAGAATAAAATAAAATCTAATGACCATTAGAGTTAAGAAGGCATATAGTCTCAGTTGGAGATTAAACAATATTCCAGTTTTCATAATTAACAGAAAATTTCTTTTAGGTAAAACGGATCTTCTCTGCATTTTAAAAAGTGATTTAAACCCTGAAAACTTGATTCATTCACTACCTTCTCAAATACATTCACTTTCTAGGCCTGTTCCACTGTTGGTCAAACACTGGTAGGGATCCACAGGTGATTTAATGGAGGGTAACAAAAATGTGTAAATATCACAAAAAATGTCCCCCAAATTTAATATTTGTTTAAAAAACTTTTTAAAAGAAGTGATAGAGATTCACATGCAATTAGCTAGGGTACCAGGATCTGGTCTGAAAACGTTGAATAAACTTGTCTTCAAAATTCTCCTACAGAAGTCTGGCCCCTGGACAACTTATTTCCTCTGTCCCATATAAGGGGTGTCAAATGTTCCCCAGTGGCTCCTGTCATTGACCCAGGTCTGGATAGAGGACACAGAATACAAAGGTCACTGTCACTCCATTATGTCCATGTATCCAGCACCAGCTCCATGTCCATGTCCTCCATAATCTAAGGGAGGGTCCCGAAATTTCAGTACCAGGTGAGAGGACATGGATGTATGTCCTGAGCATTCTCTCCTTTGTCCAGAGACCCTAAATTAAAACTTTTTTCTAACCTAGGAAAATCCCATATTTTAATATTGCCACCATCTGAATAATCTTCATCAGTAATATATTTGCCTGATGACACACTTGCAGAAATGTGTCATACTTCGCTACACTTGTCTTTCCATGAATTGGAGAATAATTCAGTTTATTCTCTCCCTGAAGATACCATCAATCTTTTTATGTTTTGTTTTTTTTAAAAAAAAAAAAAAACAAAATGGTTTAGAAATCATTTACCCAAAGAGGAACTTTCTCAGCTCTCTACTTCTGCTTTTGAAGGCTATAAAACAGTGAAAGAGAAATTCATTCACAGCCAGCATCTCCTCACGGCACAACAGCCAACTCTGGGATACCACTCTCCAGCCCGTCTCCATCGCTAAGGTAGAGTTTTCTTTTCTTTTTTTCTTAGCAACCCTCTATTCTTTTTTCTTTTTTAGTATCATTCTTCATTTTGTGCAATCAACTGTGTGCCATCACTATAGTCCCATGCACTCTTCTCACCCCAGTTTTGATCCTATTCCCTTCTCCACCTCCGTAAAATGTCTCTGGTTTATAGTTGTTTGTTGTTTTTCATTTTTAATTATTACAGTTGCTTTTTTTTCTGATCCCTTACACTCCTGCCATGTGTGAAACCATCTGGTATTTTTCTATTTCTTTCTGCCTTATGTCACTGAGCATGATCCCTTCTAGCTCCATCCATGTTCCTGCAAAGGCATGAGTTTATCTTTTTATTTGCTGAGTAATATTCCATTGTGTATATGTACATCTTTTTAATCCAGGATAGGTGGGGCAGGGGTGGGGCATGACAGCCTGAACTCAGCTCCAGGCATGTCACAGAAAGGACAGCAGGGCGGAGCTGCAGCTGGCTTGAACAAGTAGGGGTACCCTGAAGTAACAGACAGCACAGCACCTGGTTATAACCAGAAGACAACGGCAGAGCTAACATGGAGTTTTTAACTAACTCTTCCTCATTACTAGGTCCTAAGGGAGTCTGTCTCTCTCTCTCTTTCCTCCCCTCACCCCTCTGCCTGATGCTGACATTTTGGGCTAAACTCCCAAATATACTTGTGAAATAGTCTAACAGCTGAGAAATCAGTGTCAAACCCTCTGCTCCTATCCAATACACTGCTGTTTGGGGTTGATTTAGCAGGTGCTAAATCAAAAGATGCTGCTTTCATACACTCGCTCACTCTTTCAAAGATTTTTGAATGCATACCCTGAATTAGCTTATGAGGAAAACTTATAGAAGATGGCCATCCTTTTGGGAACTGACATGGCAGTTCTCACTGATTTTCTCCTCTTTACACAGGTTTCTGAAACAGCCATGGCAGCAGTACCTGAGCTTTCCAATGAAATGGATTACTACAGGTCAGTGGGGAAACTGAGGACCAGTAATGTGAGCAGAGCTCCCCTTTGGAAACCAAAGTTGTCCCCCTAAAGTGCCTCTTGCAGTGGCAAGTAGGGCTTCAAGTTAACCTGGCTTGAGGACTGATGTCCCACTATCAGCAGCCTTGAGACCCAGAGGACACCCAGATATACCACAGGGAAATACAGACTTAAAGTTAATCAAATTTAAACTGAATGCTGGGCTAGAAGTTAGGTCTCAGGATCCACCAGGAAGCACTGTCCCTGCCTCCTATACTGCTCCATGCATATCACCAGGAACTTGCTGGCTGCTGGCAGCTTCAACGGATGTGCTGTGTGCACTTTCCTACTAACTTCCTTCTAAGGAAGACTTCTTGCAGAGAAGGAAACATAAACTTGTCTAGGAGACTCAACTGAAAAAATCTCTATTTTTTTTTTAATAGCAACAGTGAGAATGACCTGTTCTTCGAGGCCAATAGCCCAAAACAGATGAAGGTAAGACCCCAGTCTTCACTCTCACTGGGAATGACTCAATGGAAAGGGTTCTGAGCCCCTTTGTTCCCAGAGTATTTTGCAATCAGATAACTTTCATCTCATCCAGTGAGGCAGACACAGGCCACACTGCGTGCTCAGCAGGCCACTTTGCAGCTCCTGCACCACCACACTCTCTCATTGCGCCTTGCTGAGGTGGCCATGTCTGCAGAAGGCAAGGGCAACTGACTGTGGTGATGTCTACTGCCTCCTGTTAGGAAGACAGACAAGACTTCAGTACAAATTTGATTCTCCTTTTAGGAGAGGAGTTCAGGCTATGCTAATCACTTGAGTCAAACTCTGAGACCAGAAGAAATGACCTTGACAATAAGCTTATGTCTTTATGCCCCCTTTATGGATACAAGAATTTTTGGCTCCCAGGGCTGGAGATTTTAACAAGATGCAGACAATGTAAACAAAATACTGATTGGAATGAAAATCATTCAATTGCAATGTGACCTTGCATAAGTCATCTCACCCCTCTGGCCTCCTCTGAAAGATAACAGGGCTTGAACTAAATGAGCTGAGATCCTTGCATACTGCCAGTGTAGTTCCAAGACACTGGTAGTGAAAGCTAAGTTTATCCCAGAACATGAGTGTCTGACTGACTGCCCTCTGGAGGGTCACACTGACTCCCAACTGTCCCTTTTCTTCTGTATGATGCCTGCTAGCTTCTGGCACAGACACCATCCCAGGTAGGACCATTATACAGAATAGTGCCATTCCACCCCATTGCTGTGGGACTGTCTTTCTGGCCTCTCCCCCATTATCTCTTCCAACTGTAAGTGTCTCTTATCTGGGGTCTCTGCTCTGGGTAGAAACTTGTCTCCCAGATGATTATCATGAATCCAGCTAACCCTAGTTAAGCTTTAATTCATTTTCTATAAGCAATGAGAAAGTGGGAACATATTTCACAAGTAGCACCCACTTTTACAGTATTTGTAGAATGCTTATGAGATAGCATTCTCAAAAAAAATCCAAATTTCTATAAAATAGTTGAAAATGTGTTGAATGTACATAGATGCATGAAGATGTTAGAGGATTACGACACAAAAAGTTATAAAGTGTAAGAAGGTGTAAGATCAGTTAGGTGGAGCAGTGTAAAAAAAGATAAGCTAGGTAGAACTAGGACTTATTCTAAAAGAAAATCAACTATGCCATCAGAAAGCCCACATTCTGGTGTAGGATGTGCCTCTAACTTGCCACGCGCCCTTGGAGAAGCCACTTATGCTTTCTGAGCTTCTAAGAGACAAGATTTCCTCTGTAGAAACTCAGTGCTCTCGAAAATTCTTTCCACCTCTCTGAGCTCCAAATGGGGGTTATCTGAGCCAACCACCTCAACACACTCACTTTCTTGGTCTCTCCACAGCACTGCTTCCAAGACCCAGACCTCATTTCTCAGGAAGATGATGGCATCCAGCTCCAAGTCTCCCACAGGTTCTACAACAAGAAGTTCAGGCAGGTGGTGTCGATCATTGTGACTATGGAGAAGCTGCGGAACATGCTCGTTCCTGACTCACTGACCTTCCAGGATGGCAACCTCCGGAGCCTCTTTTCCTTCATCTTTGAGGAAGGTACTTTGTGAGAGCTGAGGCAGAGAGGCCATCTTTGCGGGCTTCCTTCCCAGAGTTCACAACCCAACAGTCAACTAAACTCAGGTGTGCCAAAGCCTTTTAAAAATAGAAGACCCCCAAAGTAAGGGTCAGATAAAGACAATTAGCCCTTGAAAGTCGACTGTAGAACTGAAGCATCCAGAGGGCAAGGGAGCTAGGGAGGATAGCAGACTAGAGGGGTGGGTTGTGGGTGATTTGGTAGTGGGTGCTTTATGATAATTGTATCTGAAAGGGGGATCATTCACTCCCAAAATACCTGCAATAATGTAAGCCAATGTTACCCAATAATCAATCAATGTAGAAGACTCAGACAAGAGGAAAGTAATTATTTCTTCTTATTATTATTATCATTATTATTATTATTATTATTATTATTGGGGTAACACTGGTTCACCATGTTGTTTGTGCTCTAGAAGTATATTGGCAGTGGTAGCTAACTCACTACTCATATTTGCAAACCACTCAATCATTCTCAGAGTGCTTTCACTTACATTATCTCCTGCAACTCACAATGTCCCCACTGGGTGGGTGTCCTCACCATTGTGTATTTTTACATTAGTAGCTGTATTAATGATCCACAGCAAACAATAGAACTGAAACTTGAATCCATACCATATTGCATAAGGTTCAATATCTCACACATCCAATGTCCTCTCCACCAATGTCACAATCGGACGATGCTGGGCATGCTCAGATGTCCTTTTGGAAATAGAATTCTGTTGCCTCACATCATCGGTGGGTCCTTCTGATTTCCTACACAAACAGCCTATGTGCTTCACATTTCAGAACCCATCATCTGGGTTGATGACAATTTTGAGTGTGACGCACCCCCAAGATGGCTGAACTGCAGGCTCCAGGACATAGAACAGAAGAGCCTGGTGCTGTCTGATGCGTGTCAGCTGTACGCACTCCACCTTACAGGAGAGTCTCTGAACCGGCAAGGTAAGGGGGGCATCCTGATTCCTTTCTTGGCAGCTTGCTTTACATTTTCAATGAAGTGGAACATCAAGGAAATGATCATATAGAGTATATAATAAAGAACACATATGCTTTGTCATTTATTCTAGCAATGATGCAGACTCGTTCTCTTAGCACATTCATTTTTAGCAGAAGAGGGGACTTTTAGAATTGGCTGCTCAAGCATACCCAGGACCATTGTCATGCCAGGTCATTGAAAGCTAGTGCAGTGTCAGTGCTTCCAGAGAACGGGGGGCATTTGATGGGCATGCCCTAACTGCCTGTGGGTTCTTTCTTCCTGTTATTGAGGTTGCAACTTGAATGGTGAAGAGATAATGTGTCCATCTTCATTCCTAACATTGCCCTTTTGCCCCTAACATCCTTCCCTCTCAGTACCAGATAATTCCATATGGGGAAATTTTACTGACAAGCAGGAACTTATATCTCCCTATTGTAACTGGCAAATGTTTCCAGTCTGGGAAGCCCATTCATTGTGGGGATCTGCCTGGCACTTTGCCATTGTGGTTGAAGCCTGTGTACAGGGTTCCCACCCAGGGAGCAGCTGAAAGGAGCAGCCTGATCTCTCCCAAGACTACTGCCCTCAAAACGCAGCATCCATGGGGCGAAGCTTCCTGTCCTCAGCCAGGACAGATGTGTCTTTAGAACTGTTATAAATATGGTATTGGGGCCTTCAAGTGAGACAGCTTTGATTAAGATGAAAACGAGTGTTTCTTTAGAGACACTTTCCCCAGCTAAGCCTCTCCTCTCCCAAGTTCTTCCCACTTGCTGCTCTAAGCTGCAGAAACAGATCTGATACCTGATTTATTTATGGTCCCACTTTATCGCTTTCCTTGCTTTATACATTGATCTGTGCATCACCTGCCAGTGACATGACGACTTCCTTGCTTCCTTCACTATTCAAAAATTAGGATGTCCTAATGCTCCACTGCCACTGCAATGAGACACTGAGAACCCCTAGACTTTCTGTGGGGACACTCATAATCAACCAACAGACCCTGATGTTATTTATGAGAAGCTAAGTTGTCCTGCCAGTTAGGTCATAGGATCACAGTGTAGTCCCTGCAGGGGATGCCACAGTGTGTGGGCCCTGGGCTCAGGGTCCAGTTGGGCCAACCCTTCACTGCTGTGTGTCCCTGACCACAAGGCCCCTCTTCCTTCTCCAGTGGTGTTCTGCATGAGCTATGTGCAAGGAGAAGAAACTGATGACAAGATACCCGTGGCCTTGGGCCTCAAGGATAAGAATATGTACCTGTCATGTGTGATGAAAGACGGAAAGCCCACCCTGCAGCTGGAGGTGAGTGAATAGCAGGGACTGAGGGCCCTTCTCAGACTCCTCCGCAGTACCCCTAGTCATCACTCACTTCTAAGACAAATGCCTCCCCACCTCTCTGAGTCAGGGAGCAGACCTACTTGACAATTGTGTACAATTGTAAATAAATTGAATGAAATTGTTAAATGCATGCAACTTTCACTGCCACCACAGAAAATTAAATTACTTTGCTGAAGCTCCTACATCCTGCCATTGTTACCACCTCCAACACATTATGCAACATGTGGGTTGGAAAAGTTGTAGATTTTTAGGGTGTTCCATGGATAGATCACACTTTGAAGAATGTACCCATTCAAGAGACCTGTCACCTGTCATTCTCTCCACTCACTGCCCAAAAATCCTCCCCCAACTACCAGTGTACCCAGCAAAAGTCTCGTTCCCAAGCTGATGTCAATTCTCTCCAGGGTCATAAGGAAAAACACAGCAAAAACCCTTAGAAAATGTGCACTCCTAGAAGGTTTAACCTAACTTTCATTTTTCAAAAAAAAAAAATTGCTTTCTAGCATCCTATATTAAGTCACAGAGAAAGTACAAATTACTTCAGCTTCCTTACAGAAAGCTGGGTCACAACAACAACTCAGGAGTCTGGCCCCTCATCCTGTTCATCAGTTTCCTCTCCAGCTGACCCAAGAACATCTTTCCCAGAGTGTCTTTTGTCCCTTTCCTCACAAAAATTCTTACTTCTGTTTTGCTGCAGGTGGTAGACCCCAAAAGCTACCCAAAGAGGAAGATGGAAGAAAGATTTGTCTTCAATAAAACAGCAGTCAAGGAGCATTTTGAATTTGAGTCTGCCCAGTTCCCTAACTGGTACATCAGCACCTCTCAAGCAGAACAAATGCCCCTCTTTCTAGGCAATACCAGAGGTAACCAGGATATAACTGACTTCTCCATGGAAATTCTCTCTCCTTAAAGAAACAAACAGAGAGTTTCCATGTGCAGAATGACTCATGGGGCTCCATATGAAGATGGCTGTAGGCTGAACATGTCCAATCAGTGCCCAGCCGGCATCCCTGGACACCAGGGATGAAGAAAGCCCCCTTACTCCCAGGCCAATCTCAGACACCCCCACCTCTGCTGAGCCAAGCTGCTCTTGCTTCTCCTACTCACGCTAAGTCAGCCAGGCAGGAACCGCTGCACATGAGATGCAAAGAAACCCTCTGTCTTTTGTTCCCTGTTTCTGGGACCACTTAACTATTTATTTATTTATTTATGGAGGGGTTAGTCTATTTAATTTAACTCAATAGGCAGCAGTGTCTGTGAAAGAACCCAGTCTTCACTGTCTATGAATTCAACTTTATTTGGACTAGTGTGTCATCTTTATATCTTTATTTCACCAAGACTGAAAACTGATAAACTCAGATAATGATTGTATTGCTTTAATAATTCTGAAATAAATTTCACTGAAAAAAAAAATACTTCTGCCTGGTGAGTGACTTTTCTTGGACATGCCATCAAAGAGTAAATGTAAGTGGGCCTATGAGGGTTCTCCTTGGAGAACTTGAAGTTGATTCCGCTGGAAGCTACAAATAACCTCCTCCATATCCATGACCTGTAAAAACATTCTCTCCAGCCCTCTCCACTTCTGTTTTCCAACAAAAAGGTATTTCGTGCACAAGTTTCATCTGAAAATCAAGATCAGTTAAGTAGTAGTAGTAGTAGTAGTAGAAGTAGTATAGTAGTAGTAGTCGTCATCATTATAGGAACTAATAAAGATTAGTAGTAAGAGCTATTAATTTCTCTATTCATTTATTCAACATGTATTAAACAAACACTCTGAATTAAGGGCCGATAATATAGAAAAAGAGAAAGGTAAAATGTTCCTAGATATATGCAAGGAAAAATAATCAGTAGAGGCAGGATAAAATAGGAAAGGAGCAGCCATGGGGGAGTGACAGACCTTCTATGAAGGACAAAGCATCAAGGAGGGTGAAATGTGACATGTGAGTCAGGTATAAAACACTAAGCAGGGGCCCATCTAGTGGTGCGAAGGGTTAGGACACAGCATTGAAAGCAGCCACAGCCACTTCAATGCAAGTTCGATCCCCAACCCCAGAGATGACCCACATGGCACAGCAGACCTCTCCTGACCCGCCTGCTGCTCCCCTCAGCAGTGTACTTAGTCGCTCTGCCTGCCTATTCTGCTCCCCACTTTGTCTCTGGTGAATCTTCTCACCGCCCCTGCACCTCTGGCCTGTATCCCAGTTCTGTATACATAAATAAATCTTATTTTTTTTTTTAAGGAAAAAAAAGACTTTTGGCCCTCCCTGGTGGCGCAGCGGGTTTAAGCACAGCACTGAGAATCTAAAGCCTCTTCCGCATGAGTTCGATTCCCGCCTGTCCCAGAGATGCCCACATGGCGTGGCAGACCTCTCCCGACCCACCCGCTGCTCCCCGCAGCAGTGTACTTCGTCGATTGCCTGTTCTACCCCCCACCCTGTCTCTGGTGAAGCCTCTCACCGCCCCTGAGCCTCTGGCCTGTACCCCAGTTCTGTATGCACAAATAAATAAATCTTTGAAAAAAAAAGACTTTAAAAAAAGAAAGGAACAGCGTTGTATGTTGGTAGGCGGATAAGTATGAACCAAGTATGCACAAGAGTACAAGAAAGAATATGCAAGAAGTCAATTTCCAAGATTGCAGAAGTCATTAGAAGCAAAGTCAAAATATCCGTAGCTTGCATCTCAAGCAAAGGAATCATTTGCTTAATATATAATGGTGTCCCTCAAAATATGAGAAAATAATAAGAACAAAAATCCAACAAAACAAAGTATTAGCAGGTTATATACAAAACCAGAAATACCATTAGATCTTAGACAAAGTAAAATATGCTCAATGTTACAAAAAGGAAGGTTGATATAACAGCATTTTGAGATACCAATTTTCTCCCATCAGATGAGCCAAAAAGCTTAACATACTCTGTTGGGAAGACTGTGGGGGAAACCTCCATTTTTAAACACTACAGGCAGGAATAAAAATTGTTACAACTCCCATAGAGAAAATTTTGATAGCAACTATAAAAATGACAAATGCACATCCCCTTTGACAAAGCATTTTTACTTCTGGAAATTTATCCTAGAGATGGATATATATACACCATCTGTGTGAAATACCACATGATCCAAATTATTCACTACACATAACTTGTAATAACAAAAGACTGGAAATACCTCAGGTGTCTGTCAGTAGGAAACAGGGTAATTGAATGATGGAACAGCCAGATAATGGAACACTATGCAGCTATAAAACAAAATGAGAAAGCATCCTAACCAATACAGAATCTTTCCAGCACACGCTGATAACTTCAAAAGAGGAAGAGGTTAACAATGTTCCATAGTGCACTTCTATGGAACAAAGGCCAAAAAAGGGCAACCCTCCTGGTGGTGCAACGGGTTGAAGCGCAGCGCTACGAAACTTACTGCAGCTGCTTCAGCATGACTTCCATCCCCACCCAGGGAGGTGACCCACATGGCATGGAAGACTTCTCCTGTCTCCTCACTGCTTCCCTCAGCAGTGCACTTTGTCAATCTGCCTGTTCTGCTCCCGAATCTGTCTCTGGTGAAGCCTCTCACCACCTCTGCACCTCAGGCCTGTACCTCAGTTCTGTATGTATAAATAAATCAATCTTTAAAAAAATAAAATAAAATACAACTAGATCCGAGATAAATCACAGCAAACATTTAAAAAAAAAAAAAGGCCAGAAAAAATAATAAGGCAATGCTTTCCAATGTGCATGTATTTGATTTGGAAAAGTCTAAAAGATACATTAACAAAATAGTTAACTTCTTTTTTAAAGTGGCTAGAAGAGACTGGCGAATAAGATACAAGGGGACAAGTATAAGTGCAAGACATTTCTTTAGATAATTTTTACATAGTTTTGATGCTTGAATAACATGAATATATTACCCATCCAAAAAAAAAAAAAAAACAACACTGCTTTTATCTTCAAAAAAAGGAAAAAAGCATAAACTTATTTGGGGGGAAATGAGTGTTGAAATGTGCCTGTCCTCAGTGGCTCACTTCAACTCCCTCTTCTCCTCCTCCTCTTCTCGAAACTGGAGCACAGGATATGCGCCTAACAGACCCCCTCTCCCAGCTGCTTCTCGTCTAAACATAGTGGACAGGCTGTGATGGGCACTGAGGAAGCACCCAAGTGGCTCCCACTCTGCCACACATCATATTCATGTTGATGTGATATGTTAAGCTTGAAAGTATGTTACTGATCTTCCTATATTTCTTTGCAACAATGTGTTTTTCTATTTTCTTATGCAATCATAATGTTAATTTCTTCATTCACAGAGACTGAATCATCATCACACTTTTAGTTATTACCTAATTCATCAAAATGTTACATAAACATTATATTATGAAAGGTTACTTTTATTAGCAATGTATCTGGATGAAAATTATTGTTTGCATAAATATATGCATATATATTTATATATTACTCATAATAGAATGAGAATTCAGCATCAATCCTATTTTTATTTTGGTATCTTAAATGTAAGCTCTGGAAGAACCCATTATATAATGAAAGGAATTCTATCAAACCAATGTCATTTGGTTCCTTGAAATCCTTCTGAGTTACTTGCCAATATCACACTGTCATCTATCAACAACTTAATTAATTAACATTAACAACTTAATGACTAATCAACAACTTAGTTAGGTTCTCTTTCCTTTGGAAGTAAAGAAATGGAAACCACCAGATACATAAGCCTCTCAAGTCCTTCTCTGTACAAGCAGATATTCCCTTTGTCCCAAGTCCCCAGAGGCCTGATACCACAGGGCAATGGGACATCCTAAGATTAATGTGTGGAAAACCAATCTTCTGTCTTTGATTTTAAACAATTTTATTATAAATTGTCTGAAGAAGATCATTTTGGATTGAAATTATGAAGTGAACTATTAATTTCATAAAACTGAATATCAAGTCATTCTCTAGTTTTAAGAAATTTTCATTGTTTCTTTAAATACTTTCTGTTCTTTACTTCTTCTCTGTTCCAATGACACATAAATTGTTTCTCTTAATGGTGTTACATAAGTTCCATAAGTCTTTCTTCATTGCTTTCATTCTTTTTTCAATTCACTCCTCTGACTGGATAATTTCAAATGATTGGTTTTCAAATTCACTGATGCTTTACTCTGCTTGGTCCAGTCTGTTGTTGAAACTTTCCACCGAATTCTTCAGACAGTCATAGTACAATCACACATCTCTTAACAGCAAGAATACATTCTGAAAAGTATGTTATTAGGCAATTGCATTATTGTGCAAACATCATACAGCTAGAGGTAAATTTAGCCCCATTGTTGGGTTCAGCTTTTTCCCCCCAACTTAAAAATAGCCTTCTTGCTTTGGTCATGAATGTCAGGGGTGCTAACAAGAAAACCTGGTCTTCAACACAAATCATTAAAAGTTTCTCCATATTTGATAGGGTCCCTTCTTGAGTTTTTGTTAGTTTCACTGCTTTCAGTGAACCAGACCCATTAGCAGCATTTGTTCTTGCTCTTCAAGATCATGCTGTGCTGGACTGGAACAAACCTGAATGTTGAAGAATAGCCATCACTAACGTTCTATCTCTTTGCTGAACTTCTCACTTTGCTCTATATTACTTTCCTGGTTTTGTTAAATTGTGTGTATATCCTTGTTGCTATCTAAGCGCCTTCCAGATAATTTTTTTTAATCCTTTGTCAGGCAATTATCACATTTCCATTTGTGTAAGGTCAGTTACAAGAGGTTTCCTTTGGTGTTGGTATGCTTTTCTAATTCCTTATAATCCCTGAGCTTTGTAAATATCTGCATATTTGAAGATGCAGTCACCTCTTGAAGACTTCAGGGACTCATTTATAAGTAAGGGAAGAGCGTCACCTGTGACTGGGAGCTTGTTAGAAGATGCTGCAACCCCAGGTCTAGAGGCAGGAACTAAATGCAGGGCTACACAGATACGCGTGACAGAGGCCACGGGCAGCTACACCCTCTGGTGGGGGCCAGAGACAGCAGCAGTGACGTGGGCCAGCTGCTGGTGCACTGGAAGTCACAAGGGCCTGAGTGCTGGCATGTAACCCTGTGGCCTGCTCAGAGTCTCCTCAGGAACACAGGCATGGTAGTAGAGGCTGATGAAGGGCATCGGGCAGGTGCAGAACTAGTGGGTCTAGCTACGGATGAGCCTGGTGGCATAGGCCGCTGCAGGAGACAAGCCTAACCTGAGCTCCCAGCAGCTGCAGCGCCCTGGCTGTGAGTGTGCACTCCTGTGGCTCTGAGGTCTTCCCACAGAGCTGTACCAAGCAATGAAAACCAGTAACAAGGGTCAGAATGGGGTACGCAGGTACACAGCTGGGGGAGTGGGGAGAAACAGCTGCAAGTGATCCCAGTGACTGAAAAAAGAGACAAATTCAGTTCCATAAAAAGCTGTTAAGGCAGTGGCTGTCAGTGTGGGATTGCAGTCAGCCCTGCTACATGGCTAATACTGGCAGTCCCTGCTTTCCTTCCTTTTTTTCCCTTGCTCTTAGCCATCTCTCTACATCTAGCTTTGTTGTCCTCCACATGGGACGAGACAGAAATAGGCCTCATGCAGTGCCCCAAAAAGTGAGGGGTCTAGTAGGTGATCTGGCTTTCCCTTTCCAAGGGAGAACTCTAACTGGGGAGATCCTTCTTGACTCAATTAGTAATGTCAACCTGGAGGACAGGCTTTTTCAGGAAGGATGATACTGTTCTTTCTTCCCTTGTTGTGCACTTACTCTCCACTGTGCTGCTGAAATTTCTTGAATGGACCGCCAGGTCCTACCAGAGTTCTTTTGTCCATGAATAGCCATATTATCACTGAATCTCTGTGGGAGGACAGAGGCTGGGCTCTCCCATTTTACCATTTTGGTGACATCACTTCAATGATCCATTTTTATTATTTTAATTTTGGCGTTATGCCTCCATATGTGTGCCTGTTCTAATTTTAGATGAGGAAATGAAGGCCAAGAGGATAAGTCATATAAGGAAGCTCATGTATTCACCCCATAATGTCTGCTGAGCACCAAGCATGGTTTACATCCTGTTCTGGGTGCTGGAGACACAGGAGGGAATATTTGAATGTGTGCAGAGAGATGATGACAAGTAAGAAAGTAACTGCTGTGAGAGAAATACAAGAGTGATGTGACAGAGTTGAGACTGGGGCTCTTGAAGTTTATCAAGTAAAGTTTCTCTTAGGAAATGACTCTTAATTAAAATGTAAATGGCAGAAGGACCTAACCATGGAAAGAGAGTAATCCAGCAGAACAGTAAATACCAAGTTTCCAAGGCTGCAATAAGCTGGGTGAGTTCAAGAAAAACCAGGTCAGTCTGGCTAGAGTAAATAAGGGCAACATCCATGTTGTGCTAGAAAGTGCTTCACTACTGAGCTGAGGGGAAAAAAAAACAAAAAGCCTTCTTTGTATTATTTTCCAGTCTCCAAGGTATGAATGTTCCCCCTATGACCAACGTCAAGTTCCCAATGCAGTATCACTAAAGGCAAAGTCTGAAAGAGATACACGCACCAGCTCTCACGGCCAGGATGAGCAGCTCCAGGATGCCCCGGAAGGAGGTAGGAGATAAGCCTGAAAGACAGATGAGGGCCCCATCACCCAGATTCCATAATCCACCCTGAAGAATTTGCATGTATTCCAAGGTCATTGGGAAACCCCTGGAAGATTTTTAAGCAACATTATTAGATTTGTGCTTCTTTAAAAATATTGCTCTAGTTGCTGTCGGGGGTGGGTGGGAGGGGTGGACCGTGCAGGAACAAAAGCAGAAGCTGAGAGACCAATTAGTAGGCTATTGCAACACCCAGGATATGAGAGTGGCCATACCCTTTTCTAGTTGATGAAGAAAGAAAAGAGGGCTTGTGGATAGTAATTTTAAGATTATGGATAGTAATTTAGAGGTATAATTAATGGTTGTTCTAGTGGCTTGGGTGTTGGAATAAGGAAAACAAAGAAATCAAAGATCACATCTCAGATTTCTTGTAAGAGTAACTGAGTAAATCTTGACACACTTACTGAGGAAGACCAGGAGAGGGATGGGTTTAAAGCAAGTGGTTAGGCATATACCAGAGACATTTTGTGGGGGTGGAGTGGGGAATGGGATCAAAAACGGGGGGGAGGGGGAGGGGAGGTAGGGAAATGCACGGGACTATGGTGGTGGCACAGGGGTGATTTGGTGATGGGAAACCCGTGGGGATTACAATTGAGATGGAAAAAAAATGTGCAAAATGATGTAAAAATAAACTTTGTAATAAAAAAAAGTGGAAAAAAAAAAGAAATCTAAGTCTATGGAACTATACATTCATTCCCTTATGATATCACAAAAAAAAATAATAAAAATAAAGTAGGTGGTTAGGGCCTCTCTGGTAGTGCAAGGGCTTAAGTGTCAGCATTAGGAAGCTATCAGAAGCAGAAGTTCAATCCCCTGCCAGGCAGCTAACCCACATGGCACAGCAGACCTCTCCTGACCTGCCTGCTGCTCCCCTCAGCAGTGTATTTCAGTTTATCTGCCTGTTCTGGTCCTCGCAGTCTCTGGTGAATCTTCTCACCCCCTGCACCTCTGGCCTACACCACAGTTCTTATATGCATAAGCAAATATATCTTTAAAAAAATAATAAAGTAGGTGGTTTATCAAGGGTTCCCTTTTAGACCAATTAGATATTCAAGTCAAATTATCAGAGAGTCAGATAAGATATGCAAATTTGAAGCTCAGCAAAAACAGAGACTGGAAATTTAAACCAAGGAATGGAATTCAGCAAACACAGGTAAATGGAGCCATAGGACTAAGTAAGACCTTCTGGAGAGAAGACAGACCCTGAGATGGGCCTGGGACATGCAACACTGAGCAGTATGAGAGAGAAGCAGCCAGCAAAGGTGACTGACAAGGGTAGCCAGGAAAAGTAAAGAAAACCAGGAGAGTGGGGTATCACAGAAACCAAAGTTGGGAGGGAATGCTCACCTGTGCCCAGCACCACTGATAGAAGTAGAGGAAGACAAGGAAGTGGCCACTAGGTGGACATCAATGGTGGTCACAGAAGAACCACAGGAACAGGTGAAGCAGGAGTGGACAGAGTGGATGTGGATAACAGTGCAACCCTCTGGGGAGCAATGCAAAGAAGCAGGGTGGAGGCTTGAGAGGGACAAGAGTCACAGGCAGGTTCTTCACGAGGGTAAACATCCAAGCCTGTTCTCTGATGGCACTAACGAGAGAGAGAGGGAAGGAATCCATATTCGGGCCAGAAAGAGTCCTGGGGCAGTGGAGGTAAAGGCCAGAGCTCAAAAGGAGTGCTGTCCTCAGGTTCACCTCCTCCACAGACTACAAGGTCCAGCAGTGCAGTCCGTGTAGTGTTGGGAAGAAAAGAGTCCTGCCCTGTCATCTTTGTTGTTTTAACAAAGAACAAGATGACTGTCAAGTGGGTGTGGGGTGAACGAATGTGATTCCTCCGTCGCGTCTGCCTTCTCTTTTACCCTCTTTTCTCACTGAGTGTACTCAATGCCCTGAACTTTCCCTCCTTTTTTTTTGTACTGGTTCTCCTGATTCTGCTCTTACTCATGTTGTACCTCCCCTAAGTTTGACGTTTACATTTTTTTTAAAAAGTGTCTGGAAATAACACTTCATTAAAAAACAAACAAAAAAAAAAAAAAAAGAAAACTAAAAAACAAGTCAGTCCAAAAGTTTTTCTACTCCAGAAGCATCCCAGGCAGAGTGGAGGGTTCTCTTTCACTGGGGATGGTAGAAGGCCCTGATCTAACTAAATCATAATGACTCACGTGGACAAACAATGAACAACATAGGGGCCTCCGCCAATAACTGTCCAGGACTCCGGCTGCGTTCCTCAGCTGGGCCCACCAACCCTCCCTCCATGCTTTGCATGATCTGCCCCACGGAAGGGAGGGCTGCCCAGAACTGTTTCTATTCCTCACCAACTCCTGGTTGTAGCAGGGCGGGATTAGAACTCAGTTTGTGGAATGTTGCACACCTGACAGTCATCTGTTTACTGCTACGAGTGGTCGTCACTCAAACACAGACACAATGAATTCCCCATTCCAAGCCATGACAGCAGGATGTGTGCATCTGTCATCCCAGAGAAAGGTAAGAGAGGCCTGCAAGCAAATGCTGGGTGGAGGCTCGTGTCTGCAAAACGAATTCTTCCACCCACAGCTATTTTTTGTCTGTCACTAGAAGTATTTAGAGGTTGAGCAGGTAAAGAAGAGCCTAGAACATGTGCCAGGAAAATGAGAGCCTAACACTGTGCCAGGAAATTCTGATCCCTGCTACTGCTCCTAGTGCTGCTACTGAGGAATCTCTCCACTTCACTTTGTCGCCACCAAAACGATGCGTCCACTTCCCTGGGAATTCCCCAGAACAGGGAGTTTGCAATCTCTTAGTATCTCGCTATTTCTAACACAGGAAATGGCATGATTGAGGAACTTTATTTGCAAGAGGAAATGTGACCTTAACTTAACTTAAAACTTTCATGGAAAGAAAAGGAAGTCGATGACAAGATGAGCTTCCCTCAGTCAACCCCATTCAGCGAGGCTAAGTAGCTCATCTTTGGAGTGACCTCAGCAGTGTCCCTGTGACATCCGGGCAGTGGCTTCACATTGCCCTGGACTGACCTCCCATTTACCCTCCTCCTCCTACATCCTCCACCCTCAGGAGGCCTTGAGTTCCATTTTCTGAGATTAGGATGAAAAAGACTTGTCAATAAGAATTTAGATTCCAGAGAAAGTGGCAGATCTGAACTCTTTCACCTAATTCTATTCCTTTTCACAACCCCCGTTAAAATAACATTAAAGAAATAATAATAATAATAACAATAAAGAGATCTTTAAAAACACAAACTCACAGGAGTGGGAGAAAAGGACCAGAGGCAGCAACAAGGGAGAGCAGATAAACTCTCTTGATCAGTTAGTTAACTCCCTGGCATGCACTTCTGTGAGTTCACATCCACAATGGAAATTCAAGATTTTGTTTGTTTGTTTGTTTGTTTTTTAAGATTTATTTATTTATTCATACAGAACTGGAGTACAGACCAGAGATGTGGAGGGTGAGAGGATTTACCAGGGACAGAGTGGGGAGCAGAACAGGCAGATCGAGGAAGTACACTGCTGAGGGGAGAAGCGGGCGGGTCAGGAGAGGTCTGCCACGCCATGTGGATCTCCTCCTGCGCAAGCGGGTATCGAACTCATGTGGAAGTGGCTTAAGCTTCTTTGTGCTGTGCTTAACCTGGGAGGGCCAAGAAATTCAAGAGTTTTTTAAGCAAGAAAAGAACATCAAAAGCTGGAAGTTCATTGGATTGGAAATAATGGCTCCTAAGTGAACAGAGTAAAAGCTGAGAACCATCCAACATCTAGTGCCTGTGAGTGCAGAAGTGGAGGGAAAGACGCAGGAGATTATGTGGCATTGCATAAAGAAATAGAGTCATAGTAACAGCAAGAAAAGAAACAAAGAAAAGAAAAAGTACCTGTTGTATGACTTCATTTATATAAAACTCTAGAAAATGTAAACTAATCTATCATGACAGAAAACAAATCAGTGTCTGCTGGGGAGGGAGGGAAGGGAGGAGAGGGAGCTACAAGAGACCTGAGGATAAGGTGAGGGGCCATGTAAGCTGCAAGCTGGAATGTGGTGATGGTTTCACAGGTGTATGTTCAAACAACCTGTGTGGGTTAAATCTGTGTAATTTAACTTTTCAGCTTTATCTCAACGTAATTTGTCAAAAGTGCTGGCAGGTCTATAAGGAAATTCTCACTTGTTGCTAACGTCAGTCTTTTTGAAACATGAAATATGATGACAATTTAACACCTGGGTACAATGAAAAGGGCATTAACAGAGGGAAAATATATCCACAGATCACCTTTCCTTTACTAGCAGAAGGCAGTAAGTTTATTCTGCAAAGAATGTAAAATAAAGGCTCTGGTGACATCAGACACATTAAAAGGTGGGAGAAAAGTACTGAAAACAGAGTAATTAATGAAAGTATGCAATTCAGTGCTGAGAACCCTAGTCCTTCTCTCCCATGCCACTTGCTTAAAGCTGGTAACTGGGCTTGTATCCTTCAGGCAAGAGACTAAAAGGCCAACACTAGTATTAGGAGTTGTCCAACCAATGACCCTGCCAGGGTCACTGTGTCTGAAGAATGATCATATGATGATCTCCACAGCCAAATAGCCTTAACTCTATACTCAGAACTTCCACTCAGCTTTGGAATAACTGACTCTTGCATATAAACAGAAAATGTGGAATTGAGAAATGTCTGAAAGTTTCTAGCAGATGGGTATGCAAATCAACCAACCCAAGAAAGCAGAAAGAGGAAAGAGACTAAGAGAGAGGGAGAGGAAGAAGAGGAGGGGAGTGAGGAAGAAGAGAAAGAAGGAGAGAACAGAAAGCAAAGAAAACTACTCTGAGTAGCCTCAAAGTAAGAGGAAAGACCATGAAGCAAGAACAAAAAACCCTGGTGTGGAGGAGGAGTGCATGGTAAAATACTCAAGAACAAGGAAATGCAGTAAAAGCAACAGAAATTCCATAGAAGAATTATGGGATACAGTTATACAAATCTTTCAGGAAGCAAAACAGAAGAATAAAAGCTCAGAAAATGGGGTGGGCTCATTAATATTTATTATTTAAATATTATTTAAAATTTAATTAAGAATATTAAAGGACAAATCCAGGATGCTCAGAGTTGAAGAAGGATTCTGGGGAAAAAGAGAAGGAAAAAAAACAGAGAGAAAAAGCACATACTCAAGGAATTGATTGACAACGTTTTCAGAAATTGAAGAACCTGTTTCCAGACTGAAGTGGTCCAGATTATCTAGCATAAGAACATGAAAAAAGGCCTAAATCATAACATTTCAGAACACTGGAGAGAGAACGTCCAACAATATTCCAGACAAAAAACAAGTTACATAAAATAATTGGATGTTTGAAATGTCTCAGACTTCACAACAGCAATATTACATAGAAGCTAGGAGAAAATGAAGCAGGAAAGAAAACTAATTGTGACCTAGACTTCTAGTCTAGCCATACTATGAACAAAACACGAGGGGAGAATGAAAACATTCTCCAATGTGCAAGTTCCTAAAAAAATTTTTACTTCTTAGGCATCTTTTCACAAAAAGTCACAAGAGCAAATAAACCAAAATCAAAGGAATGCTGGGAAACAAGAAGCAGAAGGCCCAGTGCAGAGCTGAGGCACAGGGAATCCCGTGGCGGGAAGTCCAGGATGAAGCTGTGACAGCAACATATCGCATGACTTTAATTGCGACATAATAATTTTCCCATATTCTTATGCTAAATACTCTAGGCAATTTCATCTGGAAACTTGTGTCCTTTAAGTTCTGAAAACTTTGTCAATCAATTCCTCGAGTATGTGCTTTTTCTCTGTTTCTCCCTCCTCTCTTCCCCTAGGACTCCTCTTCAGGTCTGCCATAACAAATCAGAGCAGGTCAGACAAGTCCAGGAAATAGTATTCTTCTAAGATAAAAAGAGCTGCCGAATACATCTGAATATCATAAGAGTAAATGTAAACAATCAAGTGGGAAGTTTATAGTGGAACTAATGAGCTTCTGAAGTAGTTTTACAGTGAAGCTAATGAAGTTTAATATCAGGACTCTTCATTTACAAGAGGCTTTTCCAAGGTTGTGCCTAATTTTGCATTTAAACTTATATTTATTTTCTTGAAGAGGCTACCAATAGAAACTGTATCCAGTCATAGAGATAAGCAAGTGGGGAAGAAAAGACAATTATTAATTTAAGGGAAAATAAAATGTTGAACAAGGAAAAGCTCCTGGGTTACTAAATCGCTGAGTGCTGAAATTACATAATCAAAATTATATAAACACTGATTGCTGATATAAGAAAATTAAGACGTAATTGTATTAGAAGGACCCAGAAGTGGAAAGGAGAATGTGGGTGGCTGAGTTTGAGACAGGGCAAAGAGCCTAAACCTTTACTTTCCAAAACGGAAAGATAATTGTTACTGCCTTCAAGAAGTATTAAAACAAGCATATCATTACAAAACACGGATTAAATATCAAATGGAAGTGTAAAATAAATATACATCAGATGGGAGGGTGAAGGAAGAGGGTAGGAATTTATGTTTTGTAACATCTCAGAAAATTAACATTTTATGTGCAGAACTTGTATTTAAAAGAAAAAGAAATAACAAAATCTTATTATTTTTTAAAACGATGTGTACCAAGAAGAAAGAAAACAGTCTAAATAGCCTCATTTCAGGCCTCCCTGGTGGTACAAGGGGTTAAGTCTCAGCATTATGATGCTATCAGCAGCTACTGCAGCAAGAGTTCTATCCCTGGCCAGATAGGTGACCCACATGGCACAGCAGACTTCTCCTGACCCGCCTGCTGCTCCCCTCAGCAGTGTACTTTGTCCATTTGCCTGTTCTCCCCACTCTGTCTCCGGTGAATCCTCTCACCCACTGCACCTCTGGCCTACACCCAGGCTCTTATTTACATATATAAATAAAATAACTCTTTAAAAAAAAAAAAAGAAAGAAAAAGCCCTGCTTTAGTGATTAAAACTCACATCCAGTCAAATTCAAAGTATCAATCTTATATTCAAAGTCAAATCTTTAGTCTCACATGCTACCATGATATCAATTCCTTATACTGAAAAGAATTTGCTTGTTTCTCTCTCTGCGCACGTATGTGAGTGTGTGTATGTGAGTATGTGTGTGTGTGTAGCAAATGAGACAAAACACTGTGAGGACCACTGCTTTAGGAGATGCATATGCAGATACTCACTGTGCTACTCTTTAAACCTGCCTGAATGTTTAAATTTTTCATGGTGAGAATGGGAGGGTGAAGAGTAGAAGAAAGAACACCAACCCCACATCTAATCCAGAGTTCCTTTCCCGATTTGGAGCTTATTTAGAGGCATTGGGCATCAGGAAAAGTTTTCAACACCTGGGACTTGCCACACCTTCCCCAGAAGGTGGGAGTATTAGTTTGAGGCTGAGGTGGCACCATGTTTGGCAGGTCCAGGCAGGTCGGACAAGAGGGTGAGGCAAGCAGCAGGAAGTCATTCATGGCAAGAGCTGGACTTTGTCGGAGACAGGAGAACCTGCATCGGACTTGACCATGATGAAAGAGTATGGCATCCTTCTTTAGTAGGTGCATCTCCTTAAGCACAGGAAATGACAGAGAAAGGGGCTTTAGGGGAACCATGTCACCAGAGACTCAGCCACTCATGTAAAAGTGCCCAGGATGCCATGGGAGGGACATATTCTTCCCTCTTCTGTAAGGACATAACCCCGGTGCCTTACATTTGTAGGTCTCTGGAAAATAGCCCCTCCAGGAGAGACCAGGACTCTGGCATGAGCATCAGCTTCTCTGTGAGGCCCCAACCTCAGAGACAGTGTTGTGACTCCACAGACATCTCTCAGCAACAGTAGGGTGGTACCAGATTCATATGTAAGGTTGCCCCTTTCAGGTGACTTTGTGAAAGTCACCTGTGAAACTTTCAGGGTGAGATGCTGACCTCTTGGTCAGAAGGGGTTAGGAGCCAGGGAAACGGGGGTTCAATTGTTACAACAATTTTATTCCTAGACAGTTGTGAAGCCCAAAGAGCCTTGTTTTCTATGAAAAGTCTTTCAACAGATTAGTGAGCTATTATTTACATCTTAAAAACTGCACAAGTTGAAAGTGTGCAGTTGGACAATTTTGACATACAGACACCCCCATGCAACATTGGCACCTATTAAGGTACTCCCCAAATTATATCATTTTGCAAACACATGGTAAATCAATAAAATTTGATTTTAAAAAAAGTCACACATAACGTGAACAACCCCATCAAAAAATGGTCAGAAGAGCTAAAAAGATACTTCTCCAAAGAGGAAATGCAGATTTAAAACAGGCATATGAAAAATACTCAACACACTTGTAGTAAGGGGGATGCAAACTGAAACCACACTGAGATACCATCTCACACCAGTGAGAATGGCACATCTTAAAACAACTAGCAACAACAAATGGTAAGGATGTGGAGAAAAAGAAACACTCTTACACTGCTGGTGGGAATGCAAACTGGTCCAACCACTATGGAAAGCTGTTTGGAGGTTTCTCAAACTGCTAAACATGGAACTTCCCATTCCTAGTTATCTACCCAAAGGACACAAAAACACTGATTCAAAAGGAC
>NW_004567121.1:669330-686491 GCF_000260355.1 Condylura cristata
AAATAAAAAAGTTTTTCATGCCCCTTTGTAATCTTTTCTCTACCCCCTGCCCCCAGAAAACTACAGGCATGTGTCTCTTCACGCTTCAGTAAAAGTGAAGCCACATATAAAATGGTAGTTCCAATATACTAGATCACCTAGACATATGTGTGATATAGATATAGGTGTGGAATAGCTATAACATCTAGGTTTGTGTATTTACACTCCATGACATCTGCCCCACAAAACCACCTAACATTTCTCAGAACTTATCCCACCTGTTAATTGATATGTGATTGCACTCATACATTCTGTCAACATAGATTTGTTTGTATTTTCTAGAATTGTACATAAATGAAATCATACATGTGCACTTTTTCATATCTAGTTTCTTTCAGTACAACTATTTCAGGATTTGTCCATATTGTTGTATCATCAGGCCATTCCTTTTTGTTGCTGAGTTATATTCCATTATATAGATATACCATCATTTGTTTATTCAATTGTTGATGACATTGAGTTGTTTTTGGTTTTAGCAATGACAAATAAGCTTGCTATGAATATTTCTGTTCAAGTATTTGTTTAAATATACATTTGCATTCCTCTTAGGCAAATAAAGACCTCAGAGCGGGAGGGCTAGGGCTTATGGTAGATACATGTTTAAGTTTTTTTTTTTTTTAGAGATTTATTTATTTATGCACACAGAACTGGGGTACAGGCCAGCGGTGCAGGGGCAGTGAGAGGCTTCACCAGAGAAAAAGTGGGGAGCAGAATAGACAGATCAACAAAGCACACTGAGGAGGGGAGCAGCGGGTAAGTCAGAGAGTTCTGCCGTGCCATGTGGTCACCTCCCAGGACCAGAGATCAAACTCATGGTGAAGTGGTTTTAGCTTCTTAGTGCTGCGCTGTAAACCACTGTGCCACCAGGGAGGGCCATATTTAAGTTTATTAGAAACTTTCCAATTGTTTCCCAAAGAATTCATGCCACTTTAGAGTATATGATTCTGATTCTCCCACATCCTCATCAACACTTGTTATTATTGGGCTGTTTCATCTTAGATGTTCTTACAGTGTATGACATGGTCCAGAGAGTCCTGACTTACATTTACATCTTCTTCGCACTCAGAACAGTGCCACGCAAAGAGGAAATACTTGTTGCTTGACTGATGAATCATTTATACTAAATAGAGTTTGTTACAAATTTGTAGTTGTATTGGGTTACACTGTGCTTATGTGAAGACACATACATAGCCACAGTAAGTACAAAAGACAGCAGGGGACTGATTAGGAGGTGACTGGAATGGAACTCTAGCCTGTCACCTAGTAAAATACTAGTAAGTATTTAACTTTCTAGGGGACCAATATAAAGTGGGAACTTTAAACTAATTACATGCAAAAGTTTATAAATGAGAAAAATTATGTAGATTCATGAAAAGGGCCTACTATAACATATAGAAATTTCATTTCTATGAAAGAAGCAAATATTTTAAGCACTATGTTAGGTACAAAGGGAGGAAGCATGGATATTTCTGAGTTTTGTTTTTTTTTACCAGGAAATGCACATTTTGTTAAATTTTTCATAACTACCTTATGAGGAAAGTATAGCTCCCCTCATTTAGGATAACAGAAAACTCGAATCTGTCTGAGTCCAAAGCCCAGGTTTTTTTTTTTACTTCATTGAGAAATGAAACAGGTGGATCCCCATAGATGTATTAGCCATTCAGGACTCCTATTCTGCCCTCCATACTGAACATAATAATCTCCTCAATCATCTTTAATACAAAAGATTTGCCCAGGCCTTGCCTCTGGCAACAATGTTGCTGAGGATTTCAAAGAAGAAAAATGTGGTTCTCCTCTGCTCCACTGGAGAGTGACTAAGACCCAGTCCATGCCACAACAGCCCCCACTGTCCTTCACACCTGGAGCATTTCAGGGGGCCAAACACAAAGCAAACTTGCACTGAGGAGAGCAACCAGCTCAGCAGAGAGGCTAAGCAGCAGGCTGTGAGTGAGACAGCAGCTGGAGAAGACCCAGGAGGTACATGGGAGTCATCACATTCTCCAGAACTTCTGTGTATCTTTGAGGGTATATTTGGGTAAGGAATTGGGACCACAGCTTATAGGCTTGGGTTCACCAGAAAGGAGAGTATTCTAGTAACAGAGCTGTCCAGCTGTATAGTGGGCGGCTTCACAAAGTCCCGTGTCCTGTCCCTGGGTTGCCCTCATCTTTGTGGGACACAGTAACAGCCACTTCCTCCTGCCCTGAGGAAGAGGCTGGATAGAGCTTGCCAAAAATTCTTAAGAGGAAGCAGCTTTAAGCACATGCTAGGAGTTTTCGAAGATCTTGCATGAAACTGCAGACTTCGGACAGGAAATGCCCAATTAGACTTTATAACAAAGATTTGTATTAAGACACATAATTGAGTGGCAGTAAAGTAAAGAGGCCTGCTCTGAGGCTTGCACAATTAGAGTAATGATAGCCAGGCAGGGAAATTTCCCAGAATATTAAGTAATGTTGGGCCTCCTTGGTGGCACAAAGGGTTAAGTCTCAGTACTAAGAAGCTACTGGAAGCCACTGCACCAGAAGTTCAATTACCCAACCAGAGAGCTGACCCACAAGGCACACAGACCTCTCCTGTATTTCAGTGAATCCACCCATTCTGCTCCCCATTCTATCTCTGGTGAGTCCTCTCTGCCCCCTGAACATCTGACCTACACCCCAGCTTTTGTATGCATAAATAAGTAAATCTTGAAAAAAATTGTCAGGGACCTGCCCCCACAGGCTGCCAGAGGGTATAGCCTTTAGGTGCCAGAAGCGGAGATTCCAAGAAGGGGAAAGGGAGCAAGTGCAAGGAAGACTTGGGAGTCGGAGTTGGGTACAAGTCTTCCTGCTCATTTTCTCAGCAGGTCTTTATTTATACTGTGTAGCAAGTAGTTAATTACAATAATACATAGGGTAAGTTAATGAGAAATCTCCATAAATTGTCATAAACATTCTCAAGGAAGAGGGGAACAATGCATCTTCTTCCTGACACTTTATGGTATACTAAATTATACACATTTGTGATAATTGTCATGTATATAGATGTTTATAACTCAAGGGAAGAGGGGTCTAGGAAAGGATGAGCTGTTAGCAAAAGATTGTTAGGGGTCTTAGGGAAGGAATAAATTGTGTCAGCAGAGTCATCAGTGGTTGTCTAAAGAGAAGCTGATGGCTAACTTAAGGTTAGTAGAGAGTAGTTGGTGTTTGTTTAAGAAAAGGGTAATTTAAGGCTAGCAGAGAGTAGTTAGGGATTATTTAAAAGGAGTAAATTAAGAAAAAGTTGTACAGTCATGCATTAAGCAACACCTGTGTAAACAAGCTTAGAAAATCATCCACGAGTCCTTATGCTCTGGAAGTCTTATATGAGATTTGCTTTTTGTTTAAAAAAAAAAAAAATCAGCCCTCCCTGGTGGTGCAGAGGGTTAAAGCACTGCACTAAGAAGCTTAAGCCACTTCCGCATGGGTTCGATCCCTGCCTGCTCTGAAGGAGATCCACATGGCACGGCAGGCCTCTCCTGACCCGCCCGCTGCTCCCCTCAGCAGTGTACTTTGTCGATCTGCCTGTTCTGCTCCCCACTCTGTCTCTGGTGAATCCTCTCACCCTCCGCATCTCTGGCCTGTACCCCAGTTTTGTATGAATAAATAAATAAATCTTAAAAAAAAAAAAATCGAGGAAGCTTCCAGGAGTCTTTATGCCCTGAGGGTCTTATCTCTCCTGGGGCTTGCCTTTTGTCTCAGGAGACAGAGGAATTTCCCACCCTGGGGGCAGTGCCTGCTTGCCTGGGCCAGGCAGCCTCCTTATGAGGTTAAGGCAACCCAGTTGTAAACTGATGGTTGCTCACAATATTTTGATATTATGATTATACAAAAAAGAGAGGTCAAGTTAGCAATGGAAATTCTGATTTTTCAGAGCTTTACCCTTCCATCTGGAATTTGTCAGTTGACAGAAGTTGCATAGCTTGTGTCATCAATTATTAAGTAATACTAACCATGGAGACAGTTCAGCTGAAAATGTATAGGCCAAATGGAATGTAATAAGGTTCTACTATCCATTTACATGTGTGCAATGCAAAAAGTAGTAGAACAGAAAAAAAAAATTTCCCAGGACACAAAGACAAAGCAGAACTAATAAACATGTGGAAATCTGGGAAATCTTTGTCTGGTAAAGTTTACTGTGGAATGGTGACTCAAATTGTCTGGAGCCTAAATTTTCCTCCCCAAACCATTTCCTCCTCCAGACTTCTCTATTTCTATTACCCAGACTTAAGATCTTGATGTCATCCTTGAGTCCCTTTTCTGCTCTCTGCATACCCAATACCCATCATGTTGGTTTGTCAGTTCTTCCTTCCTCATCGAGGTCTCTTGGACCCTCTCCCTCCCTCTGACCCCATCAACATTTCCCTTAGCCCGAGCTCTACTCAACTCCCATCTGGAAGAGCAAACTGACATTTCCACCCCACTCACTTCCTGTGCTAATCTACTGAGGTCATCATGGTCAGAACCTTCAGTATCACATCACCGCTGTGCACTCACCAGGGGTTCCTCATTCTCATAACTGAAATTCCACATACACTTAACAAGATCATCCTCATCTCTCACCTGGTTAATTCAACAGCCTTCTCCCTGCATTTATGCTCTCCCCTTGAGAATCCATATAGAATCCTTACAAATCTGATTGAAGAAAAATATCACAAATTTGATTTTACCACTACTCTGCTTAAATTACTTCAAAACTGCCTTCAAGATAAATCTACTATCTTTAATATACTTACACAGTTGCCCAAGCCTGACCCTGCCTATCTCACCTCTTCAGCCTCTGTTTGTGTCCTCACTCTCTCGTTAGGCATATGCTACCCTTTATCAGTTTTCTCACACACCATTATATGGCCCTTGCACATGCTGTCCCCAGTGCTGAAACACAAATCTCTCTCCCTATTGGCACCTTCATCAGGTTAAATTCTACCCTCCCTGATTTATGCTCAGTGAAAAAAGTCAGAAGGAAAAAGAAAAATATTGGATGGTTTCACTTATAGAAGGAACATAGGGTAACCATCCAAGGGGTTGGGGGGAAAAAAGATAAAATTAGCAGTCAAACTATAAATTAAAGACAATGATGAGGAAGGGGAGTGAGAGAAGGGGATCAGGACAGAGTAGAAGAGCATGGGATGGTATATAGATGTCTTGGTGATGGTAATTTTATGGGGACAACACCTGAGAGGACAAATCAGACTGTACAAAAATGAGCAATGATATAAAAATATATAAATGATTTTTAAAAATAAATCCTACCCTTACTTTCTCAGAGAAAGTTGCTTTCTCAGAGACTTTCCATGACCTTTCAGACTAGCTTGCTTAAACACACACAGACACACACTCACGTATTTCCATACCATCCTCTACTACCTCTTTAAGAATAACTGCCAGAACTGTGGCCACATATGCAAGATAGGGCTCTGTTAGCAAAGATACTCTGTGCAGTTCAGAACCGTGTTTGTCTTAAATCACCACTCAGTCCTCAGTTTCAGCTACATTCCTGGATCAAAAATCCCATCTTCTGTGAGTGAATAAATGAATGAACAAACCCTTAATAACCATTACAGCCTAGAGTACCCACCAAAGATAAGCTTCAGTTCTTAGAATTCCTTTGACTATAACCTGATTATTGGTTAGCCACATTTGACACTCCCTGCAGCAAAACTGCACTTTTACTCTATATTGGAAAGGGGAAAGAATGCATTAAAAAGGTCTAAATTCCATGAGTTTGAGGGGAACAGCCTGGGGAGAGAACTAGCAATGAGAGAATGCTGGACACCGGGGTGAAGGAAAAAGAAATTAACACGAACCTGAGCACTCTCACACACAGTCTCACAGCCCTGCAAAGAAAGAATTGTTAGCCCACTTTACAAGTGAGGCAACCAGAACTCTACAAGTTAAGCAACTAACCCAAGACCACACAGTAGGAAATGCAGGCATGCAATGTTATGTCATATGCCTTTACTCACCCTATTTCTTCAACCTGGAGTATCCATTCTCCAATACCCAAGGTTAACTCTCCACAACACCACTAGAATGCAGCCTCCATGAAAGCCTTCATCATTCTCCAGCATCTTCAGTCACTGCCTTCCCATCTGCTACTGTCTCTGCTACATTATAGTCATTGCACAGGTCTTCCCCATAAGTTACAAGTTTGTTGAGACAAGTGAGGGCCCAGAGATGTGCAGTAATTATCATAGGCCACACAACTAGTAAGGGTAGTAAGGCTGTGCCTGCTGTTTCCTGCCCTAGACCACATGCTCTAACTCAGGGCCCATCATCCCCAGGGGCTGGGAGTCTGTACCAGGAGGAGGGCAGAGAGAACTGCACTGGTGCCCTGGGGATAGGACCTTTGTTACTAAGTAACTTCCATGCATAATAAGTCAGCTTTGCATCATAATGAATGCTTCCATTTATGTTTATTAAAACATGTTTTGAAAAACTCTAAAATATCATGTAATTTGGATTTTTAATGAAATTATTTAGTAGATGATTTTTACCTGGAATGTTAACTTCAACAGTACCAACTTTAATTTTAGCCATATTATTTCACAGTTAATTTAACTTTATTTCTGGAATCAAAAGTTGGCCAAAATGAGAGATTCTAATTACTTTCTTAATTCACCTAATTGGAAATTCATTTCCCACAAGGTAAAACATGTGCTAAGATAAATGCTAATCTAGACACAATTCCGTCCAAGGAACAGATTACATGAAAGAGAAATTCTGAGGAAAGGGGAAGGATAGTCATACTGCAGATAGTCAGTATAGGTCAGGTTATACCACAAAACAAATAAACTCCAAAATCTCAATGACTTAACACAATTAAAGATTTGGTTATTACTCATGCGAAGTCTAATGCAGGTTATTCTAGTCTCGTGTTTGTGCAGCCACACCTCATCCATTTATAGTCACCTCCTCTGGAACACGTGATTGCCAAAGTTGCTGCATCAGGGATAGTTGAAGATACGTGACGGAGGCAAACACTGGCTTAATTGCATCAAGCCTAAAAGTGTAACATATCACATATCACTGCCAGCTCATAGTGCATTGGCCAGAACAAAACACATGCCCCAGCCTAAGTGCAAGGGAGGCCAGAAATGAAGACAGACATCAATCAACCAATCCCAGAGTGAGCAAATGTACATTTGATAGGCACTGTCTACTATATAATGTTCTCTAGATTGAAATGACAGTGTAGGAGTATGACAGTTTGACATGAAATCCAGAAACACAAGTTTTCAGTTGCCATTCCCACTCTTGTGTGAACTGTCCATGTGACCTAGGAAGTACACATCCCCTCTCTGAAACAGTTTTCTCTTTTATAAAGTAAGAGTTTAATCTATGGCCAGAGCAGGGGGCTCTCTCCTGCAGCTCTGTGACTTCTGAAGCAAAGGTGGAGACAGTATTCAGAGGAATAAGAGGGTAAAGACTTTGATGGTTGAAAACCACTCTTTCCTCTACCCTACTCTAATCAAGGGTTTACCACTTCTTAAAGTGATTTATTCTTATTCAAACAAACCTTCTTCCCTCCCCAACCACCCCCTAGCAGCCAGAGGCTGCCAAGTATTCCAACAATTCACACACGGTCCTGGGGTTCAATAAACAAATTTAGCCAAAACCCAAACTGCAGCTCCTAAACTTCTCTCCAGCAATTCTTATTATAAAGGGTTTCCCCATCCTTCCCCACCATATATTTTTAGAAACTTAAGTTTCCTGCTCTTCTTCCCTTTTTCTTAGCCTACAAGTTAAAAATTGTTTTAAGCAAAGCAGTAGGTAAATGAAATCAGAGACTCCTGGAATCTCTGCAAAATGGCATTAAGAAAATAGGAGGCCCTCCCTGGTGCGCAGCGGGTTAAAGTACAGCACTGAGAAGCTAAAGCCACTTCAGCATGAGTTCCATTCCCACCTGCCCCGGAGGTGACCACATGGTGTGGCAGACCTCTCCTGACCCGCCCGCTGCTCCCCTCAGCAGTGTACTTCGTAGATCTGCCTGTTCTGCACCCCACTCTGTCTCTGGTGAATCCTCTCACCCTCCCCATCTCTGGCCTGTACCAGAGATGGCCTGTACCAGAGAGAGAGAGAGAGAATGTGATCTCGTGGTTTAAAAAAAAAAAAAAATAGGAAAGAGAAAACTTCCGTGTAAATTCCAGTGACGTTTTTTTTTTATGGCCACGCCTACTTCAAGAAAGACAAAAGGCTTGCACGCCGGTAAGAACGTAAGAACGGATCATTTCTTTGGGGCCTGAGGCGGCAAAGGTATTGATTATCACATCTTTGGCTCTTAATACATCTTTTGTTTTCTCCTTGGCTGTTGTCTCTCAAACTGCCTTCTCTGAAGCTAAAGCTTCTTCTTCCCTTTCTTGCCCCTGCCTGGTTTGGTGTGTGAGAGAATCACAACTGAGAAAAGGATTTTGCTATTGATGGGAAACTGAGGTACAGAAGAGGTAGTTAGTTCCACATAGGGGCATTGGTGGCACCAGGGAATCCTCTTTTGGGGGGGAGAAGGGGGAACTCTACTACCAAAAACAACTAGGGGAAAACTGGAAATTTCCAACTCTGTCTCTCTCTCTCACACCTATGTAAGGCAAATACCTCATTCTTGGGCAGTTGTGGGGGTGTTTTCAATAATCCAAACTTTCATTGAATGGCTAGTATGTGTGGCATTCACACATAAGGCATTCACCAAGAGAAAGAAAGCAGAGTTTAAAAGAAGTAGAAGGGGGAGATATACAAATAATTGAAGGGAGTGAAAAGAAGTATGGGGAACAAACAGGCTGAGTGCTGGCTAGGTCATTCATTAAATTTCTCAAGAGCGCCGCGGAGGCGGTTCCCCTCGCAGGCATCTTGCCCAGAGGCAAGCTGAGTTGTCAGTGTCTGGTGTTCTCTGTTGCAGAAGGAAAGATGGCCAAAGTCCCTGACCCATTTGAACACCTGAAGAACTGTTACAGGTAGGAAATAGATAATATATCTTGTGATTTAATGTGGGGTGTAGCGACTCGGTAATCTACACAGGAGGTGTTGAGACCAGAATGAGGCCAGCCTGGCAGAGCCGACGGAGACATGTCCTACCTCTGAAGTCAGGGCAAGTTAACAAAGACCCAGGGAAACTATGCATTCAGCAAGTTAAACTAAGATGACAGGGGAAGAGTCATTTTATCAAAATTATTTTTAAGGCCTTCTGAGCCCTCATGAATTTCACCATCTATTTAAACACAGTCTATTCTGGGTTCACATCCTCTGATACGGGGATGGGATTTAAAAGCCAAGAGAAGCCATTCTCAGGAAAACATGTCGATGTCAATCTGGAATAGGGCGTTGGCACCACAGCAGTCTGAGCGTGTAGATTCGCATCCCCTGTGAAACTTAATTCTTGGATGAATGAATAAAAAGTTAAAGTTACTCTGTTTCAACAAACAGAGTATTCCCATAACCTATTAATACGCACTAACAGGTTATCAAACTGTTGTATGGGCATTTTGCCAACTAGAAATTATTCAGTCTGTTTCAGGGAATACATAAGGCAATGTATGTAACATATGAATTTGTTAAAATTAAAAGATGCTCCAAAAGTACTTCTTTCCTCTCAAGGACTTAATTTTCCCCTAAAATTCAATTACATCTCTTTAATTTCTTAGCCAAGCCATCATTTTATATATAAAACACAGGTAAAGTTCAAGACCTGTCCTGGTGGTTATTAATTCCAAATTAGTGAGGGACAAATTACTGTATGCATGTGCATGTAAAGAAGTCCTTAATTTTCAAAGATGATGGTAGTAGATACGTGTGTGTTACACCCAAAGCTAATGTGATCGTTAAAATACCTTGCCCAGTAACTGCAGTGATCAAACAAACAAAATTACATTCTCCTCCTCTTGTTTTGACAGTAAAAATGAAGAATGCAGATGTGGAATTGACCAGCTCTCTCTGAATCAGGTAAGTTAGGAAAATGACTATAATTTTTATGGGGTTACTATTCCTTTTTAAAAAAACTGAAGTAACACAGCACTACAACATTGTTCAAGTGTATTACTGAAAATCAACCTGTGCATAAACTACAATAGGTTCAACACTAATAGTCCGGTTCTTTCCTTCACCATACTACTTTCCCTTTGTCCTGATCTACCAGCTCCCTTCCTCCCCTTCCCTTCTTCTAGCCACTAGTTACTTTTTTTTCTTTTTAAAGATTTATTTATTTATTCAGACAGAACTGGGGTATAGGCCAGAGATGCGGAGGGTGAGAGGATTCACCAGAGACAGAGTGGGGAGCAGAACAGGCAGATCAACAAAGTACACTGCTGAGGGGAGCAGCGGAAGCATCAGGAGAGGTCTGACGCACCATGTGGGTCACCTCTGGGGCAGGTGGGAATCGAACTCATGTGGAAGTGGCTTAAGCTTCTCAGTGCTGTGCTTTTAACCGCTGCGCCACCAGGGAGGGCCCACTTTTATATTCTAAAAGTTTATTTTTGTTTTACTCAGTTCATCTATTTGGGATTACTGTTCTTGTATAGTAGTTTCTTCACCCGATACTTTTATTTATCTTCACTAGAAGTCCAGAAACATGTTTTTCTTCATTATAAGACCAACTGCCTTTCTATACTAATAGTTGATTAACACTCTTCATGTTCACCAGCTTTTCCCAGAATAGAGCAGAACTCTCCTGAAACCCCAAAAGCTGGGTCTCTTGGGCCAAGCTTCATCAGAATGTTACTTATGCTATCCTAAGCTAGCCCTTTTGGGTCACTTCAGTAGGAAGTCTGTCTCCTAAAGCCATGCCATCTCTCTGACACAAACACGAGGGTTAGAGAGAGCTCTTCAAATGTAATAGCACATGAAGTTAAGGTGGAGGAAGCAGGTGAACTGAGATGAGAAATCTGCAGCTATTTACTAAGCTGTGCTCTTTGCTAGGAGTTTACAAATAAGCAGTGTAAGTACTACCTTGCATTTTATGGCACTGATTATATAAAGAAATAGCTCTAGAATATTTGAGTACTGTCAAGTACATATTTAACCTCCTGAGAGGGAATCAACCAATGACCACTAAGATCACTTGCAAACCTGTTTCATTTGTGAGTCTACAGATAAAATGATAAGGTCTTCCCAAGGGATCTCAATTCCATTTCAGGGCAATTCTGAAAGAAAGGACAGGAGAGGGAGAGTAGAAGACAGGAAAGGGGAGAGAGGGAGGCTGAGAGGCAAAGATAGAGGAAAGAGGAGGGGGGTAAAACTGATGAACCTGGGTTACCCAAAACCAAGAAGATACTTGTAAGCTGCAGCATAAAATGCCTACTGAAAAGAGTCTCTTTCTGTTGCCAGACAGTTCCTCAGTTTCCATTGTCCATCCTCACAGAAATCCTTCTATCATGAAAGATATGACAAGCTTCATGAGGACTACAGGGATAAGTTTATGTACCTGAATACCTCCGAAACCTCTATGTCACCCAAGCTTGCCTTCAAGGAGAATGTGGTGGTATTTAAAACCAACGGGAAGATTCTAAAGAAGAGAAGGTTGAGTTTAAATCAGTTCATCACTGATGGTGACCTGGAAGCCATTACAAAGGATACAGAAGGTAAGGAGTCCAGTACAATAATATCTTTGTTTTACATTTGAGTAAACTGAAACAATATAGGGGGGAATAAAACCTGCAGTCAGAGTAACAAGAGGGCAACCAGGATTAATCTGGTAACTACAGAAAGAAAAACAAATGTAATCCCACCCCAGCAGGGAGAAGCAGCGATGGCCTGAGTGAGGGGTTCTTGGCTCACTGGCTCATTTCTTGAGCATGCTATAAAGCATGTGACTTTCAGCCTTTTTGCAGAAAGCAGTTATGTAATGTCAGTGGGTCACCACTTCCAAGCCAAAATATTAACTGTCTCCTCGGCAATTATTTAGTGCTTCTGTGTTCAGTTTCCTCCACTGAAGTGGAGGTAATCAAGCCTCTACTTGATATGAGGTTTAAATGGGAAAGTATATTCCCAAACTATGGACTAGACTAATGCCTGGTGCACAGTAAGCAAATGTTTAATGTTGCTGTTATTGTTACTAATATGGCATTTTTAGTGCTCACACTACTAATTTAGTAATGCTGCATCATTATCTCTGAACTTCAAAACAATCCTACATTTTCATTTAAGAGGTGAGGAAACTGGGCCCTCCCTGGTGGCTCGGCCCAGTTTCCTCACCTCTTAAATGAAAATGTAAAGCCACTGAGAATCTAAAGCCACTTCCGCATGAGTTCGATTCCCGCCTGCCCCGGAGGTGACCACATGGCATGGCAGACCTCTCCTGACCCGCCCGCTGCTCCCCTCAGCAGTGTACTTCGTCGATCTGCCTGTTCTGCTCCCCATTCTGTCTCTGGTGAGGCCTCTCACCACCCCTGAGCCTCTGGCCTGTACCCCAGTTCTGTATGCACAAATAGATAAATCTTTAAAAAAAAAAAAAAAGAGGTGAGGAAACTAAAGTCAGTGAAATAGTAACCTACCCAAAGTCACATACAGTGTAGGAAGGAGAGTCTCACCAAATTCAGTTCTTTCTGACTATAAAAGTCATGATTTTTTTTTTCTCCCTGTCTTTACTGTGCAGGCCTTCATGCAAACCATAAGCCAGTATTTTTTAAATATAAGGGTTTTTTAAGATAACAGCTCAGCACTAATACATGTTCATCTAGGAAACTGGAAAATAGGAGAAACAAAATAAATATCATTCGAGATATCACTCAAACTTTGCCATGGCCACACCACAGTCTGTTCCTGGAAGTCTTTCTTATATACAAACACACACAAATAGATGTTTAAAATTATTAGGATCATATAATATAAAATTTTTATATCTAACTTTTTTCACTGAGCAATTTAGCAAGGACACTTCCAAGTGCTCTCTTTTCATCATTATAAGTAATGCAACAATGAATATCCACATCAATAAATTCTTCATGTCTATCACCATTAGAATCGTAGATTATTGAAAGTAGAATTACTCAGAACCATGAGGATTTGTGAAGCTGTTGATATACTAGGTAGCAGGCATTTAAACCCACACCCCGAGTGACATATAATTCTTAATGTCTTCACCTTTTTCCTCAGAGTACACGCATTTGAAATATAGATGGGGAATACTATGAGTCTCCTTAGCTTCTTAGAAAGCTCCAAACAACCAAAACATGACAAAGTCACACAAGTAATCTCTTAATAAAACCAAGCAAAAGCCTGAGAAACCAAAGTTTGAAAGCAAAATAAATTAAGTAACATCAGGAATCCTAGAATCATTCTGCTGCTGCTTGGGTGATTGTTTCCTCACCTCAGTTATTCCTAATCCCTCCATGGCGGCTTTCAGTGCTTGTATAAGAACGAATAGATCATCTGTTTTGGTATCTAGACATTAATCTGAACTTGTGGCAATGGTTATAGAACTCATCCAGCCCAGATCGGTATCTTACAACTTCCAGAGCAGTGCAGACTTCACCTTTAGGAGGACAATCAAACAAAGGTGCATCCTGAACGATGCCCTCAACGAAAGCATAATTCGAGCCACTCCGGGTCAGAAGTACCTCAAGACAGCTCCACTGCAGAACCTGGATAATGCAGGTAAACATCCATCGCTGTCATCCTCCTTTCTTGTTACTTTTTTTTTTTAATTTTTACATAGAAGAACTGGGGTTTAGGACTGGAGATGCAGGGAGAGAGAGAGGATTCAACAGAGACAGAGTGGGGAGCAGAACAGGCAGATCTACTGAAATACACCGCTGAGGGGAGCAGCAGGTGAGACAGGAGAGGTCTGCTGTGCCCTGTGGGTCAGCTCCCAGGCCGGGGATCAAACTCAGGCCTGAGGGATGATAGCGCTGAGACTCAAAGTCATGGTCACCAAGGAGGTCCCCCATTACTTCTTTATTTCCTTCAAGTTTTCTACTATCAAATAATAAATTTTTCTAGATTTCTGGTTTTGCCATTCTTCTAGAATAGAAAGACCCAACTCACTATGGGAACTTAAGTCAAATCTGAAAACTCCAGAGAGAAGTTTCCTATTTTTGAGAATACTTAATGCAACAGAAAGCTTTCTGATATACTATCACTTTGATTCTCTCAGATATTCTTATCTTTACCTTCAAAGATGAGGAAACTGAAGTATTAAATGACATACTCAAATTTATGCAGAAGCAATAAGGAACAATCACTGTCCATTGAAAAGCCTGGTAATCACACTAACAAATAATCCTAAATAGAAAGATCAGTATTATCTTCAACAAACAACATAATATCATTTCTATCATATAATTACAGGGCAAAATAGTCAATAAACTGAAAATATGGGCTTAAGGATAAAAATTTAGTATCCATGAAAGTTTGTCGCACAGCCCATTTCCATAATGTACATATTTTAGTTTACAGACTTGTCAACAATCCATAAAATTATTTTCAGAGACACAGATTTTGCAAGCAAGTCTTTTTCTGACTGGACATACTTTAGCTAACATGCTCTCCACTCTCAGATATATACAATTTATTTGTGTTCTATTTTCCTACTTAATATTATTTCATATAATTTTGCTGCTACATATTGACATACTATATGTATTTGCATTTTTTAAAAGATTTATTTATTTATTTATTTATTTATTTGTTTGTTTGTTTGTTTGTTTGTTTGTTTATGCATACAAGAACTGGGTTATAGGCCAGAGATGTGAGGGATGAGAGAATTCACCAGAGACTGAGTGGGGAGCAGAACAGGCAGATCAACTGAAATACACTGCTTAGGGGAGCAGGGTAGACAGGTGAAGTCTGCTCTACCATGTGGGTCAGCTCCCTGGCCAGGGATCAAACTGGTGCTGCAGTGGCTGTATACAGCTTCATAGTGTGCAACCTAACCCCTTGCACCACCAGAAAGGCCCCTACACTTTTTTAAATTGCAGTAACTCTGGTTTGTAACACTGTAGGTGATTCAGAGACAAGCTCATACCTCCTCAGATGCATGCCACTGCATCACATCTGATCACCAAGGCATGCACAGTCCCCCAACATAGGCTGCTGTGCTGGCTCCCCACTCTTTTACCCCCTTCCCCTATCATCTTGTAGCTTCAGTTCCATAGTCAAATTTCTAGGATTTGTTATTGGTTTAGTTTTGTCTGACTCTGTTGTGCTCCTCTATAGCCTACATATAAGTGAAACCATCTAGTATTGTCTTTCTTCTGACTTATTTCACTTAGAATTATCCACTCCAGCTCTATCCACATTGTCAAAAATGGTAAAATTTCATCTTTTTTTTTTTTAAATAGCTGAGTACTTCATGTGTAAGTATCTTCTCAATCCACTCCTTTGTCACTAGACACATAGGTTGTTTCCATAATTTGGCTATTGAAAACAGTGCTACAAGGATCATAGATATGCATGTATCCCCTTGAATTAGTGTTTTGTATTCTTCAGTAAATACCTAGGAGTGGAATTGCTAGATCACATGGTATATCTATTTTTAATATTTTGAGAAACCTCAATACTATTTTCCACAAGGGCTGGATAAGTCTGTATTCCCACCAACAGCATAAAAGGATTCTTTTTCTCCACATCCTCACCAACACTTCTTGTTTCTGGTCCTTTCGATATGGACCATTCTCACAGGTCTGAGGTAGCATGTCATTGTGGCTGTGTGCATTTTCCTAATCAGTCTTTTTTCATCTGCCTGTTGCCACTGTATGTGTTCTTTGGAGAGGTGTCCCCTGCCCATTTCTTTTATTGGGTTCCTTGTTCTCTTTAGTTGAGTTGTATGAGTTCTTTAAACATCTGGGTATCAGCCCCTGCCAGATAAATAATGCACAAGTATTTTCTCCCATTCAGTAGGGTATCTTTGTTTTACATACTGTTTCTTTCACTATGTAAAGGCTTTTTAGTTTGATGCAGTTTGTTTGTTTATATTTACTTTTGTATTTCTTGCTGTTGGAGATAAACCCACAAAGACATCACTGAAACTTGTATCATGGAGTGTTTTGCCTGTTTTCTTCAATGTATTTCAGGTCTTGTACCTTTGTCTTTAGTTCATTTTGCGTTTATTTTTGTATAAGGTGTAAGATGGTGATCTAGTTTCATTCTTTTATATGTGGCCCTCTCATTTTCCCAACACTACTGAACAGACTCCTTTCTCCAGTGCAGAATCTTATTTCCTTTGTCATGGATTCACTGTCCACAGATGTTCAGGGTTTTTTCCCCTCTATTTCAATTCTATATCCTTGGTCATATGCATGTTTGTGACTAATACAGCTTTGTAGTATAGCTTTTTTTTGGCTTTTTGAGCTCTATTGTAGTTGCATATGAATTTCAAGATTGTTTGTTCTACTTCTTTGAAGAATACTACAGAAGCCTTGCTACTGTGGGTAGGATGTCCATTTTAACAGTGTTGGTTCTTCCAATCCATGAATAGGGAATATCTCTTCATTATTCTGTGCCTTGTATTTCTTTTAGCAATGTTTTATAGCTTTCATTATATAGGTCCTCATCTCCTTTATTAAACTTACACCTAAATACTCAACTATTTTTATTGTGATTGTGAGTCAGATTGTTTCCTTAGTTTCTCTTCCAACTTGTTTGCATGCACAAATGCAGTCAATTTCTGTAAATTGATTTTGCACCCTGCCTTCTTAATGTATTGATTTATTATTTCAATTTTTTTTTAAGTGGAGCCTTTAGGTTTTTCTCTGTAATTATGTCACCTGCACAGTGATAGTTTTACTTCTTCCTTTCCAATTTGGATTCCTTTTATATCTTTCTCTTGTCTGACTGCTCTAGCTAGGCCTCCCAAAACTATGTAAAATTTTAGAGAAAAAGCTTTCAGTCTCTTACCATTGAGTATGATGTTGGCTGTGAATTTGTCATATAATTATATGGGCAGTTTTTTATTTTGTTTTTTTTTTTTAAGATTTATTTATTTGTACATATAGAAGTGGGGTACAGGCCAGAGGCTCAGGGGTGGCGAGAGGCTTCACCAGAGACAGAGTGGCAAGCAGAACAGGCAGACCTATAAAGTACAGTGCTGAGGGGAGCAGCGGGCGGGTCAGGAGAGGTCTGCCGCACCATGTGGTCACCTCCAGGGCAGGCGGGAATCGAACTCATGCGGAAGTGGCTT
>NW_004567121.1:686591-690792 GCF_000260355.1 Condylura cristata
TGTGGTCACCTCCAGGGCAGGCGGGAATCGAACTCATGCGGAAGTGGCTTTAGCTTCTCAGTGCTGTGCTTTAACCCGCTGCGCCCCCAGGGAAGGCCTATATGGGCAGTTTTTAATGGCACTAGAATATTCAATCATGTTGCTATGCATGTTTTTCTACGTAGCTCTATTGCATATATCTTTGTGTGTGTGGAGTTTTGTTTTTTGTTTTTTTTTTCTAATGATGAAAACTTTACATTTCGAATTAGTCAGCTGGACTCAATTTAGATGACCCCAATTTTGTTGGCAATATCCAAGGCACCCTAGTCAGCAGCCAGGCAAACGTATGCCTTCTTTCCATCAGGTCTGATCAGGGAGTTGACCTTGGCCACGCCAATGTCACAGAGCTTCTTCATAGCCTGGTGTTGGTGCTTGTTGGCTTGACAGCCACAGTGAACATGAATGTGTCACTGTCTCCTGTCTTCTTAACTGACTCAGGGGTCAGAGGGAACTAGTTAAAGGAATAGTAGTCAAGCTTATTTCCTTTGGGAGCACGCTTCTGAAGATATTTGGGCTGCTTTTGGAGTCACAGTGTCTTGGGTGGGCCTCCAAAAAGTGGGTAACAGATCTTTTTCTTGTGGCTATAAATGTCTTTTAGTCTGCTTTCTTGACTTTTAAAACTTCTACTTTGGCTTCATCTTTGGGATGGGTAGGGGCTTTCTTCTTTACCTCCAGTGTCATCTTCATAAAGAGAATTCAAGGTTATTTCTTTAAAGCATATCCCAAACCTGGATGTCCATGCATTAATATTTTTACAGCTCTTATTAAGTATTGTTCCCTTAGGAAAACTAAACAATTTATCACTATCACTAGCCACACATGAGTGGATCAGTTTTCCTAAACCTCTCCCATTTCAGGTGGTTATGAACCTACAACCTCACAATCTGCAGGTTTTTAATCCCATTAATATAATTCAGAGGATTCAACAAATACTCAGTCTGAAACATATATCAGAAGAGTCTAAATTTCCTGTGACTCTAAGAACCTCAACATTCAACAAAGTTCTAAAGACATCACCCAAGCAATTACCTGACAATCACTATGAAGATACCCAGATAAATACAATTCCATTGGTAGTACTTACATGTACTTAACAATACACATGAAACATAAACACTTGATTTTCTACAAATACAATGAATTTACTCTTTTTGCTTTTCTTTTTGCCAGTGAAATTTGACATAGATGCTTACATATCAAGAGAGGATTCTCAATTTCCTGTGGCTCTAAGAATCTCAGAGACTCAGCTGTTTGTGAGTGCCCAAAGTGAAGGTCAACCCATATTGCTGAAGGTCAGTTACTATCCATCTCCAATTGACCTTCCTTTACAACTACACCTTTGTAAGTGAAACCAACAGGAAGTAAATGATACTTCACAGGGTGGCACAGAACTCCTCTTGGCACACAATCCCCACCTGCCCACCTATCCCCCCATCCTATATCTCACCTATCCCCAGAAAAAAATCTAAACAGGATTTGTGGGAGAGCACAAAATGGAGATAGCATTTACATTTATTCTTTTGATCTTTTATCTTTGCTGATGTCTATCTGATCTGTGTGATAGTATACATAGGATGATGGACTTTCTCCAAGAAATTCAAATGATCTGAGTGGGATCACAAAGCCAAAGGCTGGCAGCCCTGGCTCTAACATGGTCTTCTGGTTCAGATGACTCTCTCGTCACTGGGGCCAGCATTATCCCTCATCCCTACTTCCCTCCCTCCTCACCTAAACATAAACACACATTCTCACTCTAGACTTCATTTTCTCCATTGATGTGATTCTTATTCAGTAAATATGTAATCCAATCCTCCCACTGCCTCTAATTAGGACTTATATGTGCACATGTATTTTTTTCTCTGGATCAAGTGAGATGAAAGTGATGTCAACATAGTAGGGCAGTAGCTTCATTCATTAATTCATTCAACAAAAGTTATTCACTGGGAGCCTTCTATTTTTCAAACACAATGTTAACATTTATATGGGAGTAGTGAGTCAACGTGCCTGGTTTTATAGAACAGACACAGACAAGAGACAAGCCAAATAGCCAGCAAAAAATTGCAAAGTGCTATAAAGAAAATGAACAGTGGGGAGATAGAGAAAAATGAAATGTGCCATTTAGATAGAATGGCAAAAGCAGAGCTCCCTAGGGATGAGACCAACTAAAAAAAGATAGCAGGACATGCAGGGGGCAGCATAAGCCCAGGAGCTTCAAGAATTTAAAGACCAGCTCCAAAGATCAGAGGTGCTGGAATACTGTGAGGAGGAAAAAGAAGAAGAGGACCTTGCATTGAATTTCATTTGAGATAATTAAATCATTAGTTTTTTATTTGAAAATCATGAAAAGGTTTCAAACAGGGAAGTGTTCTGACTTCACTTATATTTTCTAAAATGGAGACTAGCTCAGAAGGAAAGCACAGAGAAAGCATGGAACCCAACAATAGTCATGGGATGGGAAGCGGTGAGAGTAATGGAAAGAATCTGGTTGTATTTTGGAAATAGAGTCAATGGGAGGAAGGAAAGAAACTCCATCTACTGCAATGGAGAAAAAAAAGAAAGTAAGAATAGCTTTAGAAATGAAGTATTTGCTTCACAACCCCAAGAAAACCTCAAAAGGATAATCCATTGCTTTAGATTAAGGAAGAGTAGAGGAAAGCACCTCAAGTTGGAAGGTGAATTTATTTTTCCCATGAAATTATCACTAGATTCTATTATAGTTACAAGAAAGGTATAGCCTAAAGAGATCACAACTGTCAAAATTATATTGAAAGGATTCAGCTGTTAAACACCTGAGAACTTCTGAGTGAGGTGTATACATACACACACATACACACATTTTTTTTAAGCCTTCAACTGTTGATTTAAAAGTGGAGATGGGCCCTCCCTGGTGGCGCAGCGGGTTAAAGCACTGCACTGAGAATCTAAAGCCGTTTCTGCATGAGTTCAATCCTCGCCTGCCCCGGAGGTGACCACATGGCGCGGCAGACCTCTCCTGACCCACCCGCTGCTCCCCTCAGCAGTGTACTTCGTCTATCAGCCTGTTCTGTTCCCCACTCTGTAACTGGTGAAGCCTATCGCCACTCCTGAGCCTCTGACCTGTACCCCAGTTCTGTATGCACAAATAAATAAATAAATATTTTTAAAAAAAAAAAGTGGAGATGAATTAGTTTCCAAAAAGCATGATTTGCATACTCAGGGGGCAAAATGTTTAGAGGTTTAGAATTACTTAGGCTCAGGTTTGATGCAAAGTGACCTAGGTCTGCGCTGAAGGCAAGACAAGAACAATGTTTCACCCCTGCCTGCCATGAAACAGCAGGACATTAGTGTCCTTGACCATCTCCATGACTAATTTCAAGTTCTTTCCAGTTAAGTGAGGAAATCAACTTAGTCAAAAAGACTGAGCCATACATCCAATAGGTATGTAATAAATACTTGCTGAATGAACAAATGAATGAAGAACTTACAGCATCATATTACAAGGTCATGATAGTGTTATGTCCTCACAAGGGTCAAATGCCAAAGGGTGGAGCTTCAGTTCTTTTTCTAGCATGTTCTTGTTATCTAACCAGATCAATGTTCTCCTCTCAGGAGATGTCTGCGAGACCCAAAATTATCAAAGGACAGACAGATGAGACCAGCCTCCTTTTCTTCTGGGAAACTCACGGCACAAAGAACTACTTCAAGTCAGTGGCCAATCCAACATTGTATCTTGCCACAAAGCAAGATGAGTTGGTGCACCTGGCACGTGGTCAACCCTCTGATACTGATTTTCTGATATTAGAAGCCCAGTCTTAACTGGAGTGTGTTTAACATGTGATGTGTTGACAGTCTGTATGTACCATGTACATGAAGCAGTCAAATTCTTCATTCTTAGTCATTTGCTGAGCATGTGCTGAGCCTCTGTAATTCTAAATGAATGTTTACTCCCTTCGTAAGAAAGAGATTAGGGTCCATAAGAACCAATGTTAATATATAATGTGGTTTGTTATTTAAAGAACACCCTATAGTTTGCAAAGGACCAATCTTTTTTTTTTTTTTTAAAGATTTATTCATCTGTGCATACAGAACTGAGGTACAGGCCAGAGGCAGAGGCTCAGGGGCGGTGAGAGGCTTCACCAAAGACAGAGTGGGGAACAGAACAGGCAGATCTATGAAGTACACT
>NW_004567121.1:690917-692099 GCF_000260355.1 Condylura cristata
AGGCGGGAATCGAACTCATGCGGAAGTGGCTTCAGATTCTCAGTGCTGTGCTTTAACCCGCTGCGCCACCAGGGAGGGCCAGTACCAATCATTTTAATCATTATTCTTCATTAGCCATCTTGAGAGGACCAGAACTACTGACTATCACTATCCCCAAAAAAAAAAAAAACTGACCCATATTGCAGATGGGTTAACCAGAGCATAAGAAAATTAAGAGATATCTGCAGTAGCAGTTGAAAGGGAAGCCATTATCCAGAATTTCATTGTTACTGCTTGCCTTTTGTTTTGAAATTGTTGATGGGCACTTAATTAAGTACTATATGATTCTGGGACCTCAGTTTTATCATCATCAAAAAAGGAGAGAATGATACTTATATTCTTCCTACCTCAAAAGTATTTTCTGCCAACCAGTGAGATTATTTTAGTAAAATGCTTCTTGAAACTTTGTCTTCAGAAGCAGAGAAACATGAAGTATTATTTTAAGTTGTTACATGTATATAAACACATATTTATAAATATATTTAAGGATAATTATAACATATTTATAGCAATGCCTGGCAGTATCTGAGTGTGGCTGGACATAATCAACAACACTAACAGTATTTTACCACTTACTGACACTAAGGCACTTTCATCCAAATCATGCTTTTTCCATTATAATGAAGATCTGTATCTCAGCCTAAAGTACCAAAGAGGTCTATAATTATGATGATAAAATTTTATTAATTATCTTTGTTTGAGTTTATAATTGGGCAAGCGTTCACTCCTCTGCCTTTGAACTTGTTTGGCATTCTTGTGTCATTCCATTTCACCTGCGATCAAATCTTACTAGCTAAAATGGGATGAGCTTAATTCACTTTGGCAACCGTGGGACTACTGTTGCCAATGTTAATTCTTGGTTGTAAAAGTTGTGGGGAAAAAATTCTTCATTATTAACAATAAAGATTGATACATTATTATCAATTCTAATTGGCTAAAAGACACACAAAAGTAAATCTGACATAGCTATCTGTTAGGAAAAATTAGTAAGAGTTCATATACAACTACATGTAGTGTTACTTTAGAAGCAAACAATAGTGCTTCTAAAGCCAAACCAAGATACTATGCTTTTTCTCTTCCCCTTGTTAGTTTGCCAGTACCGATAAATGACATTAAGAATGATAATATGGCCCTCCCTGGTGG
>NW_004567121.1:692354-771991 GCF_000260355.1 Condylura cristata
ATAAATAAAATCTAAAAAAAAAAGAATGATAATATTCCCAGGTTCACGTGTACAAACCATATGTTCATGCGTCAAAGATGCATGAACAGACACACATACAGAATGATATTAAAAACTAATGCATCCAGGGCCCTGGTGGCACAACGGGTTAAAGCACAGCACTACAAAGCAAGCTGCAACTGCTTCAGCACAAGTTTGATCCCAGGCCAGGGAGGTGACCCACATGGCACAGTAGACTTCTCTCTCACTGGCTGCCCCCCTCAGCAGTGTACTTCATCAATCTGCCTATCTTGCTTCCCACTCTGTTGCTGGTAAATCCTCTCACCACCCCTGCACCTCTAGCCTGTACCCCAGTTCTATATGCATAAATAATTAAATCTTAAAAAAAAAAAAAACTAAGGCTCCATACCACATGCAAAAATTAAAACTAGACTAATATCTCACATCATACACAAAAACTAATCAAAATGGATAAAAGACTTGAATGTAAAACCTGAAACCAGAAAATTGTAGTAGAAAACACAAGCAAAACATTCTATGATATACAAATTAGAAACATCTTTGAGGACTCATCTCCAAAATCAACAAAAAGAAAAGATAAACAGGTAGGACTTTATCAAACTAAAAAGCTTCTGCACAACAGAAGAGATAGTAACCGAAATGAAAAGACACCCCATGGAGTGGGAGAAAATATTTGCACTCCATACAACTGATAAGAGATTGATATCAATGACCTGCAAAGAACTTACAAGACTGAACAAAAACAAAGCAAACAACCCTACACCAGTGAGAATAGCCCATATTTTAAAAACTGGCAACAACAAATGCTGGCAAGGACATGGAGAAAAAGGAATACTCTTACACTGCTGGTGGGAGTGCAAACTATGGAAAGCTGTGTGGAGCATCCTTAAAACAGTAAAAATGGAACTACCATGTGATCCAGCAATTCCACTCCTAGAAATCTACCCAAAGGACACAAAAACACTAATTCAAAGAGAAACCTAGAGTCCTATGTTTACTGAAGCACTATTTATAATAGCTAAGATATGGGAACAACCTAAATGTCCCAGAAGAGATGAGTGGCTCCAGAAGATGTTGTATATACATTCACAATTAAATACTACTCAGCAATCAAAAAGATGAACTCATGCCATTTGCAGCAGCATGGATGGAGCTGGAAGGGATAATGCTAAGCAAAGTAGGTCAGAAGGAGAAAAAAAAGGAGTGTGGCATATAATACTGACTATTACTCCATTAGAAAATAAGATGAACTCTTGCCATTTTCAACAATGTGGATGGAACTGGAGGAGAGTATGCTAAGTGAAACAAGTCAGAATGAGAAATGTTACTGCAAAAAGAGCATGAAAACTCACAGGAATAGAACCCCTCTCACCAGTTCTGGGTCCACACACCTGCTGTTGCAACACTAAACAAGAACTTTGGAGGAGCAAAACAGAAAAATGATTTAACATGGTAGAAGTAAAACTATAGTGGAAAAGGAGAGCATCCAGTTACCAAATGGAGATGAAGGTCTCATCTGTAGCCTGGGCCCTAGGCCTGCTGCAAAGTCTTAACAAGTCCTGCCACTGCAGGGGCTGGCATGGGGTAGCAGGTATCTCCACAGCTAATGTGGAGGACCACTCATTCCTCCTCAGGGCAAGGGTCCACTAGTAGGGTGATCTACCAGTGGTTGAGAGCCCATTCCCTTCCTTTTATAAGGACTCTCCAAAAATAGTTATTTTGTTCCACCTCCTTCCCAGCAACCCACTAGCCTCCTAAGGACACTCAGCTGTCAGGGGTAGACAGGTTACTACAAGACAAACACCAGATGATTTCATTCATATATGGAATCAGACAAACAAAACAAAGGAAATGACAAAACTAAACCAAAACAAAGCCTAGAAATGACTTGAGAGATGAAGCTACTAGAGGGCCGAGGCAGAGCAGTAGCGGTAGGAACAAAGAGGGGAGCCCAATGGGCTAATGTAATGAATTATAGGTGCTTTTTTGTGCTGCAGTAACATACAACTGAGGAAATGAGAATCTACTGCCCTAAATCATATGCATTGTTATAAAATAATGTCACCTGAGTAACTTTTTTTTTTTTTAATTTTAAAAAATTACCATAAAAATCCAACTAAGGCCCTCCCTGGTGGCGCAGCGGGCTAAGGCACAGCACTAAGAAGCTAAAGCCACTTCCGCATGAGTTCGATTCCCGCCTGCCCCGGAGGTGACCACATGGGAGGCAGACCTCTCCTGACCCGCCTGCTGCTCCCCTCAGCAGTGTACGTCATCCATCTGCCTGTTCTGCTCCCCACTCTGTCTCTGGTGAATCCTCTCACCCTCCGCATCTCTGGCCTGTACTCCAGTTCTGTATGGATAAATCAATGAATCTTAAAAAAAAAAAATCCAGCTAAAACTCTAGGTCTATACCCTAGAGCTGGAAGTGGATATGCCAACAGCTTTACATGCAAGTTCACAGCATTTACTATAGCCAGAAGGTGAAAGTAACTCAAGCATCTCTGAGAGGTGATAAACATACAAGAACTGGTATTCAACTTTAGAAAGGAAGAAAACTAACAGGTACTACATGGATCAACACTGGTGACTTAAAGCTAAGTGAACAACACTGTATGTTTCATCTATGTGAGGTTTATATGAGGAGAAAAGTCTCAAGGTAGAATGATGGGTGCCAGGCCTGGGGGGAGGGGCAGTGGGAGTTGGTCTCCAATGGAGAATGAACCTATCTGAGAGGGAGGGTGGTATGATGACGTCGCAATATGTGAATGCATTTAACCTCACTGAAATATATACACTTAAAAGGGTTAAAGCGGGGGCCCTCCCTGGTGGCGAAACAGGTTAAAGCACCCTATTATGAAGTTTTAAGAAGCCACTACCGCAGCATGAGTTCCATTTTGGGCCAGAGAGGTGATCCACAGGGCGCTGCAGACCTCTCCTGGCCCACCAGCTGCTCGCCTCAACAGTGTACCTCCCACCTGCTGTTCCCCTCAACAGTGTATCTCATCATTCGATTCGCTCTGCTCCCGACTCTGCTCTGGTGAACCCTCTCACCACACCTCTGGCCTGTATCCCAGTTCTGTAAGCATAAATAAATAAATTTTTTTTTTTAAAAAAAAAGGGGGGTTAGCACCCGCTGCTCCCCTCAGCAGTGTACTTTGTCATTCGGCCTGTTATGCTCCCCACTGTCTCTGGTGATCCTCTCACTGCCCTGCACCTTTGGCCTGTACCCTAGTTCTGTACGCATAAATAAAGAAATCTTAAAAAAAAAAAAGGGGGGGGGTCGGGGTCATTAGGCCCTCCCTGTTTCCCTGGTGGCGCAGCGGGTTAAAGCGCAGCACTGAGAAGCTAAAGCCGCTTCCGCATGAGTTCGATCCCCGCCCATCCCGGAGGTGACCACATGGCATGGCAGACCTCTCTTGACCTCCGGCTGCTTCCCTCAGCAGTGTACTCCATCGATCTGCCTGTTCTGCTCCCCACTCTGTCTCTGGTGAAGCCTCTCACCGCCCATGCCCTTCTGGCCTGTACCCCAGTTCTGTAATGCATAAGTAAATAAATCTTAAAAAAAAAAGGGGGGGGTTTAAAGCGATAACATACATACATGTACGTATGTATATACCTAAAGGTTTTATTTATTTACTTATGCCTACAGAACTGGGGTACAGGCCAGAGGGGCAGGGGCGGTGAGAGGCTTCACCAGTGACAGAGTGGGGAACAGAACAGGCAGATCAACAAAGTACACTGCTGAGGGGAGCAGCCGGCGGTCAGGAGAGGTCTGCTGCGCCATGTGGTCATCTCTGGGGCCAGGGATGGAACTCGCACTGAAGCAGCCACGTCCTGCTTTGCAGTGCTGAGCTCCAACCCGCTACACTACCAGGGAAGGCCCGATAACATATATTCCACAGTTAAAAAATAAAAAGAAGTCACCCTGCAGTAGTAAGAACTACAAATCCAGGTATTCATGAGGCCCCTAACAGGTAATAACCCTGACACGCCAGGAAGCACCTAAAGCATCAGACTTTGTCTTTATCTTAATTTGTCAAGCCCCTGTGAAACTCGGGGTGAGAGACTAAGGCGGCTCAGTACCGTCGCCCAGATATTCCCACAGTGCTAATGCCGCGCGAGACTCAGCTTACTCCGACAACGCGAGCGCCCGCCCCACCCACCGGTACCAACACGACCCAAGGGACTCACGTCCTCCGGTCGCCACGAATCCGCCGCCGGCAACGCCAACGGCCCAGCAAGTTCTTCCAATCACAGGGCCCAAGAACGGAGCCAATCGCAAAGCGTTTCTCTCCTTTTGCCCCGCCCCTCTCTGCTGCCGACTGGCGGTTTTCAAACCCCAGGAGCCAATGAGAGCGGGTGCTTGCGCGGCGCGCCGGCCCTAGCTCCTGGCGCGACCTTTGAAGAAAAACTGCAGCCGAGGCGTGATGGTGGGGCCCGGGCTCTCTGCCGCCGCGGGTGAGTATGCCCTGGCCCTGTCGCCTTGGGGTTGGCGCACGGGGCAGGGGGGAAGAAGGGAGGCCTCCGACTCACAGTTCTTCCCGCGGTAGTAGTCCTCCGATCCCCGTCCTGCCTCAGTTTCCCCGAGGGGGTTTCGGTCCTGATCGCAAGTGAGATCGCAAATGAAAGCCCACGCCCTGGGCCCTGGTGAGAGGTCTGGGCCCAGCGTGCGGGATGGTTCGTGGGGTAGATGCCTCAAGGGCATTATTCCAGTAAGTCCGGCCAGTAGCGAAAAGATGTCATTATCAGTACATTTCGGGTGAAGAAATTGAGACCCCTTGCTGGGACACATCATCAGGAAGCAAAGCGCTCCCGCGACCCAGATTTGGCTCGTGGCAGACCCTGGATGTGGTCCTTCTTGCAGCCCCGCCCGAGCTTTGACAGCTGTCAAGAAGCGGGCCTCCGGAACCTGGCTCTCCCCTCCATCTCCAGAGCCTGCGGGCTCTAAAAGCTGGTAGGCTGCATCAGCCCCGGTGGCTGAGCCCCGATTCCCCCCCGCTTCTTAGTTGAGCTGGAACCCTTGCCTACCTTTCAAAATACTCGTGCTTCCCGGCGCACACCGTGTTTTGATGGTTTCAGCAATAATACCTGCGGATTGTCTGGCACTTTATACTGTATATAACAACACTTAGACGCATTTCGGTTACCATCTTAAAGAATCAGCAGCAGCAGGATTTGCTAACTGACTGAAAGTCACCGAGCTGGGATTCGAACTCATCACACTTCAGTAGCCCCTGCTCTTACTGCTGCGGTGGACCTAAAAGGTTGCATTTCTGGCAGCAGTCTCCTAGGGATGCATTAGTCACCGGAAACCACAACTGGCAACTAGGATTAGATAAGGCTGAGAACAGTGTGCACCCCTTGAGGGTTTTTTTGGGTGTTTTGTTTTGGCGTTGGTATTTCGTTTAAGCCTTCTCTGACCACTGTTCCCCTCACTCAGTCCCTCCTCTGAACCGTCATAATTTTTCCTTTGGCCCTTTCTTATGGCCCCTAGATTCTACCTTACAATATAATTATCGTTGTGTTTATTTTTCCTCAGCTGATAGATTGAAATTTCGTGAAGATAAGAATATTTACTTTTCATCCCTCTAAAATGCCTTACTTAGAAAGCCACCAAACAATACATATTTGCCATGAGTACCCTAACCTGGCTTATTTTATCCCTAGTCCCAGCTGAAACCATGTAAGGGTCTCCGCACACATACCAAAAAAAAAAAAAAAAGGAAAAGAAAATCATCCCTGTCAGGAAAAAAAAAAGGTAATTATTCGCCAGCCAGTTCAGAATTTCTTCAGGCAAAGAACGTGTAAGTTGTAACTAAGAACTGGCTACAAGCCAAGGCTCTGGAGTCAGGCAAACCTGGTATCAGATCATGGCTTTGCCACATATCAGGGTAACTTTGGGGCATATCACTTACCCTCTTTAAATTTCAGACTGCAAATACCTCAGAGGAGTGTTGTATGAAGGAAAATAATGTATGAAGAGTGGTATAGAAACGGACCCATAAATTGACACTGTTGACATTAATTTGGAGACAAATTTGCAGGACCAGGAACTATATAAATTTATAGCTCAAAATCAAAATGTAAAAGGCTGTCATCTTTTAGAGTATCAATCACCTGTTTAAAATCTAGAGCTAAAGTTCTGTTGTCTCCTCCGTTTTGCAGAAGAAAGGCAGAGGAAGCTCCAAGAGTACCTAGCAGCCAAGGGGAAACTGAAGAGCCAAAACTCCAAGTGAGTCTATCTCCCATGGTTATGCAAATTCTGTTGCCCTCGTTGCTAGTAGCAATTCAAAGCCTCTTCAAAACAGTCCTTTTGCTTTCAGTCTACTAGGGCTGTGTTGTAATCCTGCGATAACTAGAAAAGGACTCCAGTGCAAGCAGTATCTAGTGCATTGGCAAAGATACAAGCATTATTGTGAGAGTCTCCAAAACAAGGAAAGGAGAATCTGTTACCGACCATGCTGGGAGTTAACGTCCCTATTTTTTACCTGCCAAAGTAATTCTCATCAAGGCAGTATCTGTCAAGGAGCTGGGTAATGCTAGTTCCAGTATTTCTTTCTGAGGCTAAAAAGTCAGTTACAGTCAGTTCTCCATTATCACTGCACTTCAGAATCCTACAACCACCAGAATCCTACAACCACACGGAGCTTATTGGTCTTTTCCCTTAGAACTTACTCTTGATGTGAGCAGAACATAGCCATTTTACTTTTACCTCTGTCAGCATCTTGCTGACTTAGTGATATACTTAACCCACTTACTTAGCACTTACGTATTTTTTTGCCATTTAGGTTGTTAAATTTTTATTTGAAAATTAATTTTTACAAAGTTAGCTTTTACCTTTTATTTTAGTATCTGGTTACTTGACTCATTTCCTTGATTAAATCAACATTTTCCATTTACTTAATAATTATCAGTCATCCTTAGTTCTGGAAATATAGTAATTAACAAAACAGAGCTGTCCCTGCCCTTCCAGGCCTTATATTCAAGGTGGGAGAAACAGACATTAAGTTATGATAAAAATCCTTATTAGTCTGGCAATAGTTTTTGATTCCTGGAGATTGAATCCTTCTAAATTCAGCTCTATTTTCCTATTTTGTTTTGCATTTTCTGACTACCTAGATTTCTTTATTTCCCCATCTTTAAAACTAGATCACCTTCCCCAACCCCCAAAAAATCTTTATTTGAAGATACTTACAGAAGGAAGTTTTATAAAGAAGGGATTATTTTGTTTGGCATTTTATCTCTAGTATCTGGGTTATTGAATATTATGTTTGAATTAGAATATGCAAATAAGAAAAGGCATATTTTATTACTATTGTTAGAAAGTCAAATTTATGTATAGTATATCTCTGAAAAGTTTACAAAAAAAAAAAATTTGAGTAAGAGCAAATTTTGTGTCCAAGAAGTAAAATAATAGAACTAAGGAAGGGATGACAAAGAAACTTCTTGGTGAGTATAATTTTTATATTACCATATGCTGAAGTTCTAACAGATTTAAAATTGTAATCATAGTAAGTTTTAATCATTATACTTCCCAAGCCTTGTTGATCCTGCTATTCTAAGAATCTTATTTTCTCTTTTGTAGGCCTTACCTGAAAGCCAAGAATAATTGCCCAAATCCTCCTCCTTCTGAATCTGTAAGTAGAAATTAGTCTTTTAAAAAATATATTATTTTGAATGATTAGTGATAAAAGTAAGAGATATGTAAGAACCTGGAGGACATATATTGCAAAGCTATTACTCTTAAATATAAGAACAATTTGATCTAACAAAAGACAGGGTTGTTTTTTGAAAACTACAACATATTGCAGTCTGGTTTTATTAATAAAAACATTTTATAATTTAAAAACTCTTAGATATATTTTAGACCTCTTATTGTAAGCATTTTTTGAATACTTATTATGTGCCTGACACTTTTCTGACTTGCATTAATTCACTGAGTCCTTACTACCTTACGAGGTAGATATGAATAGTAGCCTATTTCGAAGATGAGGGAACTGAGTCACATCTAGTCATATCCCACATTCACATAGCTATTAAATGACAGAGCAGAGACCTTGTGGTCCTAACCACTTTGTTATGTTACCATGACGTCAAAGAACTCAGTAGTCATTAAAAAAGAATACTTACATTGGCTCTTCCAAGCCACTTAACAAGAATATACTTCCTAGTAGGCATGTTTCTGTAGATTGTGTATAGAATGGTAAAGAAATGGGAGAAATTAGTCTTTTGAAAGTAGCACATATTTTCATCTATAATAAAATAATAAAAACTCTACCTTAAATTTTTAAAGATTTGTTTTTATTTATTTATGCATGTAAGAACTGAGGTATAGGCCAGAGTGTGGGAGGGAAGGGTCAGAGGGTTCACCTGAGACAGAGTGGGGAGCAGAACAGGCAGATCTATTGAAATACACTGCTGAAGGGAGCAACAGGTAAGACAGGAGAGGTCTGCTGCACCATGTCAGTCAGCTCCCTGGCTGAGATCCCACTCACTTCCGAAGTGGAAGTGGCAGTGGCGAAGTGGAAGTGGCAGCGGCGGTGATAGCTTGATAGCCATAGCACCAAGACTTTAACACCTGCACTACCAAAGAGGCCTGATCTCTTGACTATTGTAATAGGGCTGCAACAAACATAGGAATGTATATATTCTTTTAAATTAGTGATTTGATTCTTCAGGTAGATACCTAAGAGGGAATTGCTGAGTTATACGTACATCTATTTTTAATATTTTGAGAAACCACCACACTGTTTTCCACAGGGATATTTTCCAGTCTACACTCCCACTAACAGTGACAAGGGTTCCATTTCCTCTACAGCTTCACCAACACTGGTTATTTCTGGCCTTTGATTCTCACAGGCGTAAGATGATATCTCAAACGAGAAATGATGATGAGCATTTTTTTATGTGCCTGTTGGCCACCTGTATGTCTTCTTTGGAGAGAATGTCTACCTTAGCCTATTTAGCTCTTTTGCCTATTTTTGACACAGAAGTTTTTGATTGACATTGTGGTCTTTACAAAGAAAGTGTTGTTTTCTAAAAAGAAAAATGTGTACTGATAGTACACAATACTAGAAGGTGTGATGTTGTTGGGAGGTGCCCTATCATAATTATAAAGTTATAACATATTAATACAATGTGTATCTTTCCAGAGTCCCTAGACTCTGGGATATAATGGGCCTTCAGCAAGTATTTGTTTGACTGAGGCAAATTTATTTTTTAAAACAGCAATTTTTATATGTTCACTGCATCTCTGCCTAATCCTATCAAGTAAAAATCTGAAATATTTCTGATAGCAAATCAAGTTATAAAAAATCATCTGCGGCCCTCCCTGGTGGCGCAGCGGGTTAAAGCACTGCACTAAGAAGCTTAAGCCACTTCCGCATGAGTTTGATCCCCGCCAGCCAGCCGCCAGCCCCAGAGGAGACCACATGGCGTGGTAGAACTCTCCTGACCCGCCCACTGCTCCCCTCAGCAGTGTACTTCGTTGATCTGCCTGTTCTGCTCCCCACTCTGTCTCTGGTGAATCCTCTCACCCTCCGCATCTCTGGCCTGTAACCCAGTTCTATATGAATAAATAAATAAATCTTTAAAAAAAAAAATCATCTGCTAGTAAAACTTTACTTCCTCAGGATTCAGCTTTTTTCAATAAAATTTTAAATAAAAATCACTTTTTCTAGCATTTTTTTTAAAGATTTATTTATTTGTGCATACAGAACTGGGGTACAGACCAGAGGCTCAGGGGTGGTGAGAGGCTTCACCAGAGACAGAGTGGGGAGCAGAACAGGCAGACTGACGAAGTACACTGCTGAGGGGAGCAGCGGGCGGGTCAGGAGAGGTCTGCCACACCATGTAGTCACCTTGGGGGCAGGCGGCAATTGAACTCATGCGGAAGTGGCTTTAGATTCTCAGTGCTGTGCTTTAACCCACTGCGCCACCAGGGAGGGCCATTTTCCAGCATGTTTTAAGACACATTTATTTTCATTGTTATTTTTAAAACAATTAGATATTGTTATGAATTTTTTTCTTTGTCTTTTTCAGGCTATTAGACCCAAAAAGGAAGTTACCAACCATGCTGCTTTGCTTGTCAAACCTGCAAGGCCTGTCAACACTAAACATCAGCCCAGACCTGCCAATATTACAGGATCCCAGAAGCCAAAGATGGAACCAACAAAGTCTCTGGGCAAAAGGCTGACTTTAGGATGTGTTTCTTCTAACCCAAACTGTAAGCCTTCTAGCAGCAGTCAACAGAAGCATGAAGCTGGACCATCCACGAGTACACAACGGTCAAAGAAAACCAGGGGGTCACTTAATGTAACAGAATTTAAAACTATAAAGCTACAGGTAATAAATCAAGAAAATGCTAAATTCACAGACTCTGTGGACAATACCCATGTTGAAAATAAATCTTCAGAAAGCTTTCTGAAAGAGGTGATCAAAGAGAATTTGCCACAAACTTTATCAGACTCTGAGAGTAAGCTAAATCCTGAATTATGGACCATAAATAAGTCAAAAACTAACTCTTACAATCCAGCCAAGAACAATTTGGGTCCTAAACAAGTTTTGAGCAAAAGTTCAATGAACAGTACTGTTCTAAAAGACAGAGTTAATAAACAATTTGTTGGGGAAAGACAGATCAGAGTTCCACCAATAAAATCACAGCAACTCTCTAGAGTTGCAGATCTTGCAAGACCAGGAGAAAAACCCCCAAAAACAGTCCCCTCTCACTTTGTTCAGACTGTTAGTAGGACTCAAGCATCAAAGAAGCCAGCAGTCAAGGACATAAAAAATATAAAAGTTAATAGGGGTAAATATGAAAGTACAAATGAAAAGTTGAGGTCTTACACTGTTACTGAACAGAAAGTAAAACATACCAAACCCAGGACATACCCTAGTCTGCTTCGGGAAGGATTAAACAACAGACATACCAACATTAAACAAGATCAGAAGCCCATACAAACTTGTTTTAAATCTCGGACATCATGTGTACAAAAACCAAAAGCCATGAGTCAAAGACCTAAACTGACAGTTGGCAACTTTAATTCAATTATTCCAAGCACCCCTAGTATAAGAGCAAGTGGAGCCAATGGGAATAAAAGCAGTAACAGCTATCAACAAAAAGCACAAACGCTGGACTCCAGATTGAAAAGAAATATTCCCCAGAACTATTTTCTGAACAAGACTGCTCCCAAAACTCAAGCTGGTAATATAGCCATATGTGGAAGGAGAATCCCAAATGGGACTCAAGCTAATACAAATATTACAAAGAAGACGACAGCAGAGGACCGCAGGTATTTCACTTTAATTTAAAAAATTTGCAGTTTAGAATATTGTAACAGACTGACCACCACAGTCAGGAAGGAGGTCATAAATTATAGCTCCTAAGTAAATTTTAGCTCTAACCCTTCAAAGATTTGAAGCAAATACAAAAATATCAAGACATGACAGCTAAATGGTATATGTGCTATAAATCATTTTCTGTATGCTGGAACTTATTTTTTTAAGAAATTGAAGCCCAGAATCGTTGAGTAAGAAATAGGCTTATAAATAGAGACTACTTACTTGAGAAGTACCCTCGAGGGACTGAACAGCAATAAATGCAGGTGGGAGGAACAGTGAGTTTACAAAAGTAGAAAGTAGGGAGATTGCCGTCCCTTGTCAAGCAGACCAGTGGTTAATCTAGAAAAGTTATGGAAGAAGGAACATGAAACTTATAGAAGGCGGAGTTTTAGAAAGTAAACCAAGACAGAGGAACAATCTTATGGCAGAAATTAGAACTTCAAGTTGCCCATTATTAATGTTAATGCTTAAAATTAACTCAAAAGATTTTGTACACTTTCTGCACGGGACCAGACAAAGTCTCACAAGGTAGTGAACTTCCCAGGACAATCACCTATGTATTCTTTGTTGAAGTACATAGATTTAACCCTTTCTTAACAAGGGTGAAAGGCATAGCAGGATGATAGCAAAAGGCATTGCAGGATGAAGTGAGGACAAGAGCTGAATACAGCTCTGAAGCTTACCACCTGCAGGCTCTCTGCTTTCCTAAAGAGATGGAAAATATATTAATTCAGAGTGATGTGACTGAGAAAGGATCAAGGCTATATTCAACCATATCAACCACTGCTAAGACAGGATAATAACAAATAATTACCTCCTCAAGGAGGTGACACTTGAGTGGAGGGCTGAAGACTGATCATATAAGCCCCTGAAGCAGGAATGCTTGGATAAAGTTAGTGAGTGGTGAGAGGAGGAATGTTATGAACTGAGGTCCAAGATTACAATGTCTTTCAACATTTTTAATGTTATTCCAGCAGTTTGGGAATTTCCTAGCAGTAGCTCAATGTGGCTTATACTTACAAGATCACCCCAGCTATTGTACACACTACACAGGATGAATTTAATAAGGGGTAGAGTGGGTGCTAGGAGAGAAGTTAAGGGGGGCTGCTGCAGTGTTTCGCTCAGGGGGTGGCAGTATGTGGTCTAGGATAGTGGTAGTAGAGATAGAAGCCAGACTGTCCATTCTGTGATATCTCGGATGTGGAGGAAAGAAAAATATTAGTTAGAGACAGCTCTTCATTTTAGGGCCTTGCAGATCTCGATCCTATTTACCAATATAGAGAAGGCTATTGGGGGACAGATTTGGAAATGAAATCCGAGAGCTTTATTTTGAATAATTTAAATTTGAAATGCTAGACATCAAAGAAAAGATCTCAACTAGGCAATGGATTTTATAAATTTTGAGGCTCAAAGAAGAGATCTGAGGCTGACATGTACATGTGTAGTTGCAAAGAAGCTAGAGCGCCCACACCTGAAGACCTGCGGCTGCTTGTCTTGGCATCTTCCAGCAGTAGTCATCAACCATTAGATGCAAAATGGAGAACGAGAACAGTCAGGGAGAGGAAGTGTTAGGATTGGCACCATCCGAGAATCCTAAAATCATCCACTGGTTAGTGGGAAAGGGAGTCGTGTGTGGTTAGGAGAAGACTAAAGAACTTAGCAAAGAGGGTCACTTTGAATAGCCAAGACCCTACTGAAACCTGCAGAAGGCAGGTTTGTGGGTCACCTCTAGCTGATGGGCAGCTAGAAAGTTTATAGTGAGAGATGATGGAATGGTGAATTAGTGATCTCAGAGACAGAACCATATCTTAAGAAAGCAAGTGTCAGAGGTGGCATACAGGTGAAATAAAAATTTTCAGAGGAAAGAGGATTACTGAAGTCAAGGAATTTACAGACTGAGATGCTGACCACCTGTAATGCCAGTAACCCTCTGTCAGCTGCCTTTACCCACATGCAAATTGCTTCTTGTTCCACTTTCCTGATATTGTCTCAGTCAAAGGTGTTTGGTGATATTCAATCTATACATATAGTCATATACTGTAGAAGTTTGACTTTGTTCCACCCCTTTATTTGCATACCAGGAAACAGTTGGAAGAATGGCAGAAATCTAAGGGCAAAATCTATAAACGACCACCTATGGAACTTAAAACAAAAAGAAAAATAATAGAGGAAATGAATATTTCATTCTGGAAGAGCATGGAAAAAGAAGAGGAAGAAAAGAAAGCACAACTGGAATTGTCCAATAAAATTAACAACACACTGACAGAATGTCTGCATCTCATTGAAAGGGTAAGTAAAGGTGCAGAAATTTAGCACCTGAATTTTAATACAGGAAAATAGTAACAATAATAATAATGACTCCCACTTAAATAATAGCTCTTACGGGCCCTCCCTGGTGGCGCAGCGGGTTAAAGCACAGCACTGAGAATCTAAAGCCGCTTCCGCATGAGTTCAATTCCCGCCTGCCCCGGAGGTGACCACATGGCGTGGCAGACCTCTCCTGACCCGCCCGCTGCTCCCCTCAGCAGTGTACTTCGTCGATCTGCCTGTTCTGTTCCCCACTCTGTCTCTGGTGAAGCCTCTCACCACCCCTGGCCTGTACCCCAGTTCTGTATGCACAAATAAATAAATCTTTAAAAATAAATAAATAATAGCTCTTACATACCAGGCTCTGCTTTTAAGCGCTTTACTTACATGATGTCATATAATTAATCATAACAACCATTTCTATACCCACTTTACAAATGAAATTGAGGACAGTCCTCTGAGTTAGGAAACCAACTCAAGCAGTCTGGCTCTACAGGGAGCCAAAAGAAACTTTGCCTTCTTCATGTATCAAGGTCCAATGCTGACATTTAGATGTAAAACTGAAGTCAAAAGACAAAAGGCTAGATCATGTGTATAGCTGGACTGTTCTGAACATAAGTAGCTATAAATGACATCTAAATTGCATTTGGTTCTGCAGATAAGCTAAAGTAAGTAGTGTACAAGTTGTATATAATGTTCTTCCATATAACATTTTTTTAAAGATTTATTTTTACTTATTTATACATCCAAAAGCAGGGGTACATTCCAGAGGTGTGGTGGGTAAAAGGATTCACCAGACACAGAGTGGGGAGCAAAACAGGCATACTGACTGAAATACACTGCTGAGGGGAGCTGCAGGTGAGACAGGCATGTGGATCAGCTCCCTGGTTGGGGATCAAACTCATGTGCAGTGGCTGGCTATAGGCTGATTGCACTGAGATTTTAATCCCTGTGCCAGCAAGAAGGCCTCTAAACAGATTTTTCATTTAATTCTTGGAAATTTTCTTCTACAACTGTCTTGAGTGAGTATTCAACCTTGCTCTGTCTCTATTTTCCTCCTGAAATTCTTTGAGATGAACATTGGAATTCCTGAATAGTAGATGTATCCTTTAGAACTCTTAACTTTTGTCTCATATTCTTCTTTTGTTCTTTTGCACTGGTTCTCTGAGAATTCCACAGCAAATATTCAGCTTACTGAGTTATTCAGCCATTGTCCATGCTACTATTCTGCCCTTCTGTTGATCCTTTTTAGTATCAACCCATTCCAGTTTTATCTTAGCAAAATGAATGTCAGTCTTGCATGTATTGCTCAACTCCTTGCCCCAGGGTTCATTCTTTTGGTTGTTGAACTTTATGTCTCTCTCTATAGTATTGGTTTCTTCAAATATTGGTGGATCCCAAACATTTGTGTCTACCCCATCTTAGGAGGGAAAAAAGGTGCCGTTACTTGGATTTCCAGTACTTGGATTTCCGGACGAGGTCACTGTTCCCTGATTCAGCCATAGTCCTCTTGGCCTGTGTCACTGCTCTGCCCTGTATGAGACCAATGAAGCCTTTTCAAAGTTTCTCTCAGTAGGATTTAACCCACTTTACATATATCTGCACACTTACCCAATATACACATATGTACCCCTGTGGCCCTTGCTAGCCTTCATACTTCCAGACTGATTGGAAATTCTGGTTGCCATTCACTGTTCATATAGTGGTAATATGTAAGAAATATGTGAATTTTGATTACTCTAGTATTTGTTTTGATTTCATTATGGTTTTAGTTTTCCACCACATAAAAATGTAGAGCATGTTCCTTTCTTTAACTGACATTTTTCTGTTTGTCTCAGGTAACACTGAAAATTTAATGATGATGACTGTCAAACTCTTGGAAATGTACTTTTTTGAAATGGCTGCATTCTATGTAAACTATACCTCAATAAAATTAAAATATTTAGAAGTTAAAAAGAACTTACTGATCAGACTTATTTCCACATACATGCTTTGACAAATAACGGGATATGTGAGTAATAGTAAGATAATAATAATTACCTTTGGGTATTTTCTTTTTTCCCAGGGTGTACTTTCTAATGAAATATTTACTGTATTGTCCAGTATTCCAGAAGCTGAAAAATTTGCTAAATTCTGGATCTGCAAAGCAAAGTTGTTGGCAAGTAAAGGCTCCTTTGATGTTATTGGTCTTTATGAAGAAGCCATTAAAAATGGAGCAACAGTAAGTATCTGTCTTAGGTGGGTGATTTCTTGCAAATTCTGATTCACATGAGTTCTTTCTTTGCTTTTTGCTGTATGACAGTTATATAATGTAATTTTATACTTTCAATTTCATTTTATAAAGTTGTATACAGAATATGAAGTATAATATAGCCTTCATGAACATTTTAATTAAAATAATTTTTCATGGAAAATAGTATTATACATATAAACCAGTAGAATCACTTTTCATGTTAGTGGTATGTGTCTCACTTAACACTCAATGTAGAAATACGGACTTGGGCCCTCCCTGGTGGTGCAGCGGGTTGAAGCACAGCACTATGAAGCTACTGCAGTGCAAGTTCAATCCCCAGCCAGGGGGGTGACCAAACCTCTCTGGCCCGTTCCCCTCAGCAGCATATCCAGTCAGTCTGCCTGTCCTGCTCCCCATTCTGTGTCTGATTAGTTCTCTAACCCCCAAGGCCCACACTTCTGGCCTGTACCCTAGTTCTGTATGCATAAATAAATAAATCTTTAAAAAAAATACAGACTTATAGAAAGTAATAGTATAGAAAGTTATATCTATATCCAATACATATAAAGTCATACCTCACCATAAAAACCTAAAAATATATTAAAGTGAACATATTTCTGAATCAGTAGTTCATATATATTCATAAATCAGTCATTCAGAGTCTTTGCATGAAATAACTTTTAATTCTAAAAACCAATAAAACCTCTGTCTACTTTAACAAAGTTACACAGTTTTATAACTTTTCATCTGAACACCACTTTCCATGTCGCCATGTGTTCTACAGTAACTGTTTCCATGGTGATTGAAAACTAGAGTTGTGGATGACCACAGTTTAATAAATAGCTTTGTAAGATTCATTCATTAAGGTCTCTGCTTCCTTTACTACCCATTTTCTACTTCCCAGAGCAAAATTATTTTTAGACTTACCTCTACAGTTTCAGAGAGTATCTCATATTGCTGTTTCTTGATTTTTCGGTTTTAGACATGACTTAGGGAGTTCTCAACTCTGTAGGATGACAATTTAACCTCTTTCACAGATCCCAATAAATACAGACATACACACCCCTATCGCCCTGGTAGATTTTTACAGTCTTTCAAACTTCCATTGGAGTCATGGAAATTCTGGTCACTGTTGAATATTCACATTGTTATGATTATTTAAGAAGTATATGAATGCATTGAACTCTAGTATGTGCTGTTACTACTTTGTCTTTCAAATGCAACTTTCTACTCCTGCAATTAAGTACTGTTTAGTTTTTTCCTTTGCTGAACCTTCCAGAGGCCATGGAGTCAAGCATGCCAACAGTTAATTTCCATATTCCTTGTTTCTTCCCATTTTCCATGAAACTATACATCTGAAACCTTTTAGGTATTATTTTAAGAGTTTAAAAAAGGAAACATTCTTATTATAAAAATAAGTTCACTTGATATCAAGCAAATTTCTTTAGATCATTTTTCCATGAATTTTTCAATAATTTTTATCTATTTTTTTCTTTCCTTCTAGCCAATACAAGAGTTACGGGAATTTGTCCTAAATGTTTTGCAAGACCCAGACAGACCCACAGGAGGTACTTCTATTTTTGTATTTAAATCTATTCCTCTAACCACACAAGTAAAAATCAACATGGGGAAAAAAGAAAAGAATTATCAGTGTCCCTCTCACTTCTTGGTTTCCTTGGACTGACCCTTTCAGCCATCAGCAGCAGCTGCTTTTCTCAGCAAGTACATACAGTGCTCAACACTGACAAAGGCCGTCTCACTAGAGCAGGCTAGACTAGAGTGTCCTGCTTCCCCAGAGGCCCAAGTGGGAGAAGACAAGTGACTCTACCAGAAGAGACTAAGGCAAAAGGGAGACATGTTCAGTTTAAGTTCCATGTTTAATCGTAACAAATCCACTAACAGTTACACACCCAAGTTCACATTATCCTTTCCAAAATAACCATCTCAGGAACCTTTTTCTCTTAGCTAGCTATCATTGATCTGTCATTGGTCATAACCTGTAGAGACCTCTTTTCTGTGAATACTGTGCCAAATACCGTGAGTGGCACATTATAATTGCATGTAATATCTTTTATATGAATGGGGGGAAGGATACCTTTAGAAAATAAAGTGGATTGTTTTTATCTTAGAATGTGACACTTCTTACCCCTTTAAGCATAGATTTAATATTCAAGTAAGGGCATCTGTTAGATGTATCCACTGGTACATTACTGGACACAATGCTACAACTCAGGTATTGATAATACACGGCAGTATTCCTCAAAGGGAAGAAATGAGGAGACATTTTCCCTTACCATTTTTTGTGCTTGCAGGCCTCTGTTGGGCACCTACTCTCCAACCAGTGTCTGTCTCAATCTAATTTCCTTCCTTTCATTTTAGTTTTTTTTGGTTGGGCTATCATGCAAATTGTGCTGATACAAGACATTTTTACCCATGCCCAAGGTGATAGCCATGTGGACATTTCTAGGTAGAGAGAGAATAAAAAAGGCCAAGTAAGTTAACCCTAGTGAGTCAAGAAAATTGACCCATGATATGGTGTAAGAGAAAAAGGCCAGTGACGGGTCCCTAAAGAGGCTCCCTCAAGAGTGAATAGGGATTGGGGAAGGTGTGCAGAATGTTGAACGGGTATCAAGGACTCGGCCCCCAGTAACAGAGACCCAAGATGTTCCAGGGGCTGAGTAAAAGGATGATCTGATATAGCAGGACACTTTTACAAGGCTTACCTGAAAAAAATAGTTACATGTCCCAACTCAAATCAGTTACCCTTTGCTTAGTATATGGAGTTCACAAGGATCACTGGGAAATCATTCTGTATATACCTTTACATCTTCTTAGAGTCATTAAATTGGTATATCTTATTTTCCTTCTTGACCTTGCACCCACAGGAATTACCTCTAATTCCTTAGTTGCTGAAACTAATATAATATTAACAGAAGAGCTGTCCAAGAAGATGGAGCCTGGAAAGTGTTGCCTTCCTCAAAAAGAAAGGGAAGAGTTTACAGCAACACCCCAAATAACCAAGGGAGAACAGGATAATCATGCTGGCATCAAATTACAGGTTGCCCAAATCCCTAGGTAAGTAAACTCTAAAGCAGGTTTTGTATTTACAAGTCTAATTCAAATCCAGCTCTCCTTTTCTCCTCCACAGATCCAGAATGCCAGCAGTATATTCAGTCATCTGCCTCATATGAGGCCCAGGCAGTCTGGCAGTCTGTCTTTAGCACTGAGGGGCCCAAGTGAGGGTGAGGGGAGTAAAACCATTGTCGGGAATGTCTGCACATCTCCCTCCCCTCCCCCCATGCAGAAACCTGACCTGACCTGAAAGGGGGGTGCCCTTGCCCCTGCTGCCAGAACTCACCCCTTTCTCTTCACCCTCATTTGTCCTGCACCCATCTATCCCACCTATCTTTCCTGCCAACCCTGGCACAGAGGCAGGGGAAGTTTCAAGCAGGGGGAGGCCTTTGCACTGTGGGAGAGAAGGGGCAGTGAAAGGCCTCGGAGAGCAGGGGTGGCAGTTGGGTGCACAGGACTTAGAGACTGTTCCTAATATCACATATTTGGTTTTTTGCAAGTCAAAGTTTAAGGCAGATTCCACAGCAATTTAAGAACTGTAATAGGATATCAATGTCATTTTCTAAAACATCAGCAATCTCGAAAGAATTCCAAACAAAATATCAGGACCACAGGTCTGTATTTTAGTTCCCCTGAAAAGCACAGCTAAGTCTGTTCCAGTCCTGAACTCCTCTCAGACATGTCAGTCTGCTTACAGATGGATGAAAATGAGCAGCTGACCTGATAACCACCTTTTGCTGGGTCTAGAATTTATCCTGAGTGTTTACAACTGACTGGTCTGCTACTTTTGCTTAGACTAATACAATTAATGTTTTTTTGAAGTATAGGTCAGATTCGCTACTTGGAAATGTCTTAGGCTAGACACGTCAAAGGCTAAAGGATAGTATTTCCTGATTTCAGGGCTACATTTTTTTTTTTTAAAGATTTATTTATTTGTGCATACAGAACTGGGGTACAGGCCAGAGGCTCAGGGGCGGCGAGAGGCTTCACCAGAGATAGAGTGGGGAACAGAACAGGCAGATCGACAAAGTACACTGCTGAGGGGAGCAGCGGGCGGGTCATGAGAGGTCTGCTGCGCCATGGTCACCTCCGGGACAGGCGGGAATCGAACTCATGCTGAAGCAGCTTTAGATTCTCAGTGCTGTGTTTTAACCCGCTGCGCTACCAGGGAGGGCCCTCAGGGCTACTTTTTATTGGGCTCCATTAAAATGCACCAAGATGCCCAACTTGTTCCGGTTTCAACTGATGGTTTAGTCCACCAACTTAAAAGGCTTTTTTTTTTTTTTTTAAATAATGTATTCCAGAGCTAAAAAGAGCGTTAGAATTCAGTAGCCCAAACCCATTGTGTACTGGTCCAATTTCCTCAAAACCTGTCAGCTCTTTTGAAAGCTTAGGGAGTAAACACTACCTGCCAAGTAGTTTACATCAAGTAAAAATCTCAGTTTAGGCTTAATTCCATAAATGCCTCTGCTAGCAGATGGACGCCACCTAGTTCCAACCTTGTGACGGTCCAGCAAAATCCCCTCCAGATGAGAGCTGCCCGAGACACCTCTGTACATGAGCCTGCAGTGAAACATCTGTCACGTTTCATTATGGAACAAGAGAAAGTAATGAATAATAGACTTTCAAAAGGAGTTACCAGGTTCTGAATGCCTCTCTTGCTGTCTCTCAGAATTAATGGGATGCCGGAAGTGCAAGACATGAAGCTTATCACTCCTGTGCGACGTTCAGCAAGGATCGAGCGAGCTGTGTCCCGATACCCGGAGATGCTACAGGAGCACGACTTGGTGGTGGCTTCTCTCAATGAGCTATTAGAAGTGGAAGACACAGAGTGTTTTATATTCCGTAAAAATGAAGCTTTGCCCGTAACATTAGGGTTTCAAATACTTGAGTCCTAATTTCTTGATTTTTCCCTTTTTTTTAAGAAAAGGTATTTCTGAGCCTCCATGAGACAAGAAATGGCCTTGTCCAGGTGCCCTGGAAAACTGTAATAGAGTTATTGTGGGGGCAGGTTATGAGCTCTCAGGACTTAGAAAGTCCTTTTTTCTCTGTCCAGGTTCCTACTCTCATTTTAAATCCCCACCAAAACATCTGGTTTATTTAAAGCTGTTAACTTGCCAGGTTTGCAGCATACATAAATTTCCAAGCATTGAAGTGATAATTTACCCCACAGATGTGGTAAAAATTTGTGCTTTTTTGATGTACTTTAATCCCTACCTGATTCCTTTTTTATCAGAAGGGTGGTCTAGGATATGATAGATTTGTCTTCCTGCATCCACCTTAGCTGAGGCGGCAAGTCCTCTAGCACGGACTATCTGAGCTTAGCAATGAGCCTTCCTGGCTAGATGTGTGATGAACCATCTGGTCGAATCCCCTCGTTTTCTAGACTAGTGGATACTAGATATGCCCTTGCTCGGATGTTGCAAATTACTGTCATCACAGGGTCTCTGTAAATGAGGCGTAATTTGTGTCCTTTCCGTGCTAAGTCTGCTGAAACAAAATTCAGAACTGGCATGGGTATCTTATTTTTTATATCCAAACTTAATTTTACATTTGTAATTCAGAAATGCTTCAAATAGAAGCAGCAGGGAGCGAGGAGAGGCGTGGAGGGTGTTTGCTTCTTCACTTTAGTTCTTTGCTCTGCTAGGGGACACCTTCCTAGGAGCCGTGTGAGCCCACACACTGCTACGGGTCGCCTTTCCTTCCTCCTGGGTAACTGCTCTGAGAAAGCTAAGTCACAATCATTATGTAAATGCAGTGTACAGAAAACCGAGTCAATATATTTTCAATTTTAACTTTCTTAATATTTAAGTATTATCATTAAAAAGCTATAAATTTTGTTCATTCCTGCTTGTTCATTTACCTTAGTTATGATGGGTTCACCTAGGGAATGGGGGGTTTCCAGGGCTGCCCACAAGACCTCCCAGGGAGCATTCATTACCCTGGGGGAGTCGCTTTGATCAAGGGCCTGACCATCAGCCACCCAGGTACTTCAAGTTTTCATTGTAAGAGAAGCAGATCCATCTTTCTAGGTCAGATTTATGATATAGAATTGAGTTATAAATCCATAATGTTAACAGACAAACTCTCAAAGAGAAATATGTTATCACCACAGCCAAAATGCAGTAAGCCCTACAGGATACAGGCAGCTCTTTTCTCTGACTTTATCTGCAAAATCAAGTAATGCCCAAGGCACTATTTAAAGACCACAAAACCTATCATTGCAGAAGCTGTACTCTAGTGTTAGAACTCTATAGCTTCTCAACAGCTCTCTGTTTGGTAAATAGCTGTTCTGAGAAACACAAAGCTGGAGGGAAGAGAGAAGGGGGGGGGAGGGGGAGCCTTAATCAGTGGAAAGGCGGATTTCAGGAAATTGAAATGGAGAAATCAGTGGATTTCAGGAAATTGAAATGGAGAAATCAGTAGTTCTAATGTCGTTTAGGGATGACTTCTTAGAGGTAATGAATGTAAAGTGAGTTTTAAAGGAAGATCAGCAAGGAGGGTCACATACTCCCTTCCCCCCCCCCCCCCCCCACACACACACATCACTGCAGACCTGCCAGAGGACAAACAAGATGCAGGAGTTCACATTTATGACTAGGTGCCAGGTACACGTGCTATAAAAATATCAGATTTCTCCTACCTGGCAAGTAGTCCTCCTGATAAGAGTGCCCCACTTTTTTTAGGAAGACCTCTTTCCTAGTCACTGGCTGTGGATTAAGAGGAATGGACTCCATCCGCATGAGTACATGACCCAGGCCTGGCCAACCAGAACCTGACCTCCCCTGACCAGTGGCATTGATTGGAGGAGAAGGTCCTATTGCTGTCAACCTCAGTGGGATTCATTCCTCAAACTTGCTAGAAAGAGATTCTTTTATGGTAGATGGCTGAAAAGATAATGTGGACATCTGAAGTTTAGGAACCATCTTATAACTGTAGGGAGAAAAAAAAACAACTGTAGAAAGAAACAGAATTAATAGTTTACAAATTTTATTATTTTATAATTTCAGAGGTACAGCTTCTATAGGGCCAAGAATAGAAACAGGTCTGTTGGGAAGTGGGGATCCCCCCTGAGATCTTGGGGAAGATGCAGGTTTAACTGAGGGAATAGGCAGGGGAGTGCTTCCAGGAGAAGGAAAAGCAGGGGAGAGGCCCTTTGGCCACCTTCTTCCTTTCTTTGCAGGCTCTATTTCTTCCTCCCTCTTTTTTTCTCTCAGATAACCCAGATGGCTTAGGATTCTTCAGCCAGTTTATTTGTCCCCCAGGCCTTTTCTGCTGACTTTAAAGGGTGATTTTTCTATTTCAGGTCCTTTCCAGAAAAGCATGGGTCCTAGGAACAGAGCAATCTTCCAGATAAAATACTATCTAGCCTTTGAATAAGAATCAAATGTTTAGGGCCTCCCTGGTGGTGAAGGGGTTAAGAAACCGTTATCAAGCTGTTGCTAGCTACTATGGCATGAGTTCAATCCCCAGCCAGGGAGGTGACCCACAGGGCACAGCACACCTCTCCTATCTCACCTACTGCTCCCCTCAGCAGTATATTTCAGTATCATCTGCCTGTTCTGCTCCCCACTCTGTCTCTGGTGAATCCTCTCACCTCACACCCCATACCTCTAGCCTACACCCTAGTTCTTGTATGCTTAAAATGAAGAAAAATAAATTAAAAAAAAAAAAAAAAAGAATCCAGTGTTTAAAGACATAAGGTCAGATACTTTGGCCTTGTCTGAAGAATCTGTCCCCACAGAATAGGGCTCAAGAGTCAACCAGACAAGAAGAATGAAAGCCCCTTTCAGTACCAGACCTGAAGGCTTCTGAAATGCACAGGCAATGCAAAACTGCACCCTCTGAGCACATGCACTGTTGTCCCTTATTCTTGCTCAGATATTCCAAGTGCTTCCATTTGGAAACATTTAGTCAACTGCATCTCAGACCTATTCCTTCAAGAGTTTGTTTTCTCACATCCAACACATAGACCTATTCATCCACGTCTCTAATCTACTGCTGATGAGACCAACAGACAAAAAGCAACTGAAAGAGTGAATTAAAATCAGTGACACCAGGACAATGAACACTGCAGAGCAGCTCCTTCCAAAACAAAGACTCACATTTTTCACAGCATGACTTTTTATGTGTTTAATACATGTGTGCGAGCAATTCAAAGACATATGGGTTACCTCCCTGGCTGTCCTTCAGTGACCTGGAGTGAATGCACCTAGCACCAGCCAGGCATTACTTTCACTACTGGTGAGCAAAAGCACACGGGAATACTATTTCTTCAGCAGAAATATTTAAAAATTGGACATGAATGTGATGCAGCTCCGAGGAGCTGGGGGAAATCATTCTGCTTGTCAATGACTCAAAGGCTGTGTGGGCTGCCTTCTAGGGGGAAAGCAATTGTCTTTTCTCCTCCTTAAAGGTGTTTTTGGACTCCAAATCTGTTACATTTCAAAGATCAGAATACTGTGGTCCTTGCCCTCTTGCAAGTTTTCCCTGCTGTCAGAAAAATATCTCAAAAAGAGATCCCGGTACACATCCAGGATTCAGTGGGCCCCAAAGCAGCCCTCCGGGTCCTCCTCGTGCTCTTTGGCCTTCACCTGACAAGACACAAAGAATAGCGGTTACAGAGACTCTCCACCCAGTCACCCAGGGACTCCCACCAGCAGGAGAAACAGCAAAGATGCCCTAAAATGGACCAGGAGGAAAGGAGGAGTAGAGGGCCAAATCCCACACTTCCCCAGAGAACCCACAGCTACTGTTGGGCATGGCCAGTCCTCTGTGCCTCAGGGGGACTTAGACTGCAAACCACTGTTTGAAAGATTATTGGTGCACTTGAGTTCTGGGCTTCTCCTAGGCAGGAATAAAGTGGCTTAGGATCTGGCTTCTACTGCATGGGGCATAGGAAATGCTGACAGCCTGAAATACTGACACTGAGCTTACAACCACCAGCACACAGGACCTGGGAGATGGACATTTGAAAAGCTGAGCTCCAGAGTAGAAACAGGAAGCTTCATGGGGGTTCAAGGATGCAGAGCAGGGTTTGGAGCCAAGTCTGCCACTCAGCAAATCTCGAGTCTCCACTCACAGGTGCAAAGGTCAAAACTGCAGTCCCCATAACCTGGAGGCCTGGGGAGGACTCAGCCTGGGGAAGCACTGCGACCTCCCAGAGCAGGGATGGTTTTATCAGCAGAATGAGCCAAAAGTGGTCTGGAAGGTACAGGGCACCAAAGCTGCCAGGCCACCCCAGGGCGAGGCCCTGGGAGTCTGGGCTCTCTCAGCCAGTGACTCGGGCAACTGGACCAATCCCCATTTTTAAATGAATATTTTACTTTCCCCTACCGTGAACTGAAATCCACAGGTAATAGAACTATTGTTTCTCTCATTTAAAAAAATCCATTCATGGGCTCTCCAAGGGGTTAAAGTGCAGCACTGAGAAGCTATCTGGACAGGTTCAATCCCCAGCGAGGGAACTGACCCACAGGGCACAGCGGACCTCTCCTGACCCAGCCGCTGCTCCCCTCAGCAGTGTGTTTCAGTTAATCTGCCTGTTCTGTTTCCCACTCTCTGGTGAATCCTCTCACATACACCCCCCCCCACACACACACACACACATACCTCTAGCCTGTATGCATAAATAAATCTTTTTTTAATTAAATTTAAAAATCCATTCATTACCCTAATTATAATGTAGAAGAACTAAAAAGAAAAGCAAATTTTAGTAAAATGATGTGTGATTCTACATAAGTGCTCAGAATTACTCAAGACAAAAGCAAAAAAAAAAAACAAAAAAAAAAAAAACTCCCTCAAATCTCCAAAATGCCCCTTATCTGGGGATCCCTACTGTCGCCTATAGTAGCCCCCAGCCACCCAGCTCCTCCCACAGGAGAAGGGCCACAGCCCCCTGGGGCAACTCACCCTCTGGCAGCAGGAGAGGCGGCTGGAGGTGGGATCTGCGCCTGCCGGTTCTTGCTCCACAGCTAGCTCATGGGGCATCTGCAGGGACACAGTGCGGGAGCAGCTCCAGCACCCTGAGGCCTTCCAAGATCCTTGGTTACCTGAGCACCCACCCACTCCACCCTGCACGCACAGCCCCGGGGCAGCTGGAGAAGGAAAGCGCTGGCGCGTGGACTTGCTCAGAACTCCCAGGCCAGCAAGGGTGGACAAAGGTCGGGTTTCCTCAGCTGTTTCACCTTGGCACTCAGAGGTGCTCTTCCCTCACCTGCCTGGTCTAGCAACTGGATGGCTACTCTGCACTCCCAGCTTTGCGGGTAGGGATGCGCTAGTCCTGCTCAGCCCAGAGGTGAGACCGAGTTTGCATAGTGAGGGCTCAGCGCCCGCTCTGGAGCAGTGCTGCAGCTGACAGGAGGACCAGCCAGTCCCCGGGGGGCTCACTGGCACTGGGTTCAAGTGCAGCCCTCAGAGACGCAGTTCACTGCACTTCGTAAAATACGGATGGCAAAACCTATTTTGCCAGGTTATATTGAGAATTAAGCAGAATCAATGAATTAAAAATACAGCGCCCTAGCCCTCCCTGGTGGCGCAGCGGGTTAAAGCACAGCACTAAGAAGCTTAAGCCATTTCCACATGAGTTCGATTCCCACCTGCCCCAGAGGAGATCCACATGGCGTGGCAGACCTCTCCTGGCCCGCCCGCTGCTCCCCTCAGCAGTGTACTTCCTCAATCTGCCTGTTCTGCTCCCCACTCTGTCCCTGGTGAATCCTCTCACCCTCCGCATCTCTGGCCTGTACTCCAGTCCTGTACAAATAAATAAATCTTAAAAAAAAAAAAAATACAGCGCCCAGCCCCATGGAGGAAATAGAACAATCAGATGTCCTTCTCCCTCTTGGAAGACTGCTGAGGGTGGCGGAGAGTCCCCAGAGACCTAGTTACATGAGCAGGTCACGGACATCAGGCTCTGTCTGCATATCATACAATGGGAAAAAATGACGCTTCATTGGCAGAACTGACGCGCATGTTCAGGCAAGCTCTGCCCTGGTCAGTCCCACGGCTCCCGCTGACCCAGTGCCACTGTGGCCACCTCCACTTCCGGTCCCCAGCCGAGAGCATGGGAAAGCACACTCTTCACCCGAAACCAGCTGGATCTTTTCCCGCACCATCTGCTACTTCCTCTGATACCACGGAGCTGTCTCCCTCCTACAACTCATACCATCTCTATTTAGATAAAAATGAGGCTGACGTAGCTTCAGTTCAAAGCAGGCCTTAGGGTGGGGTAGAGGGAAACTTCCCCGGCAGTGAGCGCATCTCGGTGACTGGCTCCTCTGTGCGTTTCTGGCAATGAACTTGATGCCCTTATGTCAGGAAGTGGGAGCTGAGGTCGTGACCTCGAAAGCTCCTGGCAGCCGGGGGAACAGTGGGTTCTGGACAGAGCGTCAGGGATACCAGGGAGGTTCTGCAGGGACCCACCAGCTCGGGGGCCGCCCGATACAGGGAGCTGAGCGGGAAGTGCAGGAAGTTGAGGCAGGTGGCCGTGTAGAGGTCTGCGTAGCGCATCAGCTGGCTGGAGAAGAGCGTGTGGCGGAAACCGCAGCGGAACAGGCTGCCCATGGTGCTGTAGCACAGGTCCAGCTCCCGGGACACTCTCTGGCCAGAGGGGCAGAACACTGAGATCCCATCCCACCTGGCCCCGCACCAGCCTTGGGCAAGCCCACCGGCCAGGGCCAGACGGGGCTCTGCCTCCCTGGTGTTTCACCTGGGGGCACGCCCACAGGTGGAGGTCTTTGCCCACACAGAAGCTGCATGCTTCTATGCGTGCTCTAGGGTGAGGGGCAGCTCTCCTCTTTGCCATGAACCCCACCCCCTGCTTCCCTCCCAGCTACCTCCTTGGCCCTGGAGAGTGATTATGCCGGAACTAAAGCCTCCGCATAATTCACGTTCTGATGCTGATGGCCCCACCGAGGCTTTGCAGAGGGCCACATGTTCAGCCCCACTCCTGCTCCCCAGCAGGTCCCCCAACTCATCACCCTTCTTTCAGAATCTAGAGAACTGGTCCAGACACCAACTACCAGTGACCAAGAGCATGCTGTGTCCGCTCTCTAAGCCTCAGTCATCTTAGAACAAGGGTGGCAATCCCTCCTTAGCCCCTCTAGAGGATGCGGAGGGAACAAATGGAGAGCAAGGGTTTTATGCCCTGAAGATTCTGCAAATACCCTTCCTTATTGTCCCACAAGAGCCTGGGAATGCCAAGTGACTGGAATTCCCTGGGGGCTCCCATTGTAATGCCCCAAGGGAATTCTCTTTGCCCAGGACCCCTAAATTCACTGGCCCTAAATCCCATCTTCTCAGTCCCCTTGTCTGGCTGATCCCACACACGGACAACAGTTGACTATTCAGTATTATGAGGATCCAGCTCAGACAGGCACTTCTCCAGGAGGGTTGATGGTGGAAATTGAGGGACAGACACCTAGTTCCACAAATCACTAGCACACTACTGTCATTTGAAATGTGGGCCAGCAGAGGGCGCTAGCTGACAAGAACAGGTGGAGCTGCATAGGTTGGCATGAGCCAGCTAGATAACTGGGCTCTGGAGACTAACAAAGCACAGTCCTCCCTCCACCTCTCCGCACCCTGCACCAGTTCTTACCTGAATCTCCCTCTTGGTGGAGTTAATGGCTTGCAGCCCACAACTGCTCCCATCCATGTGCCTGGTGCAAAAATGTCCACGTGACCCAAGAGGAGAGGTGCTGAGCTTCCAAGCACCCTCCCTACAATCCATCCTACACTATTCAGGAGGCACTCCACAGCACCCAGTGGGAGCAGTGAACTGGGTGTGTGCATTGTGTGACAGTGGGAGCTCTGTGTCCACGCAGGCTGGGTTAGGAGAAAAGGCCTAGGGGAAGAAGTGAAAATGGCCCCAAGGGGGTCAGAAGGGTCCCAAAATCCAGCTTGCTTGAGAAGCCGAGCCCAAAGTGAATCCTCTTGACTTCCTGATGACCCTGGCCAGGCCTTTCCTGCCAGGCCAGCATGCAGCCAACACCACCCACCCCTTGCTACATCTTGGAGGACCCTGGGGCCAGGGGCTCACTGGTATAGGTCAGCCAGATGCATGTCCAGTCTTTTCAGTTCTTCCATCCGCTCTGAAACAAGGACAGAAGTCAGCAGGTGAATGACAGCCCTGCTCACACTTGCCTGCCCAGGGCCCAGCTCAGCCTGTGGGGAGGACAGAGAGGTGGTCAGCTCCCCCTCAGCTCCATACAATAGACCCTCAATTTAGGGTCCTCAAATCACTTTGCAGTTTGAGGGCCCTCAAACCACTTTCGCATATAACATTCTACATTACAAATACCTCCAAGTGCACTATGTCTGGAGGGCACTGGAATGACTTCATCATGAACCAATCACAGCATATTTATCAGTCTGATGATCTTTTATCACAGGGGTCCACTGTTTTGTTTTTTTTTAATAAAGGTGGAAATGTTTTGTTTTTAATTTTATGAATCCTTTTATACAAGGAGCTGATTTTCGTAAAAAAAAAAAAAAAAAAACTGTCCTGGGGGGCCCCCTGATGCACAGGGATTAAAGTCTCAGCACTGTCGGGCTATCAGCTACTATGGCATTAGTTCAATCCCCAGCCAGGGAGGTGACCCACATGGTGCAGCAGACCTCTCCTGACCCACCTGCTGCTCCCCTCAGCAGTGTATCTCGGTCAGTCAGCTTGTCCTGCTCCCCACTCTGTCTCTGGTGAATCCTCTTACCTCCCCACCCCCTCACCTCTGGCCTATACCCCAGTTCTTGTGTGCATACATAAGTAAAAATGACTCTTAAAAATAAATACTGTGCTAAATCTGAACTGTTTGGGTCCTCAGTGACCCCTGACCCCAGAATACTTCAAGTGGGGGAGTGGGCCTTGTGTTGATGAAAATCTTCAGGGAGGATGGGGAAGGAGGCCTCAGAAATACCAGGGGTCACTGAAGTCAGGAGGCAGGGACTTGAGTCTGAGCTTTGCCCCTTCTGGCTGTGTGACTTTGGGCAATCTGATTAACCTCTCTGGCTCACTTCCTCTTGTGTAAAACAGATCCACTCTCCTAAACCACAAAGCAGACAAGACTCTCATGGCCACTCGTGATCCCCCACAGTCAAAGGGGACGATGACCAGGCATCCAGTGCCACCAAGCTAGTTCCTGAGCCCCATGGCTCACCCTTCTCCCGGGCCCAGATGCCCAGCTCCCAGGACAGCTCAGGAACCACCAGGCAAGTCCGCCAGCCCTGCTGCTTCTTGGATTTGAGGATGTCCCCAAAGATGTGGCCTCCGATGTAGAGGAAGTCCTTGCCCCGCACCCGGAGCAGCTCACACACCACATCTGAGGAGCCTGCGTCACCGTGAACCGTCAGGCTTGCTTACAGCCCTCCGTGTCCTGGCGGGCATGGTAGGGACATGGGCTCCCAGTCAAGGGAGGCGCCTCTGGAGGGGCAGGGAGAGGACGGGAGGGGGGAGCTGGTACCTCCAGAGTAGACGGCGCAGTGCTGGTGGGACCCGGTGTAGGTGCCCACACGGAGTTTGCCCGAGTCCTGGCAAAGGCAGAAGGGCAACTTCTGGGTGCTGAGGGAAGGCAGCACCAGGAAGGAGGCCGTCCTGAGCCATGCAGGGTTTCCGCCCCAGGGACAGACAGACCAGACAAGCCTGCCCCGCCAAGCGCAGGTCAGGTGAAGAGGCAGACTCCCTCCCCAGCCTGTGGTGCACCGTCAAGGTGAACAGGGCCTCAGCATTACCGTGTTGACCTGTCTCAGCACTGTGCCCTCTGCAAAGAAGCGAGGATTCTGCGTGTCCACCACAATCAGGTCAAAGTAGGACCTCCAGGGCCTGGCCGAGGTGTCTGTCTGCTGCGCAGGTGCGAGGAGCGTGTTCAGACGCACACTCAGCCTGGAAATCTAACCCTGATGCAGCTCCCCCATCCTCAACCACGTCACCCCCACCCCCCGCTCCGCCGGGGCCGGCTGGGCCACCAGCTGGAGCCCAGCTGGGGCTTGTGCAAGCCTGAGTCTCCAGCGTCCACGTGCCCTGGTCTGCCGCCCGGTTAACGGTGCTTGTTTATGGAGGCTGGTGTGAGGCATCGCATGGATTCTTGTGTCCCCTCCACACTGTTCCTTACCATGTGGTCAGAGGCCACGAGACACGGGACAGCTGTGGTCAACTCACCTGGTCACACTGGAGTCACAGGGCATGTCTCCTACTCCCCTCCTGGGCCTGTACAAGCTCATCTCAGCCCTTCCACCCGCAGAGACACACCCAAACCTCTGACTGCCTTGTTGTGCCTTTCTGTAAGGGCCTGAGAGGCGGTTCTCCACCCTTTCGGTTTCCGCCTAAGCCTGGCAGATGTCCCTGGCCTCTCACCCACAGGGGAAGCTCGACAGAGGCCCAGCCATGTGAACTGACCTGTCCACACACTAGACTCTTCCTCAAGGAGACCTGGACATGGCACTGCCTGTCCTTTCCCGGTCTTGGTCAACCCACCCAGCAGGCACAGGGCACTTACCTCACCAACCCCAAACAGGTAGGTCATGATAGCCTGGCAAGGACAGGGCAAAGGTCAGGCCCTCCTGCTAGACTGGACCAGGGGCCACCACCTTCCTCTGCCCTCACCCCTCAAGACACACTAGGAACAGTTGTAAGACAGTGGGGATGCTGCTCATTTTACCTTAAAAGACCAAAAAATGGAACCCAAGACACCAACCAACCAGGTGATGGGGGCAGCAGTCACCCGAGCCCCTCACTGTTTCCTGCAGTGCCTCAGTTTCCCCCAGTCAGGAAGAAGGTGGTCTCCTGTACCTTCATCAACACTCACATCTGTGTAGTTGTAGCTGCTGTTAGTGGCCAAAAACACTTTCCCAACCTCCTTCATCTTGCCCAGGAGAATGGGGATTTGCTCCTGGGACAGAGATTGGATGGAATTCTATGGGTGTGGTCTCCCAGAGAAGTCCTGGGAGCCCTTTCAGGACTCAGCTTCCTGGGTCCAGCCCAGCCCAGCCCAGCCTTCCATCAGGCAGGAAGGTCCTGAGCAACACCAGGCTACTCAGCTCTGTCCAAATCTTCATGAAGGGGGTGAGGGGAACAGCCCTACTGTCCCGGGGAGCAGGGGGAGAAAGAGATAGGCCTAATCATGACCCTGGGCCTGTGGCTACTCACATATTTCTCTAGGTCTTCCAGAGTCTTCTCCTTGAGACAACCCTGCAGGAGGAAGGACATTGTGTATGAGTGTGTGTGTGTGTGTGTGTGTGTGCGCGCACCCATGCACCAGCCTACATCCAAGATGGGGGAGCCAAAGGTCCCCAGTCCTCAGTGGGAAGAAAAGTAGAAACCTGATGGGGTTTGGAGGCCCGGGGGTTGGACTAGGAGAGTCAAGCAGGGACAGATCAAGGGTCCGGGGTGGGGGGGGTTCCTGGGCTACTCACTGACTGGCGGACATTATCCATGGCATCAGTGACATCTTGGAAGAGGCTTTGGAGAGGTTTCCATGTTGGTAGCCAGTGTCACAGCTGGCACAGAACAAGAGAGGACGGGGAGGCTGATGGGGGGCCTGAGGTAGCCACCACCCTAGAGCCTATACCAGAGAGACCCCTCTACTCTCTAGTCTCTGAGGCTGACACATGTTCTAGACATTCAGAAGGGGTGTTACCCAATGTTGAAGGTTATCACTTGAGGGACACTAGTTACAAGCTTAGGGTCCCACTGCAATGAAAGCCTTTTTGCTGCGCTCCTATAACCCCTCAAGTCCCCTTGAGAGACTTCGCCTTTGGAGGGTCACCCCCAGGCAGTGACATCCCGTGGTCACCCAGGGCCAGGCAGGTCCCAGGATGCACTTGGTGTAGCGAGAGCAGCCAGAGAAGAAGTCCACCAGGCAGGCGTAGAGGTAAGTTTCTGGGGTGGAGACTGAGTCAGTCACTGGCCAGAGATCCAGGCAGCAGCCCCCCAGGCTTGAGTTGGGCCTCCCCACACCCCCATCCACCCCTCACCTGGCAGGTTGAAGAGAGTGTTGAGGAAGTGGAAACGCTGCAGGTGGTCCCTCTGAATGAATTTACTGGGGTAGAAGCTCCAGATCTCTGCCCTGCAGAGGGAGGTGAGCTGGGTGCAGCTGGGACCCCTCAGCAGCGCCCCCCAGAGGCCGGCCGGGCCTTGCCTCTCCTCCCTCCTCCTCCACCCCTCCTTTCTCTCCCACCGTTATCCAGCTGCCCTGATGAACCTGAGCTGTAAGCCTGTCGCCCCTCCCTCCTGCCATCCCCCCAGCATCCAGCAGTACACCCCAATTCCTGCCTGCCATCCCGCTCCCTTACTCCCTTACTCAGAGAGAAACGAGAAGCTGCGGACACCCAGCAACACATTCCCGTGGGCATCCACCTTCAGCAGGTTCCCATAGAGTGAGTCAAACACCAGCCCCCTGGGGAGAGAGCCAGGCTGCAGAGGGGTCCCAGGGCCACGGCTGGTGACAGCGCCCACCACCGGGAGAGCTCCGCACCTGGTGGGGAAGGCGGGGTCGTAGGTGTAGCGCAGGATCTCGTGAGGGTACCCCGATGCACACCAGGCATTCCAGCAGCAGCTCAAAGGCCAGCGTCTCATAGGCCAGGGACTTGTAGGCTGCAGGGACCCCAAGAAGACCCAGGTTGCTGGGTGCCCAACCCTTGTGCTGCCCTGCCCCAAATTTACTGAGCTTCCTCCTCCCTACCAGCCAGAGTGTAGTCCATGTCAAAACCAAAGCAGCGAATCTTCCCCAGGGCCAGGCTGCGATTGACAAAAATCCTGGGGAGGGGAAAAGATGTTAGAATCAGCACCCCAGGGGCCCTCCCTGGTGGTACTGCGGGTTAAAGCACAGCACTAGGAAGCTCTCTGCAGCAGGAGTTGCAACACCAGCCAGAGAGCTGACCCACATGGCCTGGCAGACCTCTCCTGACCCACCGGCTGTTCCCCTCAGCAGTGTATTTCAGTCATTCTGACTGTTCTGCTCCCCACTCTGTCTTTGGTGACTCCTCTCACCTCCTTCCATCTGGCCTGTAGCCCAGTTCTTGTATGCATGAATAAATCTTTAAAAAATAAATAAGCGGCCCTCCCTGGTGGCGCAGTGGGTTAAAGCACAGCACTAAGAAGCTAAAGCCACTTCCACATGAGTTCAATCCCCGCCTGCCCCGGAGGTGACCACATGGCGTGGCAGACCTCTCCTGACCCGCCCGCTGCTCCCCTCAGCAGTGTACTTCGTCAATCTGCCTGTTCTGCTCCCCACTGTCTCTGGTGAAGCCTCTCACCGCCCCTGAGCCTCTGGCCTGTACCCCAGTTCTGTATGCACAAATAAATAAATCTTAAAAAATAAATAAATAAATAAGCACATGGCATGAGTGTGTATAGGGACTGTGCTCCGGGTGCCCCTGAGAGCCAGGAAATGCAGTTATCATCGGGGCTCATGGTCCAAGTTCAGAGATGCCTTTTGACACAAGTGGTGGCAGGTGGGGGGGGGAGGGCCTCATGCGAGGTAAGGAGAGGAGCCCACACCCTGCCAGTGGGATCTCCCTCTGGCAGCTTAGCTGCTCACCTATGGAAGAGGCCCCTTGCAATGCAGGCACATAGTTTAAGGGTCTGTATATTTAAAGGAGCCACTCTCCGGGCCATGTAATATGGGGTATTCAGGAAATGGGGTGTTTACAGCTGAGATTACCCCCAACCCACACCCAACAGCCCATCTCACCGCTGGTTCCAGTCCTGCTTCTGGCCTTGAGAGACCAAGCCCCGTGGCCGCCCTTGCAGTTCCCTGGGCTCTTCCCCAGCCACGCTGGCCATCACCACCAGGAGTCAGGGCAGGCAGTGGCCCCTTCCCCAGTCACCTGCACACTATCAGCAAGGCCCAGCAGTTCCCCTCTCTCTCAAACACTCCTTTTAGATACCGCTGCACAGCTGGTCCCACCCGGGGCCTCCATCTCCTCCCCCTTTGCAGGAGGAGTCATCCAGGACAGTCTGTGGTATCCCTTGTTCTTCAAGAGCAAATGCAGTAATAGTCAGGGGCACTGGACAGGAAGAACAGGCAAGAACTGGAGTCTTGATTAGGTCTCTCCAGAAATGCAGGATTTGCATTCGTTTACATAAGAAAGTGTTTGCAAGTAGCCAATGCTGAGGGGCAGTAGGGAAATCGGCCTGGGGGGACAGCAGTCTGGAGCTGCCTGCAGGGAGATGGCTATGGGGCCCAGCTTGGTGGTCTTCCCCCTCTGCTGTGACCAGAGTCAGTCTCAGAAAGTCTCCACCATCAGGCACCAAGGTCCAGAATTAGTTCTGCCCCCCACCCCTAGCACAAAGGAATCCCACCTTGGGAGGGGACAGACTTGTGTTAAAAGGTTAGGAGGGGTCCCTCCCTGGTGGCGCAGCGGGTTAAACTACAGCACTAAGAAGCTAAAGCCATTTCAGCATGAGTTCAATCCCCGCCCAGAGGTGACCCACAAGGCGCGGCAGACCTCGCCTGACCCGCCAGCTGCTCCCCTCAGCAGTGTACTTCATTGATCTGCCTGTTCTGCTCCCCACTCTATCTCTGGTGAATCCTCTCACAACCCTGCACCTCTGGCCTGTACCCCAGTTCTGTATGCATAAATAAATAAATCTTTAAAAAAAAAATAAAAGGTTAAGAGAATTCCAGGCATTCCCTGGTGGAGCAACAGGTTAAAGTGCAGCACTAAGAAGTTAGCTGCAACCTCTGCATCACGTGTTCAATCCCTGGCCAGGGAGCTGACCCACATGGCGCAGCAGACCTCTCCTCTCTCACCCGCTGCTCCCCTCAGCCATGTACTTCATCCATCTGCCTGTTCTGCTCCCCACACTATCTCTGCTGAATCCTCTCACCCTGCACCTCTGGCCTGTACCCCAGTTCTGTATGCATAAATCAATAAAAATCTTTAAAAAAAAAAGAGAGTTAGGAGTATTCCAAGGACTTGCCTCTCCTGTCAAAATCAGTATGTGGTGTGAGTGAGGGCGAGTGTGAGTGTAGGCCCAGAGATGGGTTTCCATGAGACTGTGTGTTTGAGTGTGAGCGAGGTGGGGCGCCAGGGTACATGTGCGGGTGTGTGAGTGTGAGTCCAGGGTGGGTATGGGGAGCATCTGTGTGTCAGCATGTAGGTGAAGTGTGTCAGAGTCTCTATGTGTGTGCATGTGTGGTCAAGGGTGGGAGTAACATTGGGCGTGTGTGCATTGTGTGGCTGTTGGGTGCATGTGTGTGCGTGCTGTGTGTATGCAGGGGTGTGTGCGCATGTGTGCTCAACAGTGGCAGTGTGCAGGCATGCTGGCACTGGAGGCTGGCAGAGGGCATGCCACCCAGAACTTTAAAGTAGAGAAAACAGAAGATGATTCGTGAAAAAAACATCGATTACTTCAGTGTCCAAATAAAGACGAACAAATCTGTTATTTTTAAACTATTGTACAAACTCTGCCAATTTTTGTTAAGAAGATGAATTTAAAAATATTTAATATACAAAACCAGGTTGGGGGCTGGGGAGGAGCAGAACACAAAATTGTATTTACACTAGCATTTCCCCCATTTAGGAAATGCATACACAAAAGGACAAGAGAAAACACAAAACTAACATTTCAGGAGCTGGTTACATTTAATGACTTTAGAATCTAAACTTGCTGACATATGGTTGAATAATGAAAAGTAAACTACATAAAATGACAGAGAAACTTCAAGAAATGTTCTTGCTAAATGAAAATAACAGAACACAAATTTCTGAAGTTCTGTTATATACATTAATGTGGATTACATACTAATTTTGTTTTAAGTAAAACCTTTTTGGGGCCTCCAGGGTGGTGCAGGGGTCAAAGTCTCAGCACTATGAAGCTATCAGCAGCCACTGCCGCCTGAATTCCATCCCCTACCCTGGAGGTGACCCACAGGCAGACCTCTCCTGACCCGCCCGCTGCTCCCCTCAGCAGTGTACTTCGTCAATCTGCCTGTTCTGCTCCCCACTCTGTCTCTGGTGCATCCTCTCACCCCCTGCATTTCTAGCCTAACACCCCAGTTCTTGTATGCATAAGTAAATACATCTAAAAAAGAAGTCACTTAAAAAAAAAACTTTTTGTTATTTGCATCTCATCAGTGCCTGCCCCAAGCTAAGCCGTATGGAGCATTGAGGGACAAGCCCGTGGGCTGGGCACTGCCCACCGCAGCCGCGCCTGGGTGCTGAACCGACATAGTACTGCCCACGAGGTCCGAGGCTGCCAAGCAAGGGATGGGAGAGTCATCTGGGAGCCATGAGGGTAGCTCCAGGAGATAATGCCCACCAGCATCTTCTACAGAGTGAATAAGAGTTCCCTGGGCACACCACATGAAGAAATCCTGGCAAAGCAACTGCAGGTGTGAAAAGAAGGGAGAAGAGCTGAAATGACCTCAAGGCTGTTGCGGGAAGAGACCTTGATGAGGGTGGGAGACAGGAACAAGGCCAGATCAGGACAGGCGCCTGTGTCCTTTTAAAGAGGGCGACATGCCCCGTAGGTGGTGGGGACCTGGCAACATTTTCAGCAGGAGGAGGATGTGACGCATCTTATATTTAAAGCTGTCTCTGATGTTGGTGGGAGGACCGGCCAGTTGAGAGAAGGGAAAGCTGCTGAGAAGCTACTGCAAAGCTCAAGCAGGAGCTGTTCAGTGCCTGGATTACTGGGGAGGAGAGAGGGGCGGTCAGCCATTGGGTTGATCAGGATCTGGGACTGGTTGGCTGGAGGTGATCTTGGAGTGCGAAGGAGATGCTAAGGAGCCCGAGAAGTGTGCGGTCACTAGCCCAAAGAAATGAAGGTGCTTATTGGGCGAACATGAAGTCGGGACAGAGTTCTGGGTCTGCACCCCCTAACTAGAAACCACCAGGATCAGATATATTTCAGAATGCAGTGTTTTGTGAATTTAATAAAGTCATAGTGATTTACTATATCTATGCATGACCACACCCTCGGTGGGGTCTGGAGCAACAGCCCATGATCGAGCTCACTGACCTTCTTGCAGCCAACTCATGAATATTCATTCACACAAAGTGGGTCCACAAAGACCATGAGCAACTACATGTCAGGGTTGATCAAGGTTTTCCATCCAGTTAATTTGGAAAATCCTTTCAGTTATGGGAATTTAGAGTTGAGAAACATTGCATCAGCATCTGCGGTAGCTAAAGACCCAGCAGCAGGTGAGCCCTTCAGGAGACAGGGCCAGGAGAGAGCTGAAGACAGAGCCCCAGGGATAGAAACAAAGGGGGAGCAGTCAGGTTCCCCAAGGAGAAGTAGAAAAAAGGGTTGTCCCAGGCAGAAGCCCTAGAAGGAAGTAGGAAATTGTGACAGCATCGGGCCACAGAAAGGTCAAGAGAGAGAAGATCCGAAAGTCCCTGCGCTTGGCAACAGGTAAGTTACAGGAGACCTCGGCCAGTGAGACACCAGTGTCAAGGTGGGTGGCAGGAAAGTGGCAGCAAAAGACAGGGAAGCAGGAACAGAGCATCAGGCCTCCCCTGGCAGAGCTCTGGCCAAAATCAGAAAGGAGGTTGGGCAACAGCAGCAGACTGTGAGCGTGACATAAGGCAGGCGTGCCACACCAGGGTCACAGTGAGTGGCAACAGGGCGAAGGAGGGAGCCCTGTGCCCACCAAAAGTCATGTACAGGGCAGTTGGTGGCATTTTTATTCATAAGAACCCCTAACTGGGCCCTCCCTGGTGGTGCAATGGGTTAAAGGGCACAGCTATGAGGCTCTCTGCAGCCACTGCAGCATGAGTTCGGTCCCCAGCCAGGAAGCCGACACACATGGCGCAGCAGACCTCTCCTGTCTCACCCGCTGCTCCCCTCGGCAGTGTATTTCAGTCAGTCTGCCTGTTCTGCTTGCTGCTCTGTCTCTGGTGAACCTTCTCAGCTACCTCCCCGACCCTGACTCTGACATATATCCCAGTTCTTGGAAGCATAAATAAATTAATTAAAAAAGAAAAGAATCCCTAACTGGGAACAGCCCAATGTCCGCCAGCACTGGGACAGATAAGTAAATAGTGGCTTACCCTTCAAAAGAGTGAGCAATGAGCTGTACTATCTACAATAACATGTGTGAATATTACAGACATAATACATAAAAGCATAAGGATTCGTGTACTTTACTGCATATATAGCATTATACCAAAAAAAAAAAAAAATTAAGGAAGATGCAATGTAATTTTTCAGATGTGGAGCTGACTGGGGGTGACAAGGTTGACTGCCCCCTGGCCCTTGTGGGGCTGCAGGTCCAGGGAGGTTGACAGAGTTTGGGAAGGGAGGAAGTCACTAGGCAGGGTTCATAGATGATCACAAAACAGCTATGGAAAACTATTTTTGGAAGTAGATAGTGCTGCACTAGCGAGTTATTCACAGCCTCTGTTCTAATGAGCCTGGAGGTCCCAGCTGACTGTCCCAATTCTGCCTGCCACGTCCATTACAGTTCCCACTGGACAGCACTGTGAACAGTGCTCACCCATCTACCACAGACTGGGCAAAGGGAGCCTGGATAAAATTGCTAGTGAAACCACATGAGGAAGATGGATCCAGTTGGCCCCACATCTATGGCCTGTAGGGTCAGGCCAGTAGAGCCCAGTTCCTTTTTCCTCTGAACTGAGTCCCCTCCCTGGAGACTTCCGGCTCCCAGGCAAATGAGTTCTGAGAATACTTGCTCACCTGATCCACTCAGCAGCCACTAGGGACCTGCAGATCTGAGCCACACGACACACCAGCAAGGCCTCAGGGAACAATGAACAATAACCTCCTGACATAACAACTATTCACACCCAAATGACACTTCATTCTTATTTAATTAAAATATGTCGATAAAATGAACCATAATTGAGATGTGGTCATGAAAAAAAAAGTTATTTAATTCATGAGGATGAATTTTCTTTACACAACATAGCTGTATGTCAACATATACTTTTAAAGATATGCTAAAGAGGAATAAGGGTAGTCATTGCATCAGATCCTCAAATTCAGACGAAGACGGGTGCACGCAGAAGGGTGCTTGCCTGTGGGGCCCAGGGCTCACGCCCCAGCCAGGCGTCCCCTCTGGGGTTCTGGGCAGCACCAGCCCAGCTTCATGAAGAGATTCTAGGTCAGCGGAAGAGTGACCTAATTAAACACACAGGCTTATTCTTAGACAAGGAGCCCCAATTAGGGCCCCTGGACAACTACAGCACCAATGCACTGTCCTTGAGGTAACTGGAATCATTTTTAAATAGCAGTTTCTTCTGATTTTAAAAGTACATTTTCATCATAGACTGTTTAGAAAATATGGAGAGTACAGAAAAGAAAATGCCACCCGACGATGACCACTATTTTTGCTTACTTCCACACTGTCTTTTTTATACATATTTATATGTTTGACACTCAGAGAGGAAATGCTTAGTCACATAATGTAAGTGAAAAAAGATACAAAATTATAAACAGTAGGATCCTAAATCTGTTACGTAAGTTAGGATGGTCATATGAATACAGTGCTGTATCCTGTTTACTACACTCAGTATTAAAGCACAAACATCTCCCCCATGTCATGACATCCCAACTGCTTAACTTTTAATGGCCACTTGGCACCCATGGTGTAGAACGATACATAGACTACACCCCTGAAATGAAGCCTTTCAGTCGTTACTGACTTTTCAATACATTCTACAATGAACCTCCCTGTAGATCTCTAATTATTTTCTCGAGCTACATTTTGGGAGTCATGAGTATTTAGGACTCTGGTTACACATTGCCAGGTAATTTTCTGAACCTTCAAAGCAACAGCATTATCACCAGTAAATTACAGAATCATAGTGCCAGAGGCATATTTTGATTCTGGTAATAAAACCAGAACTTTTTTTTATCAACGCATGGCAGAACCAGCTCAAACACAATGGCCACTCTTAGCCAGTGGCCAGTTCCTCGCCACCATCTGGGACTTTATGACCAAGCATAGCCCTGCAGTTTCCCAACATTAATCAGCCTCCTCACAGTCAGGCTGCTATAACAACCAATCCTAGAGTGTCAGGGGCCTACAATTAGCAAGGTTCCCTCTCACCCACATGACTCATAGATAGTATGACCATCTATCTTCTAGCTCTATTCCAGATGTCTTCTAGCCCTGGGACACAGAATGAAAGAATGCCCCTGTCTCCACTCTCCTAGTCAAAGACAAAGAGCAGAAGCCCAGCCTGGCTCTTGCAGTTTACCTGGGACATGGCAGGTGTCATTGTCCCTGACTCTTACTGGCCCCAGGAAGTCAAGTAGCCTGGTGCCTACAAGGGCAGAGAGTATCCTCCTGCACAGGGACATACTGCAGGTCACATGCGCCATAAAATCTTCTGCTGAATGGAGAGACAATACCTGGGAACAAGAATATAATCAACTACAGTTATGAACCCTCAGAAACAATGCTTAGATTCCTCCTCACCACCTGAGACTATACCTGACATCTGAACCTTCCTAATCCTAGAAACTGCCATGGCCTCAAAGCCTTCCCTGCTGGTTGGTGAAGGGAGTCACCTAGACATGCCTTTTGGGCAAATATGAGGAAAGATGTGTGTGTGTGTGTGTGTGTGTGTGTGTAGATATATATTTATAAGTTGCCCCAATTTAAAACAATAAAAACATATTGTTAAGGGCCCTCCCTGGTGGCACAGCAGGTTAAAGCACAACACTAAGAAGCTAAAGCCACTTCCGCATGAGTTGGATACCTGCCCCGGAGTTGACCCACATGGTGCGGCAGACCTCTTCTGACCCGCCAGCTGCTCCCCTCAGCAGTGTACTTTGTTGACCTGCCTGTTCTGCTCCCACTCTGTCTCTGGTGAATCCTCTCACCGCCTCTGCACCTCTAGCCTGTACCCCAGTTCTGTATGCATAAATAAATAAATCTTTAAAAATATATGTATATATTTGTTAAGCTTGAGAAAGGGAAAATAAAAGCTTTAAATATAAAAGTTGCCATGTATTTTTTAAAGGGGGCAAATACATGCACATAATACATATAATTCATAACTATATATGCATAAGTTAATTCCAAAATTCAATAAGAAGCTGGTAACGGTGGTTATTTTAGGAAAATGAAATAAGAAATTGATGATGGAGGGGAAAGGCTTGCTTTCACTTTATCCTTTTTTCACAGGTTAAAATTTTTCATGGTTTTTTATTGCCTTCCATCCCCCCCCCCAAACTTTTTTAATTAAAAACTGCCTTTTCTCATCCTTTCTCACTCTCGTCACATATTGCTCCCGCCTTGGGACATGTCCTCATTCCCATTCCTAAAGCCTTAAGAAAGCAGAGTTTTCAGAAAGCACTGGAGACCCAGGAAGAACAAACTGCAACAGTTACAAAGAAAACCAAGTCCACACTCCAGCAAGCCAGGCCACCACAGTGGTCCTGCAAATCACCTGGGTTACGGCTGCCACACAAGCCCCGCAAGGAGGGGAGAGCAGAAGATGGGGCTGAGCTTCTCTTGCCTGAGTCAGGAGTCTGGCTCCTGTGAGGGAGGTGGAGAAGCAAAGGAGACAGCAGAAACACCAACATGACCACAGGAAGCTTGGGTGCACCAAGATGGAGTTCTCTGCAGACAGGGCTGCCTCTGTGCCACTGGCTGCCAACACCCCTCTTCACCCCCATGTGGGCTCCAACTCTTCAGAAAAGCCTCCCATACCCCAGTTCTTGAAGTGAACACTCCTTCAGAGAAGCTATCTGATTTCTTCAGAAGTCCATATAGGCACAGACGGCACCCATGGGAACAGGAGTGGATGTCAGAGATAACACGAGAACATATCCCCAGAGAATTGATGGAATCCTGGGGCGTGCACAGGATTTGGAATCAAAACGAAGTTTGTTTATACATAGCCCAAAGCACACAGGACCACTGTGTGTAGTCTGTCCCGGTGGTGAAGATGGGCCACACTCATAGGAACCTACTGCTGGGATTGTCTTCTCCCCGCCCTAAGACCCAGAAAGACCTGGAAAAGCACGTTTAGGTAGGACACGTATCGCAGATTTACTAATCTGGGATACTTTGCTTGATTGTCTGCTAAGGTCTTAGTGCCACAACAAATTCAGATGCATCAGGGAAACCTCCCAGATGCCTTGGTTTGTTCCATAGAATCTGAGATCAACAAGGTTTTATTAAGGTTGCATAGAGCAACGGTGACATGATTACATGAATTTGAGGAACCCTGAAATCAACAGGATTTTACACACAGAGCTCTAGTTTTCTGAATGCATCAGGATCCCCCTCGAGGGGAATACCATGTTTCTGGAACTCTTTTTACCATGAACCCTTTTATTGTACATCAGTCTTCCAAATCAGCATTCCAAAGAACAATGCATCTTAATATCATTTCACCCAGAAATGTTTCATGTATCATTTAAATTAAAAAAAGAGAGAGACTTTTTAGAGCAGTTTTAGGTTAACAGCAACATTGAGCAGAAAATATAATACTTGGCCTCTCTGGTGGGTAGTGCAGGGATTAAAGACTCAATGAGATCAAGCTATCTGCAGCCACTGCAGCATGAGTTCAATCCCCCACATGGTTCAGCAGACCTTTCCTGTCTCCCCTCTGCTCCCCTCAGCAGTGTATTTCAGTAGATCCTCCTATTCTGCTCCCCACTCTGTCTCTAGAAAGTCTTCTCACCACAAGCCACACCCCCACCACTCCCCACATCTCTGGCCTACACTCCAATTTTTATAGGCATAAATAAATCTTTAAAAAGAAAGTACAGCCCTCATAACCCCCTTCTCCCTGCAAATTCAATCCTACCATTTACCAAACAATGACGTCACTACCATGGACCCCATATGAGAAAGTTACTCATTCTGTGTTATTTCTCCCCCAAACCACATCTTTATTTCAACCATAAGAAAACAATGGCCAGACTCAAATTGAGGGATGTTCTACAAAATACCTGACCATTATAAAAAACTGTCAAGTCCTAAAAAACAAGAAAAGACTGAGAAGCTGTCATTGATGAGAGAAGGCTAGGAAGGTAAGGCCACTCAACAACAAAACAACAAGCCGGCCCTCCCTGGTGGCACAGCGAGTTAAAGCACAGTACTGAGAATCTAAAGCAGCTTCCGCATGAGTTCGATTCCCACCTGCCCTGGAGGTGACCACATGGCGCGGCAGACCTCTCCTGACCCGCCCACTGCTCCCCTCAGCAGTGTACTTCGTCGATCTGCCTGTTCTGTTCCCCACTCTGTCTCTGGTGAAGCCTCTCACTGCCCCTGAGCCTCTGGCCTGTACCCCAGTTCTGTATGCACAAATAAATAAATCTTTAAAAAAAAAAACAAGCAACCTGATCAAAAAATGGCAAAGATCTGAGTAGCCATTTCTGCAAAAACAACATACTTGCTAACAAGGACATGAAAACGTTCATTGTCATTTATTATCAAGGAAATGCACATCACCCCACAGTGAGACATCACCTTACTCCTGTGAGAATGTGTCATATAAAAAAAAAAAACAAGAAACCACCAGTGCTGATAAGGATGTGGAACAAAGGGGCCCTAGCAACTGTTGGTAGGATGTAAATAAGGGGAACCACATTGGAAAACAGGATGGAGGTTTCTCAAAATATTCAAAATAGAACTACCAGCGCATGTAGCAATTCCACTTCTAGATACCTCTCCAAAGAATGTGAAAACACTAATTCAAAAAGATATATAGGCCTCATAGTTTCATCACAGCATTACTCCTACTAGCCCAGATAGGGAAACAATGGAAGTCCCAGTAGTAGAAGAGTGGACGGCGAGGACATGGACACAGACACAACAGAATGCTGCTCAGCTGTCAGAAAAAACACAAAAACCAACTCTTGCCACTTGCAGTAATATGAATATATGAGTCAAAAGCCAGATGGGGAAAGACAAAAAACATGAGTTCACTCGTATGTGAACTATAAAGAAATGAAGCCAAGTGAACAGGCAAAACAAAAACAAATCCTTCTATGGTGACCCCTGAATGGGTGTTGATAGCAGGTAAGAGAAACCAGAACCAGAACAGATGGGCGGTGGACGGAAATGAGACCCCAGTGCTGTGTATACACAGAGGCTGAGGTGCAAAGTTGTACTCCTGAAATGTATGTAGGGTTGTAAACCAATGTCACCTCAATATAGCAAGAAATAAAAGAAAATTGTTATAAAATAAAGATTAAAATATGCTCCCACGTCGTCTAGTACCCAGAATCATCATTATTTGTGATGTTTCCCTCGTCCCCTGTCTAATTTACACATGTAAATGGAGTGTACTGCATATACTGTTTAGACTTTTTATTGTTTAAAAGTATACCATAACCAATTTAGCCTAGTAAATCAAATAGATGGAAAAATATTTCACTATATAAAGAATTTGATCATCATCCTCTTGTAGAGGTTATTTCAACATTGTATTACAAGCAGCATTTTAACTAAAAAGATGTTACAACTAAATGCAAAAATGTGATCCTAGATATTTCCTAGAAAAGATAAAGAACTTTAGCTGAAATTAGAAAAATCCAAATAAAGGTGATTTATTAACTGTACACAGTCAATATTAATTTTCTGGTTCTGTAATTATGAAAGAAGTTAACATCAGAGAAATCTGGTGGAAGCATATAAGAGAATCCTCTATTAACTTTGTAATTCTCCATTAAGTTCAAAATTATATCAAAGTTAAAAAAAATTGACAAAAGAAAGCAATAATGAAATAACCACATGCTAAAGAAAAGGACATGATGAACTGCAGGAAGATTGGCAGCTCCTATCATAAAGGTCAAATCTCCCTACTATGTATAGCATTTCTACAAGAAAATAATTAAACCAGTAAGAGAAAAGTGAACAAGTAATTTAAAGGAAAGAAATACCAATGACTCTTAAGTGTGAAGAAAAAGATCATCAACTGACTCATCAAGGAAGTGCAAATTAAAAGTACAGCTACCAATTTTCACCTATCACATGGGGGAATATCCCACAAGTTGTTAAGATGTCCTGTTGAGGTGGCTGTGGAAGAAGAGGAACTTTCTCACATTTTTTGCAATCATGTAAATTGGTACAACCCCTTTGGGAAGGCAGTTGGGTGGTAGCCACCGAGTCTAAGGTAAATCCTTAGTAAGGGATATTTTTACCAAGTACAGTAAAACCTTCACTGGGTGCACTAAACCCAGTTTTACTTTTTCATTCCATATTGACCTGTGCCCAGTCAAAACAGCTAAGTGCTTTCACTGCAGCACTGGTTAAAGCAGTAAAATAACGGAGGCCTCCCTGAAGGCACAAGGGGTAAAGCATACCACCATGAAGCCACTGAAGCACACATTTGATCCCAGGCCAGGGAGCTGACCCACTGTAGCCTGACCCATAGTAGTCCTGTCTCAGCCACTCAGCAGTGTATTTCAGTCAATCTGCCTGTCCTGCTCCCTACTCTGTCTCTGGTGAATTCTCTCCCCCCACCCCCATACTTCTGGCCTGTACCCCAGTTCTTATTTGCATAAATAAATATATTTTTTAAATAGGAAGATAAATAGTACATACTCATCAATAGAGGGTTGGTTAAATAAACAAGGTCCCTGCATTGTGGAATATCTTATATATAAACAACTATGAAAGAGAAAGAGCCCCCACCTACTCATAAGGAAAGATCTCCAAGGCATAGCAGGGTGGAAGAGGTTACATAACGCCCAGTGTGCTGCATCCTGTGTAAAAGAGCAGAGAATAAGGCTCTATATTTGTCTTTGTTGCATAAAAAATATGTGAGAAACTAAAAGCAGGGATTCCAAGACTAGCGAAGGTGCTAGAAACAAGAAGTGAGGAAAGGAAAAGAGAAACTTGACACCGTTGACCTGTTCATACATATGGGTTGTGAGGCTTGTAAAAGTATCATGTCTTTTATATTAAACTTAAAACAACAGAGAACTTACAAAATCAAATGTGATCTTAATCGAAATCAAAACTATACTCTGCAAACAACAGTCATTCCTTTGAATAAAAGGTGTATTTTTAACTTAAAATTGACTTAACCAAAACAGCACATAAGACACAAAAAGTTCAAGATAATTGAAGTCAAAAATGCTAGAGCAATAAGGTGATATGACAAAGAAGAAACTTTCCTCTACCGTAGCTGGATGGCAGAGAATCTACTGTATATAAGGAAGAAAGAGAAAATGGAAGGAAGGACGATGAGTCCCTTGGCAGGGAGATAAAGTGGTGCAACTCCTGCTGCAGACGATCCCACAACACTTAACGCACGCGCCCTTTCACCCAGAAATCCCTTTTCTGGGAATTTCCTGAACAGGTATTTCTCCACAGCTATGTAAAAAATATTTAATGCAGCTTACTTCACAGAGCAAAGATCTGGAAGTAACCAAAACCTTCACCGATAGAACACTGGTTAAGTTAGAGTTTTGCAGACCTTTGCAGAGTGAGGTATGGATGTCTGTGCTGCAATGAAAAGATGGCAACTGAAAGAACAAACCGTGGTATCCTCCCCAGCAAGATTCTATTTGTGTAGAAATGAAATATGATAAAGGACAAGCATGTCTATAGAAAATGTCAGGACAGATTCACCAGCCTCTGCAAACAATGGGTGAAACTGGGCTGGGGCCGAGGCTGGGAATAGGAGCTGGGGGCGGGGCGTGGGGAGACCAGATGGAAAACATTTACCTTTGTGAGGTGGTCACCAGCCCCACCCCACCGAGGTCAACACCCCTAGTGTTCCCAGGGTATCCTGGTGTCATGGAGGCACTCCAGAGCCCAGGACACCATCTGATTTGAAAACTCCTGGATATACATAACCCAGGCAGCACAGGTTCTGTCCAAACAGCTGGGCCTGAGGAGTCCAGCAAGAGGCCTTCGTGGGGCCCACCATAATTGAGTGGACTTCCCAAACCAGCTGGGTTGGATTTCTTGTTAAACAGGACATCTTTGCAGCCCTTTTGGTCATATGAGTGTCCCCGAGGATGGGCCGGGCCCTTTAGAGGTGACCTCATTCTATCCTCTTTACACCTCTCCCCCACCGATTTTACACTGGCTGGCATGCTGGAGGAGTGGCACGCCAGCGTTTGCTGTCTTTTAACGCTCTCTAAGCCATCAGGACCCTGTGAGAAAGAGTAGGTGAGTGAGGGTTTGCCCATCCAATTCTCTGCTGACTTCACCCCCTGCAGCCACTGCTTCCTCCCTGTTTCCACCCATTTTCCAGACAGAGCTGAGAGACCTTTTCAAACTTCTGTGAGGGTTCCCTTGCTGCCTGAGTGCATCAAAGCCTCGGCCTGGGAGCTGGGCTGCAACCCCTTTGCTCCCCTAGTGCCTTCCTGCCTTTCCTGCCTCATCCCCCTCCTGCCCTCGCTCATATTCCTCCAGCCCCACTGAACTCTGCCTCCAACTCTTTGCCATTCCAGACCCTGACTCTTGCTGGGCCCTCCCACCCCTTTCACCCCAGCTCTGCCTCCCTATTGCCTCAGAAGGGACAGTTAAGTCTCTATGCAGACAGGCAGGTAGGGAAGGGAAGGCTGAGGTCCAGATAAATTCAGAGCAGAGGGTCATTCTAGGCCCTTCTAATCTCAGTGGTGTGGGTGCTCCCCACAACGCTGGACTTCAGGACCCAATCACAGCTCTTCAGCTTCACAATGAGCTTAGGCTTGGAATATTACCCACCAGAGAGAACAGAACATCAAGCAGATCCCCACGCCGCTGTGCCTGGAGCCTTGTCATAGAATAGACTCCAGGTCATGATGTTCAACCCTGTCAGAACATACCTTCTGCTGGGTCTCCCCCTAGGTCTGCCTCCACCCCCAGTTCCCAGTCACAAGCCCAAGGACCAGGGCAGGAAAGCACTGACAGGCAGCCCCTCTTGCAGGGTAGCAGAGAGCTCGAGTCACTTTCCAGGAGAAAAACAGCCGCACGACTACTGTGGGCCTCCTGCTTTAAGCTGCTCAAAGCACCATCTCACCAGACGCGCCACCTCCAAGTTGTCCTAGAAGATAAAGAGCACAGCCCCCATACAGATGAGATCTGTGTCCCAAAAGTTCAAACACCTTGTTCAGTAGTAAAGGGAGCTGGGTCCCAAATTCAGTTTTCTGATTTTCTTTTTTTTCTCAGAACATCAGTGTCTCCTCTTCTGCTTGGTAACCACATTCAAATGGCAGTGTCTGGATTTGTATAGGCTCACCATGCCAATATTTTTATTTTCATAAGGGACCCAAAGATCTTGTTTTAATCCAGAAGTTACTATCAAGGAAGGAGAATGTTCCGGGACCTCACGGGTCAGGATCTCGGTACACTTAGGCCCACGCCTGCGTCGTAAGGAGCTCCTGCTCCTTTTTCAGGGCTCCCGCTCCCCTGGTCACCCAGCCTCCTGTCTCAGCCATGCCCACTTGCTCCCTACCCGGCTCACCATAGCAGGGTGCCTTCAGAGTGACTAGCGGAGAAGTCATAGAACTGGAGAGAAATTGAGCCCAATCTTGGAGTTCGAAGATGCCAGCAAAGGAGAGCAAAGGTGGGATGAGGCCATGCTGGCTCCCCACTGAGGTTCAGGGGTAAAGGAGGTGTGGGATGGTTGACCAGGACTCATTTAGAGAAGAGGAGGAGCTGGAAGGCAGCGAGGCGGAGAGCTGGGCATCCTGAACCCAAACTGGAGAAACTGGCAAGCGAGTAGATGGGAATTGGGTTCTTAGGGTTACCGCTGCCTCCCTGCAGAAACTAGAGATGAAATTCAGGGTTGTTGGTTTCTAGCAACAGCGCTCACATGGGCAGCCTAAGTCAAAGAAGACACTAAGGTGGGATCACAGAATGGAGTAGCTGAAACTAATGTTAGAGGGAGTGAAAAGGGCGGCCGCAGGACCCCACAGTTATTAACTGATTGGACATCTGTCAGGGACCACTGGCCTGGACAGCATGAACCATGCCTGGCTCCAGCCTCACACCGCACAGGAGTCAAGGTCCAGGGAAGAGTCTCATTGGCCCAGATGGTGTCACTCCTGGCTAGAGAGCAATGCTTCCCAGGGAGCACCAGGCCCTGGACTCACACTTGCCTGGATGGAAATGGGGCTGCAGCTTCCAAAAGAAACAGTGAATGCTGAGGGCCCCTCCTGGTGGTGCAACGGGTTAAAGTGCAGCACTATGAAGCCATTGCAGCCACTGCAACCTGAGTTCGATCCCTGGCCAGAGAGCTGACCCACATGGCACGGCAGACCTCTCCTGATCCGCCCACTGCTCCCCTCAGCGGTGTATTTCAGTCCATCTTTGCCTGTTCTGCCCCCTACTCTCTCTGGTGAGTCCTTTCACTGCCCTTGCACCTCTGGCCTGTACCCCAGTTCTGTATGTATAAATAATTAAATCTTTAGAAAAAAAGAAAAAGTTAATGCTGAACAGCCAGGCAGCCAAATATCTTCATTTGTGGGAGGTCCAACCTCTGGATCTATCCCTAAAAATAAGGATTTCGATTGCTCAGTGGCTATAAAAACATCCACATGATATAAACCAAATTGCCAAATAAGTCTCAAGCTGTTCCTCTAGGTTAGCCATTTCTGCGGCTTTCGTCAAGACTTGTGGCTCTAGGTAATGGCTGCTGGTCATAGAGGAATGAGAAATGTAAAGTGCTTGTATACAGCTGCTGCTTGGGGTGTGACATTTCGCACTGTACATTTGCTTCCAAGCCTCACTCAAAATTTTACATCCACCCACCAGGCATATGGAGACCTCGCCGGAAACAATTCCTGGCACCCACTATAACTTCACATCCAAGGGTGTTTGGACTGAGAATTCTTTCCCAGCCTGACTAAGCAATGTCCCTGCTTCTCGAGGTGACAATATTCAAGCATATTCAAGCACACGGGTGCTGCATTGCTCAACCTCAAGGCTAACAACTACTAAGTTTGCCAGGAGCTGACATAAGATAAAAATCATGGGTCATTCGCCACCCAGCCATCAAAAAGCACAAGGCAGCTCTCTTTTTGCCTGAGAATGAAATGATCTGCCATCTACACTCTCAAGACCAGGTGCCAAACCCTGTAGAGTATGACACCAATTTATGTAAATATTGCACACAGATTTTTGGTCTTTCTCACATGTACGTATATAAGGCTAGAACCAAAATTAGTGAAGTATAAGCAACAAGAGTTTCCCCACCACTCACTATGGAAGAAGGGAGTGCCACAAGATCTTAAGAGAAGGGGGATGAGCAAGATGGAGTGAGGAGAAGGGAGTGACAAATGATTTAGGGCACAGATGAAAAAAGTCATTTTTGGCCTCCCTGGTGGTGCCAGGGTTAAAGTCTTAGCGCTATCAAGCTATCACCAGCCACTGCAGCATGAGTTCTCCACGTGGCGGGCGTGTCAGACCTCTCCTGTCTCTGTTCTGTCCGCTGCTCCCCTCAGCAGTGTTTTTCAGTACATCTGCCTGTTTGCTCCCCAGTCTGTCTCTGGTGAATCCTCTCACTCACCAGCACAGGCCCCCCTCCACCCCCCACATACCCATACACCTCTCGCCTACAATGCAGTTCTTGTATGTGTAAATTTTTTTTTTTTTAAAGATTTATCCATTTATTCATATAGAACTTGGGTACAAGCCAGAGATGCGGAGGGTGAGAGGATTCACCAGGGACAGAGTGGGGTACAGAACAGGCAGATCGATGAAGTACACTGCTGAGGGGAGCAGCAGGCGGGTCCGGAGAGGTCTGCCTGGCCATGTGGATCTCCTCCAGGGCAGGCAGGGATCGAACTCATGCGGAAGTGTCTTAAGCTTCTCAGTGCAGTGCTTTAACCCGCTGCGCCACCAGGGAGGGCCGTATGTGTAAATAATCTTAAAAAACAAAACAAAACCTTGTTTTAGAAAAAAGAAGACAGGGTGCAGGGTATGTCAACCAGCACGCGAATCTCCATGTTAAAGGAGCCCTCTCATTAGAAGGCAGAGTTGCCTTTACCATACAAGTAGAAGATGCCAAGGCTCACTTTCAGTTCACCCTGCAGTTATGGGGACATGGCTTCCCCACTCAGATGGACCCTCCAGACATTTGAGTCAGATATGAGTGGCTTGAAGCATTTTGTAAAACCTGGTCATCCGTGCAACCGCAGTAACAATACATTCAGTGGGCTCTGTGGCGTTGCAAGCTGTATCCCCCCAGCGCCCAGTCAAAGGCTGCAAGCTGCAGTCTCCAGCACCCAGTCAGTGGCCAGGCTGTTTTGACCAGACGGACAAGATCTCACCTGCTGAGCCTCCCAGCTGGAAGGTCTGGATACTGAGATTTATAAGAACTATTTGGTCTTCATTCAGTTCCTGGCTCACAGCATCCCCAAAGCCTTGGCATTTCCTGTGTTAGAGTGATCAAGGTATCTTTTGTTATGTTGAGGTAACTTTGGGAAAACTTCAGAGGATGGGGTCCAGTTGCCAGGGAAAGCAACTTGAAGTCCCATCCTTGATTTCCTGGGTGGAGAGAGGAACTAGAAGTTGAGTTCAATTGCCAATGGCCAATGTGCCATTGGCAATTCATGCCTAAGTAATAAAGCTTCCATTTAAAAAGAACAAAAACAAAAACAAAAAACAGCCTTCTGGGTGGATGAACACATAGGGCTCCAGGGAGAATGATGTGCCCCAAGAGGACATAGACGGTCCACATCTTTTCCCCATACCTTGCCCTGCAGTATCTGCCACCCGGCTATTCCTGAATTAGAGCTCCTGTAACACATTGCTGTTCTAGTCGGTTTCCGAAGTCCTCTGTCCTTGATCCTGATTTCTTGCCACGTCAGAAGCAAAGATAATAATCTGGGATTCTGATGAACACCTGAAGTCTGAAGACAGGGTCATGGAGACCTCCAGTCTGTGGCAAGTTGGTCAGCAGCCCCAGAGGCAGCCTGGGCTCATGCCCAGTGTCTGGAGTGGAGGGTGGTCTGCAGAGACTAATGCTGTCCCCTGGTACAGTCAGAACGGGGAGGAATTTTCATACGGACTGCTGGAACCCACGACTGGCACTGCTGTGGGAAAGCCTCCCCACACTCACTGGAAAGTGGCCTGCAGGACAGCACCTGCTACAAAGGCGTAATAGTTTCTAACAGAAAACAGTGGTTTTGTTGTAACAGGGTGGACTCACGAAAAGGGGAAGTTCCAGGTTCCCTGACCAACCAAAAGGAGGGTGGAGTTGAGCAGAGAAGAGAAGCTGGAGAGGATTCTGAGGAAGGAGGCAGGATGGAGCCAGGAGACCTGAGGGAGGCAGGGGGGCAGACAGACATGTGTAGAAGAAGAAGCTCTTGTTTCTTGATCCTGGATTGGGTGAAACAGAAATGGGTATGAGACTTGGAGGGATGTTAACAATGGCAGTGCTTATCTTGATTTTGATTTTGCTCTTTTCCTCCCAGACTTGTCTGGCCATGTCTGACCCTTTTCCATGATTCCCTGGCAAAGGCTGCTTTAGGCTGTGGCGGGCTTTCAGGTCTTGCTTTGGGCCAATCCCTTTTGGGTGGACTTTTACCCACGAGGGAATGGGTAACTGGGGTGTTTGATTTAGAAGCTTTGTCTTTTCTGTATTGCACACTCATTGTATTATTGTACTAAAGTTCCTTTCCATTAAAGTTCTGATGTTTTGTCTTGATGTGGCAGATGGCAGAACCTATTCAGAGTGGGCAGGTTTGGGGGTTCAGGGGTGCCCTTCTTCCCTGCCCTGTAAAAGAATCCAGAGTGAGACTCATGCACGGGTGCTGTACACTCTCTCCTCATGTTCTCCAGAGCTCTTCAGGAAAGACCCAGCAAACACCTAGATTGTTTTCAAAAGTGAATCCACTTATTTTGGACATCACTGTCCTAAAAGTGAAGATGGAGGCCTGGATTAGTTTACATACATGTTTATTGGACATTGTAAATATTGGTGGAGATTCTCATCAACCTGAGACATGAAAGTGACATGGGAAGAGACTTTCTTCTCATTTCACATTCTTCTTTACTGTTTTAATCAATTTTTTAACCATATGTGTATATTATTTTAAAATGTTCTTTAAGTTTAAAATAATTATTTTAAAAAGAAATGTGACACAGCTACAAATATATCAGTGTCTACATACAAGAAAAGATAAAGTAAAATATACATTCTGGCAAAAGGCAGAGCCTTTGAAGAAGCAGGTGGTGAGGATTTGATAGCCTGCTAAAGTGAGTTGAGATCTTAATTTGGTGGGCTGTCAGTACTGCACATATTTTTCCTTTTTTTTTTTTAATTTGGTGTCTCTTAATTTTGCTTTATATTACTTAAGCAAGAAATTATTATTTTAGGACCCTCCCCAGTAGTGCAGCGGTAGTAGTACTCAGTAATAGCTGAGTGCAGCATTATGAAGCTAGCCCCAGTTTAATGGAGCTTTCTCTATTTCTACTGAGCATTTTAAGCCTCTCTACAAGGACCAGGCCTCACAGACATGCAAAATGTTGTGCACAGATGAAATGAACCCCAGTGTTCAAAGGTTAAGGACGACTGGTGGATCAATCCTTGAGAAGATCTCAGGGAACCTGCTGTCTGGGCAGCATATCAGGGAGCCCTTCCTATCCGGGGCCCACAGCCCAGGTCAGCGTGTTGCTGCGAGATAACTTAACCTGTCTTCAACTGTGGGCCCCCCTACTGTGAACTACACTGTACTATCTGATCAGTCGCTACAGTAGATTGAATTGGTTTTGTCTCGCCCAGCTTGCCAGTGAGCTCCACGGAGGCTCTGATGCACCTCAGACTTTGGAGGAGAGGGATGTGTATTGGGGGGTGGTCAGTTAAGGGGGCAGGGGAAGCCTGGGTCTATTCCTGTTCTTCTGAGGACACTTAGAGGTTCTCTTTCCCCATCTGTAAAAGCAGGGACACAAGCCTTTCCTACCTGGCAGGCTTAGAACTGCACAGTCCAGTACAGTGGCCACTATCCACTCATGGCTATTGAGAGCATGAGCAGGGCAGGTAGGAGCACACAGGCCAGATATCAAAGAGAATACCAAAAAATAAATACAAAGCCTCAATATTCATGTTGATTACATGTTGAAATAATATTTTTATACATTGGGTTAAGTAAAGTATATTATTAAAATAAACTCCATCTGTTTTAATTTTGAAGATAATGGCTACTGGAAAAAATAACAATTATACATGGGGTTGAATTCTGTTTTTCTCAGACAGTGCTGGACAAAGTTATTACAAAGCTATTCTGTTTTCTTCTCTCTGTACCTCACAAAATGGTGGGTTCACCCAGAAGGGCTTGAAAATCCCTTTTCCTTAAGGTTTGTTTTTATTTATTTATGTAAACAGGAACTGAGATATAGGCCAGAGGTGCAAGGAGTAAGAGGATTCACCAGAGACAGAACAGGGAGCAGAAAAGGCAGATTGACTGAAATACACTGCTGAGGGGAGCAGCAGGCGAGACAGGAGAGGTCTGCTGTGCCACGTGGGTCAGCTCCCTGGCTGGGATTGAGCTCATGCTGCAGTGGCTAGTGATAGCTTGATAGTGCTGAGACTTTAACCCCTGCGCCACCAGGGAGGCCCTCAAGTATCCCTATTAAACATAAAAGGCTTGGAATTTTTCAGCCAAAAAGTTAAGGTAGTCCAAACCTTCCCAATCAGATAAACACTAAGACCTGCAACAAATTAAGAGCTATACCTTGATGAACAACAAGCATATAACACTTCCACAGAGTTAGGGGCCTTTCTGTTCCACAACTACTTTCAAATATCTTTTAAAAATTAACTTTTATATTGAAAAACTGCTGTTGTTCTGTCACCCAGATTCATTCTCCCAGTTTCTTCAACCTCCTCTAATGTAGATGGATTTTACCATTCTTTTCATTTTTTCTGGTTTAATATTAAACATAATATCTACCTTTAAATTCACACTTCTCTGTTTATTACTAAAATTGAACATTGTTCATGGACTTATTGGTGTTTCTTTTTTAAAATAACTTTGCTCATACAATGCCTTTGCTCATTTTTCTATTGTGGTCTATTGTCTTTTTCTTAATTATTTCTAACAGCTCTTTTTGTATTAAGAATAATACCAAAGCGAGACAAGGGCTCTTCAAGAAAAGAAAATTACAGTCCAATATTCCTGATGAATTTAGATGTAAATTCTCAAACCCAAATCAAAACTTGAAATAATTCTTGACATGGTATTGCCAAGAATCTAACTTAATTTTTCTCTTCTAAATGGTTAACCAATTGTTCCAACTGCCTCATTTATCCTAGGGCTTCTGAACAGTGGCATTATTAATATCTAGTGCCAGATAACAACTGATTCTGGGGTTGTTCTGCCTGCGACAACCTGTCTAGCAGCATCCCTGACCTTGACCAGATTCCAGAAGAACCTACCAGTTGTGATAACTAGCAGGCACTATCACCTCCAGTTGAAAATTTATAATCCCCCCCCCAGTGATTTGAAATACCACTGTCACCATGCAGTGAATTCCTATGTATCATATGCAGTGGGTCTATTTCAGGACTTCCTGCTCAGTTCCAGTGATATGATGCCTACTCTTGGGCCGCGTGGAATAAAATACCAAACTATGCTCATTATTATAATTTTGAACTAACTTATGTCAATTTGTATTCTTGCTCTCTTGACCTCACTTTTTTAATTCCATCACAGAATGGAACTATTAATTCTATTGGTCAGTCAGGTGGAACAGGAACAAAAGAGAACTAAACAGAAATCTAAAACAAAGGAGGCCCATTTCCATGCCCAAGAATCCCACACTGGGTGGGGCCAGGCAGCACACAGCTGCCCAAGGCTGATAGGAGAAAGGGCACCTGACAGGACCTGGAAGGTGTAGCCCTAGAATCATCTGTTGACACCAAAGGGAAGGTGCTGCAGAAAATAACACAGGAAGAAGGGGCAGGGCTATAAATGGCTGATGTTATGACACTGGGGTGAGGAAAAGACAGGGAAACAGGGTTTTTGTGATTATTTACAGGGTATCTAGAAATTTAGGTTTCTATTTTTCCAGAGGGGCTAAATAGAGCCCAAGGAAACTTACATAAAAATATTAATGGGATAACTCCTGCCAAAAACTGGAAATCACCTAAATAGTGACTAGGAGAACAGATAATAAACTCTGTGTGGTCATGAATTAGCCAGAGATTTACATGTTAACATGGAGAAACTCCAACTACATGTCACATTAAGCAAATAAAAAGGTTAAATGTATGAGAATGCATATAGTGCAAGATTGTTCAGATGTACCTTGAAAACATGCAAAACAATGTTATGTATCGTTTAGGGATGCATACTGTGTGCAAGAAAAAGAAATAATAAACACTGAACTCAGTCACTGAATGTAACCGGGGGAAAAGCCCAGGCCCTGGGATCTTTAGCTATAGGAGTACTCATTTTTTTTATTCTCTGTACCTTCTCTAATGTCCAACACATTTTACATCAAAATTTTAAAGTTTTAAATATCTACTTTCTATTAAGCATGTAGCAGAATACCAGGGATGTGGTAAAGGATCAATATGTAATAGCAAGTGCTTTTACATGTATACACAAGTGAAGTGAAGTCTTGCCTTCACTTCAGCTCCTTGTTAATTACTCTGCTTTGGGGTCCTCTCATTTATTCCAGCCTCAAGACAGAAAAAGGTGCTTTTATTTTTATAGAAACTCAAATGACTGTGACGAAAATCACAAGAAACGCTCTAATTGCCTGGATCTGAACCTGCTGAGTCAGAATAGACTTATGACTGTCAACTTCTCTTTAAAAAAAAATAAATAAAAGGAGAAATTGGGCCTTCCTGTGGTGCAGGGGTTAAAGGCACAATACTATGCAGCACAAGTTTGATCCCTGGCCAGGGAGCTGACCCACATGGCACAGCAGACCTCTCCTGTCTCACTTGCTGCTCCCCTCAGCAGTGTATCTCAGTAGATCTGCCTGCTCCACTCCCTACTCTTAGTCTGGTGAATTCTCCAATCGCCTGCACTCCAGTTCTTATATGCATATATAAATAAAGCCTAAAAAAAAAAAGAAGAAATAAAATGTATAACAATATCATGGGTCAAACATTAACATTGGGCAGATTTAGAAATGCTAATTTGAAAACAAGACATGCCAATGTTATCTTTCAGGTACAGTTCAATTCCTTCACTCCCACCCAATGGAATTTAACAGTATTGAATTCACCCCAAGTGAACAACTGAAGCTGTTCTCATTTCTAGAAGCCTATTAGAACCCCAAAGAGAGCTTGTAAAAACCCTAGTGCCAGGCATTCCCTGGTGGCACAAAGGGTTAGGACACAGCACTGCAAGCAAGCCGCAGATGCTTCAGTGCGAGTTGGATCCCCCACCCCGGAGGTGACCCACATGGTGCAGCAGGCCTCTCCTGACCCGCCCACTGCTCCCCTCAGCAGTGTGCGTCGTTGATCTGCCTGTTCTGCTCCACACTCTTGTCTCTGGTGAAGCCTCTTACCTCCACCTCCCCTGCACCTCTGGCTTGTACCCCAGTTCTGTATGAATTAATAAACAAATCTTTTAAAAAAGGTAAAATGTTAAAAAAAAAAAATCCTAATGCCAAAGTCACATCCATATCAATTAAATCACAATGTCCCTGCATGGAACCCAGATATCAGCTCCTCAAGTGAGTCCAATATACAAACAAGGTTGAGAGACACTAAGCTATTTGGCACGCTATTTGGCAGGAAAATGATAACCCTGAAACACCAAACCAACCAGTGAATTCAGATTGTCCTCCTTGATTCTTCCATGTATAAAGCACTAATTAACTCCTTCTTATTCCTTCTAGACTTTTACAATTCTAGTCAATCATGGATTCAACTGCAGTAATAAAATTGCTTAAACTCAGAACTGTTAAAGTACTAACCACCTCCATAAAGATTTGTTCTTATCAGTCCTGAATAATACAACTTCAAGTTTTAGTTAGATATGTCACTGTTCTACTGAAAATCACATTTCCTAGGGTAGGGGGTGAGGGGAAAAGGAAAGGCCTTCTTCACTGAAAAATGCAAACTGATAAATGTATAATGGGAGAAAATGGAAGTATCACCATTTTTCAACTTCTTTCATAATCATCAGTTCAGGCAAGACTCATCAATAGATACAAAGGCCACTGAGTGAGAATGCCAGGGCACAGGATAGTCACATCATGTCAGTTTCACACACACACACAACGCCCCTCCCACTCCCACTGGATGTACACATTCCCAAGAGCCCTTGTATTGGTTGTTTTTAAGATTTACTTATTACGCATACAAGAGTTGGGGTGTATGCCAGAGGTGGCGAAGTGGGGGAGGTGGTGGTGAGAGGATTCACCAGAGACAAAATGGGGTGCAGAACAGGCAGATCTACTGAAATACACTGCTGAAGGATGCAGCAGTTGAGGCAAGAGAGGTCTGCAGCTTTGTATGAGTTAGCTCTCTGGCAGGGGATCAAACTCACAGCACAGTGGCTGGAAATAGGTGTTAGCACTGATACTTTAACCCCTGTGCCACCAGGGAGGCCCTGTATTGATTGTTAAACTATCCTCCCCCAACTTCAAGGCAGACTTTCCATACTTTGTAGAGATGATGGCACTGGGATTATGCCATTTGCTGAGACCCGCCACTAGGGGGCTGCCCAGGAAATGAGCATTTTACTGGCTTACTGGCTTTCTGGGGTGACCCTCACATTTCTTCCCTCTGCAGTTTCTTCCTATACACCAGTTCAATCCTGTTTGCAGGTTTCCATCACTGCAGAATCAGCTTCTTCACAAACCTCTTAATGTTACCAGCCACCAGCAAGCCATCCTCAGGAGTTCTGAGTCACAGACCCAAATTGTCAAGCAGTGAGTCTTCCTCAGAGGTTGGAGTTTCAGCTTCCCAGGGGCTCTTGTCCAAGTCTCTCACATTTTAGTAATTCCAATCTATCATCCTTTTTTCCCCAATCTCTGTAGCTGCTACTTTCCTGATACCCTAGTGCTCACTTTTTGCCATTGAGGTTACCTGGCTAACAATTTATACCTATTTGGCAACTCTTTTATCAAACTATGATTTCTGTCTTCTGACTGGAGTCTAATGCAGAAATTGGTACCAAGTGTGAGTTTTCTATCACATCCTCAGGCATGTGCATATATCTTACAACTTGCATCTAAACAACTTGCTGTTTCCTGCATGACAAAACTTATCCATTACCAATAATGAGAAAATGAAATCTTTGGGTCTTTTGGGCCTTTGGGTCCATGTTGAAGATGGAACAAAATAGAAAGAGTCGATTTTTCTAGCCTGATGACCATGGAGTCACTCTAATAACCCTTGGCTTTCTTTTACCTGGAGGAGAAATAAACTTTCTTTTCTGTTCATGGGATTTTCTGCCACTCAGTTTCCTAATTTATACACTTTTTTTTTTCTTCCAAAGATAGTCCACCAAAATCAAATCCTATAATTTCAGGTTACAGTTAAGGGAAATTACCTGTCAATCACAAAGGGCATCAGTGTCAAGTTAATACTACCACATCAAGAAAAATTATATATATATACACATATATATTTTTTATGAATGAAATCAGTTAATAAACACTATTTACAAAGTGCTTACCAAGTATGAGGCATTGCACTTGCATTTTATTTGATCCCCATGAGAACCCAGTGAAGCAGGTATCTTTCCATCACCAATCTTAAAACAAAGAAATTGAAACTTAGATTAAGTAACCTATAGAATATACAACTAGCAGTGGTATAGCTGGAATATGAACCCAAATAATTCTGGCTCCCAAACTAATGCACTTAACCAATATACTACACAGCACTCAGGACTCAACTGACTTGAAGATCTTTGACTCCAATGAAAACTGAATCACTCTTTCTGCTAAAGAGTGATTCTGTGTAACACATGATAGATCCACTCTAAGAAAAACCAGACACACTAAACAGAAGTGTCATAGCAACTCTACTCACAAGCTGACAGTATTTCCAAAAACTGGCAAGACCAACTACATTTTAGATGATGAAAAGCCTGCTAGAAGCTAAAACCTTAGTTAAAAGAAAATTATCTCCCTCCCAAATCAGTATGATACACAGCCCATCATAGGACTATTTACTAGCAGGCAGTATTGACTAAGTTTTACAGAAACCAGCCCACCAATGTTTAATTGAAATAAAATTTCATGAAGTTTCCAAAAAACAAAACATCAAATCAATAGGCACATGATTCTTATAGGCTGACATTTGATTCTACTGGTCCTTGTACACAGCATAGGCTTTCCCTGAGATTTCCAAAGGTCCATTATCCTTAGTGCTAAAATAAAAGTACTATTTCACTTTAGGAACCAAACTGACAACCATTAGTTTGCAAAGCAGGACACAGTTAGTTGAAAATTATATTTTTCCAATTAGCACAGTGGGAAACACTGCTGAGGCATTCAGTCCAAGCCTGCAATTAGAGAACATTTGCTTGCTTCTAGAAATAGAATGAACAGGAAGACCTGCTATCTAGGTTCTCAGCAGTGATACTCTGGGAGGGGAGACCTTGTTATAACTTCAGCAGTCCCCTTCGAAAATAACCGTCTTGCTCCTTTTAATTAGTAGCATTCCGTTCTGCACCACAGTATGTTCAGATGAGATGAAGAAATCCAGTACTACCTCTCAATATACAAAAGGAATTTACACAAGCCCAGTCATTAGAAAGAAACAATTACTGCCAATGATCAGCTCTAGGGTTTTACCTTACCAGTTATTTTAAAAATCGATTAGTAAGTATCTGAATTTGTATGTGCCGGCGCAGGGACAGGAGTGCATATAGAGAGGACAGGGAGCTCCATACCTTTTTTCCATGCCTTGCTCTATGTGTCTCTCCCATCTGAACTATATTTTACAATAAACCCATACTTTGGTGGCAGAAAAATTATATGAATAGTCTTAAAAGTCTCCATCTATGTATCCTTGGTGAGGATGTAAACTGATATAATTACTATGGGAAATAGTAAGGGGTTCCCCAAAAAATTAGAAATTCCATAGGATCCAGTTATCCCATTTTTGAATATTGACAAAAAAAAAATTACAGAAACATTAATTGAGGGCCCTCCTTGGTGGTGCAACAAGTTAAAGCACAGCACTACAAAGCTAGCCGCAGACACTGCAGCACAGGAATTTACCTTACCAGTTCAATCCCCAGTCAGGGAGCTGACCCACATGGCACAGCAGGCCTCTCCTGGTCTGCCCACTGTTCCCCTCAGCAGTACATTTCAGTAAATCTGCTTGTTCTGCTTCCCACTCTGTCTCTGGTGAATCTTCTCACTCCCCACACCTCTGGCCTGTACTCTAGTACTTGTATGTATGAGTAAATATTAAAAAATAATACTAATTCAGATACATACACCCCCATGTACATTACAGCATTTATTTATAAAAGCCAAGAACTGGAATCAACTTAAGTTCCTGCTGACAGATAAAGATGTGGCATATATATACAGTGGAATACTACTCTATTAAAAATAAAATGGGGCTTTCCATGGTGGCACAATGGGTTAAAGCACTGCATTATGAAGCTCTCTGAAGCCACTACAGCACGAGTTCAATCCCCAACCCACATGGCGTGGCAGACCTTTCCTGACCTGCCCACTGCTCCCCTCAGCAGTGTACTTTGTCAATCTGCCTGTTCTGCTCCCCACTCTGTCTCTGGTGAATCCTCTCTGCAGAGGTGTGGTAGGTGAGAGGATTCACCAGAGACAGAGTGGGGAGCAGAACAGGCAGATTGACAAAGTACACTGCTGAGGGGAGCAGTAAGCAAGACAGAAGAGATCTGCTGCGCCACGTGGGTCATGGCCCTGGCTGGGATCAAACTCATGCTGCAGTGGCTGCAGCTAGCTTTGTAGTGCTGCACTTTAACTCTTTGCACCACCAGGGAGAGCCTGAATGATACTGTTTAACTTCTAGACATCAAGAGAGTTTTATGAAGAAATAAAGAATTTCATCCACATGTGCATGTGTGCACAAAGACAAAATACCTGATATACAACATGTTGGCAGTGCTCAGTTATCTTCAGATAATATAACTGGGAAAGCAGAAAGCAAGGTTTTTTGTTGTTATTGTTTTTTAATGCAATTTAATGCCAATAAACCACTTTAAAACGAAAAAATAAAAAATACTAGGTAAAGACAGAACATTCCCTCTAAGACCAAATGGCTGTAAGGCACTACTACAGAAAGACGACAGCCAAGGACGAAAGCACAAAGTGTGGACATTAGACATTAAAGGAGAAGTGGTGAGTAGACCCAGAAGGCAGTCCTGCTGGCCACTAACATGCTCAGAAATTAGAAAATAAAGTGACTCTAGAAGATCTAGCACTTGGAGGCGGGGTTAAAACCAGGACTGAAAATGAGGACAATGATACTAGATGACATTAAAGAATTACAATTAATTTTATTGGACATGGTAATATATTGTGGTAACGTCTTAGACCAAAACATTATGTCCTATACACACATTCAGGAATCAACTTAAGTTGATTATAGGCCATGTCGTATGTCTGGAATTTGCTGAAAAATACTCCAATAAAAAAATTTTAGTTTATGAGGAAAATAAATGAACAGTAGCAGAGTGATTACTATTCTTGGAGCTAGGTAAAAACACAGTACACTGGGTCCATTAGATTCTTCTACGTTCATGTATATTTCATATGTTCCATAATTAAAGTTTTAAGTAGCAGCAGTTAAGTCCCAGATCCATTTTCCGAAGCCACAGCCATGCCTCTGTCTGCTGTGGCATCAGATGGGAAAGTCATTTTATAAAAAGTAGAACAGAAGGTTCAAATTGGGAGACTGTGGAGAGTGGAGGGTAAGTGCTAAGTAGACCAGCCCTCACTTTGCAGTGGGTGTGGGCCATAAAAACAAACATACAAACTGAAATCATACAAAGCAATCTAAAAATCAACTATAAGTTGTATGGTTGTCTGTGAAAATTAAAAATATTTGTGAAAGTGCTTCCCTGGTGCTGCAGGGGTTAAAGTCCAGACACTCTGAAGCTTTCACCAGCCACTATGCTGAGTTCAATCCCCAGCCAGGGAAGTGACCCACATGGAGTGGCAGAGCTCTCCTGTCATCCGCTGCTCCCCTCGGCAATGTACTTGCCAGAGCTCCCCTCAGGAGTGTCCTTTACCAATCTGCCTGTTCTGCTCCCCACCCTCTCTGGTGAATCCTCTCACCACCCCTGCACCTCCGGCCTATACCCCAGTTCTGTATGCATAAATAAATCAATCTTTTTTTAAAAAAAAGTCAAGAAACAGCATGTGTTGACAAGTGTGGAGAAAGAGAAATCTCCATACCCAGTTGGTGGAATAGGAATGTAAATTGATACAGCTACTATGGAACAATACGGAGGTTCCTCAAGAAATTGAAAAAATAGAACTACCAATCAAGTAATTCTACTCCTGGGTATTTATCCAAACATGGAAACATTAATTTTAAAAAGATATACATACCTCTATGTTCAATGCAGCACTATTCACAATAATCAAAACCTGCTAGCAAAGTGTGCAATAATGGATGACTGGATAAAGATGTGGGGTGTACACACGCAGACACAAATGGGAATACCATCCATCTATAGATAAAGATATGCCAGCAATTTAGGACTATGTGGCGCAAAATTAGGTAAGACTGTATGATTTTGCCTATATGTGCAAGATAAGGAAACAGAGCAAATAAGCAAATAAGATAAACTAGTAGATATTGATAATTATAACCAGAGTTTACAAAGAGGCTGGAGAGTGGAAAAATGTGGGAAATTTTTAAAAGATCAAAACAAACCCTCAACTTCTGACAGCAGAATGAGTTATCAGTGGAAGTGTGGGTGGTTGGGAGATGATAGAAGGGCTGGTCGGTGGTGGTAACATTTGTGAGTGTGGTTCATGAACTACAATTGCTGAGGTGAGAAACTATTTTCTGTACACAGAAACTGAAATCTAACCCATGTTGTAATGTTACTGTGGATATTGTGTGTATACTAAGGCAACTAAATTTTAATTCATGTTATTGGAGAACTGATGCTATTTAAACTATAAATGAATGTCCACATAATGGAACCAAAAAAGAAGTATGGGCAGACTGAAGAGAGATTAAAGTATAAACAGGTATATACATGGTGATAAATATATAGAACCATGAGTTCTAACCTGGAGCAGAACAGCTTTAGAGACGCTTCTCTATAATAAAGTGGAACCTTGTCTGTGAGTCAGAGAGGAAATTATACTACTGATGAACAGGTTTTTACCCTACTAATTTTTCTCTGGAATTTCCCCCAAAAAGGCTCACAAGATTACCCTCCACTATGATTTCTCATCTCCAGCCCTACAGACATTTTGATTCTTTGTTGTGGGGTCTGCTGTGTGTACGGTGTGATGTTTAAAGCAACATCTGTGGCCAGTAACATCCCCGACTGAGACAACCAGAAATGTCTCCAAATGGTGCCAGGGAGCAGAAACAACAAAAACCACCCCTTATTGAGAACTGCTGTCCTAGTCAAAGGTATCGTCCCACTCCAGTCCCACAAGAGCCACCCACACCTCAGAGCCTCCCACAAACATTTCAGTGCTATATTCTTAACATGAGCAGATGGTCAAAGATCACCAGGCACTAAGAAAGGCCCTGGTATGAGATGAGATACAAGTCAGAGTGAAAAACAGAAAAATATCTTATTAAAATGATCATTACTATAGACACTGCATTCATGAACAGGATGCTATTTTTTAAGTTCTGGAAAATTAAAAAGTAGGGGAAATCCTAATAGTAGGTTTTGACAAGAATTGATTTCTCAGAAGAATAAAGTCTGAGAAGTAGAAAAATGTGTTAGAAGTGGGAAACAACCCCAAAAGTTAAAAAACCTAAAAAAAAAAAAGGTAGAGAGGGTATAGTAGTTCAGGAAATTTCTAGAAACGGTGTGAATTTCTGGTTTGCAGTCCCTTGAAAAGTAAACAACCCTTCTGACACAAAATGACTACCCCAACAAATTCCCCCCAAAGAGAGGATGACACAAAGAATCAGACAGCAGAAAGCTCTGACTAAAAGCAATGCCTTCAATATTCTGCAGGATTATTTCAAACCTGGACTCTCTATTTAAATTATTAATTAAATGTGAAAATAGAATAAACACGTCTATACGTATAAAGAATCAAATTCAAAAATTCTCACCAACACTCTGTCAGGAATCTGCTATCTGGTATTCTCTCCACAGAAACAGGGAAAAACCCAAGGAAAACAAAACCAGGTTACAAGAAATTCAACAAAGGAGGTCAAAGAAACCCCCCAGAATGGGGAAAAATTGGGGGATCCAAATGTGAAACTTGTCTAACCTGGAGCAGAGCAGTTTTGGAGAGGTTTCTCTATAATAAAGTAGAACCTTGTTTGTGAGTCAGAGAGGAAATTATAGTACTGATGGACAGTTTCAAGATGGATTAATGAAAAGTACACCAAAAAGAAAATACAACTTAATCAAGGGAGAACAAAAAGTTGTATGGGGAAAAAAAGATTACAACGTATTTAATAAAAAGTGGAAACTCAGTATTTTTTTTCAGAATGTTGTTCTTACCAAAATTGAAAACCTATACAGTGTAATTGGGAGGTTGTTGTCTATGTATGGTGAAAATTGGAAGACTAGAACCACAAACTGGAAGGGCCTAGTAATACAACCATATTATTTATAGAAGAAAATACCAAAAGAATTAAGAGGCTGTCTGATAAGAGGAAAAGGTAGTAATTTGTTTTTGTTACAAGCCTTGTTGAATCACCAGACTCCTTACTTGGTTAAAGGAACTTTTTAACAAGGTACCATCCTCTTACAAGCTTGTAAATCTTTTGATACTATAGGGTTTCTCTCGTCAGGTGTGGTCACCACAGCGGTCCCACCACCATAGCACCCACAGACCTCCACCATAGTCCATTGTGCTCTACCATTCCCCCATTTCCACCCCTGCTCTTTCCACCCTGGATGCCTCCTATCTATAGTCAGTTTTCAAGTGTGTAAGGTTTGACTTAAAGCAACACCTACACCCAAAGAAAACAGGGCAGAGTGCTCAGCAGTGTCTATCCCTGGCCCACAGTACTACTACTACATATGGAAACACAAGCTTTCTCCAGTCTCTTCCTAGCTGGGGGGGAGGGAAGGGAGGGTTTCCTCAGGTCTAGGTGCTCTTCCTAAAGAAACAAACCGTTGGTTCAAGCATTTTCATAGCTCACCTGTCCTGAAAAAAGGGTTAAAAGGAGGGTTCTCTATTTAATCATGGAGAAAGACAAGATAGGATCTAGGCTTGAGTTTATCTAGCAAGAGAGAGAAAGCCAATACCAAAACTCAACATGTTTTCCCTCTTCAGAATCCTCTGCTAGGTACCCGTGTACCAAACCCCTCCTCTTTCCTCAAATGAAAGTCACAAGGTTATTTTCAAACAATCCCAAAGGCTACAACTATGTCCATGTTCTAATAGATAACATTGGGAAAGATACAAGAATTCTGCAAGCCTGTTTCATCATCTGTAAAATAAGGATAAAGCCTAAAAGCTCAGTACTGTGCCTGCCATTAAGTGGGAAATATTATTTGAATGACTTTTCATTCAGTGAGATGATCAGTTATTAACAGGACACAAAGGTGTACATACACCCAACCAACTGTCAACCTCTCACACATAGGTCAGGTTAGGTAGGCATATCCTTATCCTGGTTACACTTTGGTTTCTAAAATGTGTCCTCCTAAAAGTAATTCTCAGAACAGGATCAACCTAGTTTGCAAAGCAATGTGCTTTTCATTAACTGTTCATTAATTTTCATTAATGGGTAAAAAGATAATGGGTCAAGATCAAAGAAGCCAACACATACATCTTCTAATGAAGCTGTCTACACACATACACCCCACTCATTTTTTGGCATTCTTTATCACAGCAAAACTAGAAACAAATTTGAAAAAAGGTCTAGTAAAACTCCTCTCAAACTACATGGTTGTTAAAAACTACAGAGCTTTATGTGCTAGTGTTAAAGTATCTAGTAAACTATGCCATTGAAATTAAAAAATGCAGGTCCTCCCTGATGGTGAGGCAGGTTAAAGTGCAGCACTGTGAAGCTGGCCTCGGCAGCTTTGGGATAAGTTCGATCTTCGCCCTGGAAGTGACCCACATGGTGAGCAGACCTCTCCTGACCAACCCACTGCTTCCCTCAGCAGTGTACTTCGTCAGTCTGCCTATTCTGCTCCCCACTCTGATCCTGATGAATCCTCTCACCATCCCTGCACCTCTGGCCCATATCCCAGGTCTGTATGAATGCAAAAATAAATTTAAAAATCTTAAAGAAAAGAAAAACTACTACACAACAACCCCTATGGAGAAATATCGTGTATATTCTGGATCATTAACAGCCAAGTAATGGGGAACTTAGGTGGGATGGCAATGCTCACTTCTCATCCTCGCTATCCTAAGACTGATATAGACTGAGTGATCTAGCACCCAAGTGTTTCAAATATGAACAAAAACCATGAGAACAGTTTTTCTAAAAACTGTAGGCTTTTTTATTTAGTTCAGAGGTAGACAGATGAACATGGAAGGCTGTCCCATTTATCTTGCTCAGTTTATATTCCACTTCATTCATCCATCCCACGCTGCCAGAAATCTTAAAGAAATAACCAAGATGTGCAGACTTTTCCTTTCTACTTCTTAGCAATAACTCAACAAATCACTTGCAAAGAAGTTACTACTAACTTAAATTTTCAGTGTTCAAAGATCCTCATCATTGGGAGTTTCCAATCAAACCAACCATACCTGTCACTCCCGACAGGAGGGCAGAGTACAATGACTATTTCTGTAAAAGACTACAGGGGAAATGTCAGTTATATTTGTTGTTGTTATATCCCTGTGCATGTTAGGGCAGAAGCTGGTGAAATCAACAAAGCAGAGCACACTCACAGGGCTCTGAATGGTTTAAAAAAAATTCACACGTTATCTTCAGAAACAACATTAAAACATAATGGAGTTGAAGCCTGATACAAAAAGTAGAGAAATATGTACAGGAATTCACAGCCCAGAAGTAAAGGGGACCTTAATAAGAATCAGTGAAAACCTGGCTATTTTACATAGCTAATTTTGAGACAAGTCATATTTAGCACAAAAGCAATTATAGCACAAGTAACACTTCCCTCCCACAGCTCCCAAACTTTAAAGACTCTTGTCAGTCTTCTGTAACACTGTAATCATTCTTCAAAGGAGCAGGAATGTGTAAGGTGGTCCCAAACATTGACAAGTATTTGAATCTCAAGCAGTAGCTTCACACTCTGAAGATGAAAAGTGCCATGATAGCAGCACTGATAACACCGGAAATGGGGACTGTGACAAACCAGGCCATAAAAATGTTGCGGAAGAGTCGCCAATCAACAGCCTTTTTAGATCGGAGCCAGCCAACAGATACAATAGAGCCCACCTAGGAGAGACAGACACCAAAGAAACCAGTTACTGAAGTGTCACTGGCACGTGGTAAATAGAGCTGATTTATGTAGGTCAAGAGCCCCAGACTACTGAATAAGCCAGACTTCAAAAAAACTAAGTTCAAGGAAAGAACCTGTGGGAAAACTAAGGCAATATAAAAACCAAAGCATTAACCTGTGCTAAGTGGGATAAAACATGATAGAAAAGGAATACTTCCTTCTGAAGTTTCTTGCTAATTCAATCCTGAGAGGCTCTGAATATAAATTTTTTCTCCAAAACAAGACTTAGTTTTACTTATTTATACATACAAGAACTAGAGTATAGTCCAGAGGTGAGAGTATTCACCAAAGACAGAGTGGGGAGTAGAATAGGCAGATTTACTGATACATTGCTGAGGGGAGTGGCGAGTAAGACAGGAGAGGTCTGCTGTGTCATGGAGGTCATCCTCACCCTGGCTGAGGATGGAACTTGTGTCATAGTGGCCGACAGCTTAATAGCATTGAGATGTTAACCCCTGAGCCACCAGGGAGGCCCTGAATATAAACTTTCTATAAATATATTGCCCTTAAACAGCCTAACAAGTCTCTCATTTGCAGGTTCTATATAAAAGGGCTTTGGCATCATTTGGGGAAAAATATATATTAATGCTTAGATAGGAGTAATAGACACAAAGAAATTGTTAAACATAAGCCTTTACATTCTTGCAATTACTTGTCCTGAACTTACAAACTCTTCAAAACTCTAAACTTTCTAAGCCAATTTAAGTAAAAACAAACAAACAAAAAAAACAAAAACAAAAAACCTACATATTATTAGAATCATTTGAGAGACATTTCTGTTATACTTACTTTACAATGAGTTGTACTAATAGGAAGACCAATATTTGATGCAAGTACTACTGTGAGAGCAGAGGCCAATTCAATACTGAAGCCACTGGAGACAAAAAGATTATGTCAAAAATGAAATTTGACTGTTTGATCAGCTGACACCACTTCAAATTAACACAACCCTGCTTTGCTTTACTCAGTGACAAAACTGCCACTAACATCTTTAATTCCTGAAATTTATTTTAAATTGGGCCTCTAAACGGAACTCCTTTCTTCCCTCTAACAATTGAGGTTTTAAAGTTCTCTGGAAGTACATTATTAAAGTTTGCATTTTTAATTTGAACTAAATTATTAGTTTTAACTCCCAAGCAAAGCCAAGTATACATTGCTATTCACTTAACTTAGGAGAACAATGGGGTTGAAAACATCTGACTAAAAAGAGCCAGACAATAAATATAATCTACAAAGTTTAAACCAACAACCAGAATAACATCAGAAATTTGTGCAAACTTAGTTATTTTAACTAAAGCATTAATTTATGTGGCAGCACTATAATTATCTTAAGAAAATGTACATTAGCTCCCTAAGATCTGCCTGACCAACTTACCTAGAGGGTGTGATTGGTGTTAGATCTTTTCCCATGGTCTGGATAACTCTCCTTCCCCAAACCCACAGACCAATGCAGATACCAACACCACCGTAGAACAGAAGCCATACTGGTACCGTTGCTTGTGAAGTAACATCTCTTGTGTTATAAACCAGATACAAAGCAACCAGAGGTCCAATGGCATTGCTAAAAGAAAAAGAGGGCAAAGGGGGGTGAATTTTCAGGCAGAATTAGAACTTGGCGGTATCCAACTTGCTAATGGTGCAAAGCAATTATTGAGTTCTAATAAACAATTCACAAACCACGAAACTATGGTGATTTAAAGTTTTTTATCTTAAATCCCACAAATTACTATCACAGAGCTGGATTCTAATCACAGTAAACAAAACTCCCTCTGAAAGACTACCTGTGTTCATACTTATAACCTACTGAAACCCAATTTAAAAATCCTTTGTGATAGCTTTTTCTTTAAAGAAAAACGATTATCAAAGATGTAAGAACTATTTTATTAAGTCAGTAACTGCTATTACCACATACCACCTAGATTATCCAGGGTCCTATGGGTGACAGCAGTACCGGTCACAAGCACAGTTTTATGAAAATGACAAAGACGTATAGAAATAAAATTATCATTCAAAATCAACTGACCTGACATCATTGCCACCATGGGCGAATGACCCAAAGCAGGCTGTAAGGATCTGCAGGAACTGAAAGAGGAGAGACACTTCTGGTTTATCCTGGTCACACCATTCTTCTAGAGAATTACTACTTCCTTTTCGGTCACCCAGACCCAGCTCTGTCTTGACACTCATGTCCATCTCAGATGCCGAGTGAATGTCAGACACAGCATTGCAGTAACTGGTGTAACTGTCCATTCGAATTCGCTTCTTGCTATCTCCATTTGGCCATGTAAGCTTTTCCATTTCTTCACCTTTTTGTTCACCTTCTTTGGCACGGAATGAATCCAAAGGCATGCCACAAATTGCCATGGTGTAGGAAGTGTAACTATTGTTGCGCCTCAAAGGTTTGTCACCAGAGTCTCCCATGCAATCTCCCACCTTAGCCAGATGTAATTTATGGAGCAGCTCTTTGTATAAGCCAGAATCTTTGTGCACGGTGTGATACTGATAGTGACCATTGGAGTTTATCTGGTTACTGACAGCTTGATTGAACTGAACAAGGTTCCCATTAGGCAACTGCACTGTACCTGACCAAGACAAAAAAGGTAACATTCAATATAAACAGCCTCTACACGGTACTAGGAGACAAAGTGAAACTCGAGTTTCCCCACCCAAGGAATTCCACTCACCATTCATGGCACTGTCTACACTGGTTTCCTCTTTCAGGTCAACACTGGGAAGTCTTTCTCGCTCGGGAGCTTCCTCTAAGTCTCCCAGTTTGAATGATACTGTTTTCTCTTCCACTACAGCCCGTAAGGGCACAGTGGCAGACCCTCCCTCAGAAACAGGATTCCTGTTTTCAGTGTCACTAAGAGACAACTTCGTTTCTTCATGGTCTTCTTTCAAGTTGTTCTTTTTCTCCATTAAGGGGCTTTCAGAAGGACTAGACTTTATTTCTCCTGGAAAAGAAGGGGGTTTTGTTTGGTTTTGACCACACTAACTTGTTCCACATCTCAAAATGAGAATACACACTTCAGTAAAAGTTCAGGCTAGTTTCTAATCTATATTATTTGCCATCTCTTATCTTTCATTTGAAAACAACGAGCAATACACAACACCCTATATCAAGGATGGCAAACTTTTTCAGTAAAGACAGTAAGTATTTTAGGTTTCATGGGCACTGTTGTGTGCTCTGTTCTTTGTTTTTTAATTCTTTTAAGATTTATTTATGCATACAGAACTGGGATACAGGCCAGAGGTGCAGAGGTACAGAGAGGATTCACCAGAGACAGAATGGGGAGCAGAACAGGCAGATCAACGAGGTACACTGCTGAGGGGAATACGAGGGCAAGACAGGAGAGGTCTGCCCCGCCATATGGTCACCTCCCTGGCAGGGAAGAGAACTCATGCTGAAGCGGCTGCAGCTAGCTTCATAATGTTGTGCTTTAACCTGTTGAGCCGCCAGGGAGAGCCTTTTAACAGTCCTTTTACAAATATAAAAATATTCTCAGCTCATTCTATGATGGGTAACAGTTCAAGTATGGGGCGGACAAAGATTCAAAAGTTGGACTGCATCTATCAATAGTCATGTTCTTTTAAAATCCTTCCTCCTCTGCAAATTCTGTTCACAAATTCAAAGTAACACAGCCCAGTGAAGGTAACTTTGATTTCTACTTCTATAAAATAAGAATCCTAACCTAGAACATGCCTTAAGGTTCTAGGTTAGGATTCTAGTAAATTCCATGAGTAGACAGGGATATATTCTATCAGTTCATGGCCAGGATGTTTACCCATTCATTCAAGCATCAAAGTCAAGCTACAGAGTAGAATTAAAACATTAGCAAGATTTGGGGCATTACTGGTGGCACAAAAGTTAAAGTAACAGAGCTATCAAACTACTGTCAGCCACTGTGGTATGAGTTTGATCCTTAGCAAGGGAGCTAATCCACATGGAGCAGCAGACTTCTATCTCACTGGATGCTCCCCTCAGCTTTGTATTTCAGCACATCTGCCAATTCTGCTCCCCACTGTTTCTGGCGAATCCCCTCAGCCCCTACACTTCTGACCTGCACCCAGTTCTTGTATTCATAAATAAATAAATTAGCAGGCTCTCCTTGGTGACGCAACAGGTTAGAGCACCACACTATGAAGCTCTCCTAAGCCACCGCAGCTTGAGTTTGACCTCCCTGGCCAGGGAGGTGACCCACATGATGTGGCAGACCTCTCCTGACCCGCCTGCTGCTCCCCTCAGCAGTGTATTTCAGTAGATCTCCCTGTCCTGCTCCCTGCTCTGTCTCTGGTGAATCCTCTCACCGACACCTCTGGCCTATACCCCCGTTCTATAAGCATTATTTAAAAAAAAAAAAAAAAAAAAAAAAAACTAGCAAGATTTGTCTCGTGTTCTCCCAGACTGAGGGGAAAAGGAGGTCAGAGTCCTGAAAGCTTCCTTCCCACTGTGCAGCAGCACAGCAGAGCTGCAGTCTCTCTGGGCTCCTCAGTTCAGCTGCATGACACAGCAGCTTCACGAGGCCACTGCAGTCTATGCATCCCTTTCCTTCCAAAGAACAAACTGAAAACTGCTAACAGAACATGTGCAGATGAAAGGGGCAGAAAAAGGTCACTTTTGAAAAATTAAATTTAAATAACTAATACTAACAAAAATTTATTCAGTACTTAATTACACTTAAAAATTATGTGTAGTAATGGGCTGATTCCTTCACCGGATACTTAAAAAACGTTTTACTTTTTGAATTTGTATAATTCTGAGAATTAATCAACTCCAAATTGAAAGACACACACATACTAGACTTCTCTAGGAAAATATTTTGTACCTATGCCTACCTTATTTTTCACCAAGTTATTCTCACATTTTTCAATGAGGCAATGAATCCTCTGTATCTATGTCACTGGCGATGATTAAGGTTTAAAAAAAAAATGTAAATACTCCACTTGTCTCCATAGCATGTGTAAATATTCCTTATGTCTAGAAGCTGTAAGTCCCGAGGAATACCCTTTGGACAAAATATCCTCAAATTTCTACTAAAATCCTTTTTTTTACTTGGTCAATCTCCAAATAATGGTTTTTTTATAGGTGGCCAAACAAAATAACAATAAAAAAGAACAAATCACTAGTTAAAATCTTCTGCTGTTACTTACGTTCAATTTTTCTCTTCATCCGAGGACATACAAAGAACCAGACGATAAGGGCACAGAAAACAGCACATCCCACCGAGATGAGGATGGTGCCCCACAGAGGAAGTCTGTCAAAGCCCAGCACTAGGAGATAAAATGGTGCATCTTGAAAACCCTGGGGCAACAGCCCCTGCAATAATGTATAAACCCTCTTCTGGGGACTCAGGTTCCCCAAGCCAGCCCCAACACCTTTTATAGTTGCTGCCAATCTTAGGTAAACAGGATTTCATGTGCCAATAGCCATAAAAAATTTAGGAGAAAAATACTTAATCTGAAATCCAAAACAGTATGGCCCACTTAAAACACTTTTAGGTTTAAGTCTCTACAAGGTCCTTCACAAACATTCTTTTTCCTTTCTTGTTTTAGAAGACAGTATTACTACTGAGAATCAGCAACTAGCAGTGGGGGGGGGGGGAATTGAAGCCTCCAGATGATAGATGCCACATATTACATTTGTACATACATTTTAATGTTAGAAAAGAATGTGTCCCAACAGTTATTACATCCACTGTACCAGGCCCCAGTAAAACCCTTAACAAAATTAACAAAATTATCTTAGGATGCATATCAAACTAAGATACAAAAAGTTTTAAGAATATTATCAAAATAATATTATCTATCAAAAAGCTGTCTGAAAATAGTTCAGTGGTACTGTCTAACAAGTCACACTTAAAGGGACCTCCCTTTCACATGGCTGTGCATACATGGCTGTGCAATCATTCAGTCCTCATCTGCTGCTCACCTAAACGCCAAGAGGCTGCAAGTTACTGGCTATGTTAAATACATTAATGACAGAAGCAAAGAACAATAGGCTCATACTTAAGATCAAAAGGTTTAACGATCTGTAGTTTTTATAGTAACAGCTTAGTTAGCTAGGTTGCTTTGTTTTATCAAGACTTACTTAAAATGGAAATTCTATTGCTTCATACCTAATTAATATTTAGTGCTTAAAAAACTACAAACTGAAGTCTCTTCAAAACTAAAGTTCTGTAGTTTAATTTAACTCCTGCTATCAGTTTCTAGCATAGTCACACCAACTAAAATACACATGAAATGCAATCAATCTATATCACAATTTAAATTTGACTACATTTAAAGTCAAAAAGGAAAATGACTGTTCTTTCTTGTAAGTAATCCACAACAGAGAAAAAAAATCTAAGTTCCCATTTCAAAAATGACTGAAAACTTAAAGCTTCTAATTTCACTTTGCTGCTGCCATATAAAACAGTGCTTTAAAGTCTCTAAGAGACTTAAATTTAACATGAACCCAATTTAAAACAGTATAAAAATGCAGCATCCAGGTTTTTATTCACCTACATCATTTGATAAGGAGTCTGAGATCCCCTAAGGTCAATATTCTCATAAAATTGTCCATTTTCTTTCCTGATTGTTCCAATAATAAGACAAGGTTAAAAATACTAGCTAACTCCATTTTTGGTCAGTGACATTACTTCAGTGAGGTTTAAGAAGCAAGTTACAATCCATTAGTCTGAAAGGAAATCAATTTAATGGGCCACAATGAGCATTAAAAATAGCTTAAAAGGATATCTGAAAATAGGATTCACAACATAGTAAGGTTTAAGTAGCTCCAAGATGCCCTTCTTTGCCTCTCCCCCTCTCTATTCATGTGTGGTGGGCAGCAACATACAATGTATTTCTTCCAGCAGGTCAGTTAGAAGACTGGATGGTCAAATACCATCAAGCTGAATGACCCGAGAAAGCGTTAACAACTCCTTTGCTAAATCAAACCTCTACTCTCATATTTTACCCCATGTTTTGCCTTAGCCCCAACGTAAAAGTAATCAACATTTCAACCTTTATATTCTCACAAATTACATTTCTTAATTTTCTCAGCTGTATGAATTCTTCTTTCAAACGCACTTAGACCAGGAATTAAACATCCCAACTCTTCTCATTCAAGCAGATTCAGGGGAGTAAATTTAGTGCTTAACAACAAAAGTAGCTCCAATTGGGAGAGAAAAAACGAAAATATCCAGCAAACCAGCCCTAAATGACTGATTATTGAAGACCAAATTTAACTAATGACTCTTCAGTAGTTGGTAGTGGAAGTCAGTATCATTAACTGCAGAATTTTTAGCATAGATAGGAGAAAGGGAGGGAGAAGATCAAATTATCGGTGGATCCTGTGAAGACTAAAGAGTAAAGGTCTGTAGTGATTTAGAATCTGAGCAGGTCGCTTTGGTTGAAAAACTATCTAGGTTAACTCAGCATACACTAGCCTGCAGCCTTCTGAAATGGGCGCAGGCCAGCCACCTTCTAGGAGATTTCAGCCCTGTAAAGCAAAAAGGGGTAAATTGGGCATTTAATGCAAGTTTTGTAAACAATTTTAAATTCACATTTAAGTATTTTGATATTTACTTACGAGGTGCTCCAGTATACATGATGGAAAAGAGGTTTATTCCAACTGTGCAGGCATAGAAAATTGGCAAAGCTCGCAAACCATTAGGAACTGGATCTGCCTGTAAAATATCATTAAGATTACTATCTTAAAAGCTATGAAAGGGAACCCATTTCCTTAGAACTTTGTAGTGGGGCAGGCTCACAAATAACAGTGTTGAAAATTACAGTGCTGATAATTATCTTTTCATAATAGTTCGCAAGACCAACTAGGCTTTCCCTACATTTGCTCCTGATGTCTCCCAATCAGGGCTAATCTCATTGTCTACATGAGATTAGCTTGTGCTGTTTTTTTAGATCTGTTTTGGCTACTTTTAACAAGATTACCTATAATAATCAGCTTCAAACACTGATAAACAACCTATGTCCAGATGTAAATCAAAAAACATACTTTTGAAGATATACTACTTATTTTAAGAGATGTCAAGAAACAGATCATGAGATGTCAGAACATTTCTCACCTGATTATATGTAAGCAACGATTTCTTAAAAACAAAACAAAATATACCTGCAACATCTAACATCTTATCTAGACATAACAGATGCCATAATTATCAACTAACCAAAGTGCTAAGGTAAAAATCAGTTGTGCACTAGATCACATCACATTCAACAGACTAAGCCGAGCACTAGTCTAGACACTGAAGGAGAGAGGAGACAAAGTTCCTGCCCTCCCAGAGCTGACATTTACAATCAGTAAGTACTGACAAATGCTACAAAGAAAAATCAAGGACACAGGGGCAGTGATGGAAAAGGAGGCTGGTGTCAATGAGTTAAGATCTGCAAATGTGTTATGTCAACAATGTACGTACCGAGAAGTGGACAAGGAGCAAGCCACCTGGCTATCTGGGGGTAAGATATAAGGCAAAGACTTGAAATATTTAAGGACAGCAAGGAAGGCAATGTGAGGGGTAATAATAGTTCCATTTACAATAAATGTATATTTATTCTATAGGAAAACACACAAATCAAACAGAATGAATGCACAGATGAAAATAAATATTCAGCAAGGCTAAACCTAGAAAACTTTTAGCCTCAAGGTTTAATGATATCTTGATTACAAGCCAATGAAAAATGTTAGGGTGGAAGAGACAGAGGGAAAATCTTAGTGTTTCTAAAGCTCCAATAAAGAAAAATCAATACACTGACAAGTGGTAGCTTAAGATTAATAAAACAAGAGAAAGTAAAGGTGCCATTCCAAATAAGTAAAGCTGGGTCCGCACTGAAAAGCACTCTGAATTTTAGCTCCCAATCCATAGTTTAAAAGAACACTACAGAATTAGTGGCCTAGGGGTTAAGTATCAGCTCTTATCACTACTATGGCATGAGTCTGATCCCCAGCCAGGGACTTAGCCCACATATGGCACAGCAGAGCTCTCCTGTCTTGCCTACTGCTCCCCTTAGCAGTGTACTTCAGTAGATACATCTGTCCTGTTCCCCACTCTACCTCTAGTGAATATTCTCTCTATCATCCTCCTACCGCACCCCCCACACCCCCCTGGTCTACAACCCAGATCTTCCTCACAAAAATAAAGAAACACTACAGAACAAAAAATAGCCCACAGGTACTAGGAACTGACATAGTATTATGGGCTCCCCCAAAAGCATTCAATTTGTTTATTTTTCTATATAGCCCAATTACAATTCCCTAAGGTAAACAATAGCAAAATATCTGCAGATAGGGTAGAATATAAAGGATACTACTAAATAGTTATAAAATATAGGATCATGGTTTAAAAAAAGACTAGGTCTAAGAGTTAAGAAACGGGTAAAACATGAAAAGTCTCGGGCTTTTACTACTCCTCTCAGTTACACCAATGAGGTAACTAGAACTATTAACATCTAATTATCACAATATGACCCATCTAAGGCACTTAAAAACTTTACCCAGAAACCATTTAAGTCTCTCAATGAGAAAAGGGCTCTTCATAAAATTACTTTCAACCATAACATTCTCATTTTTTATATCTGATGTTAGTTAATCTAAAGAGTTCCCCTGAATTCGAAAAGGTGTCCTAAATAGATAGGTGATTCCTAACAAAAGGGAGACTGCTGAAAAGGTCATTTTCTTTGACTAGAATTTAAATAATTAACAGAAAATTTTCCCACTTCTGTATTCCTTGTTTATTGCCCCAGTGTGTAATAAACACTTTGTTTTCCATTCTACTTTTTCCTATTATACCCTTAGACTAGACCTTCAGTAAGTAGGAAAAAAAGCTAAGTAATTTTAATGATAATTTCCAAAATAGAATCTTTATGGTCAAATAGCAGACTTTAGCAGCCAGGACCCCCAAAGCTCACCAATCTAAGAATACTTTCCTGAGATTTAAAACCTAATAATAGCCAGAAATATTCACTCATCACTTAAAAAAAATTCATGCCAGCTCTCCCTGGTGCCGCAACTGGTTAAAGCACCACATTATGAAGGGCTCCAAAAGCCACTGCAGGAGGAGTTCAATTCCCGGCCAGGGAGCTGACCCACATGGCGTGGCAGACCTGCCCACTGTTCCCCTCAGCAGTGTAGTTAGTCTGCCTGTTCTGCTCCCCACTCTGTCTCTGGTAAAACCTCTCACCTACCACACCTCTGTATCCCAGTTCTGTAAGCATAAATAAATAAATCTTTAAAAAAAAAAATCATCTGTTACTGATGGAACAGTGACCAGAGTTTGTTTGCTGGGAGGACATGGG
>NW_004567121.1:772140-774777 GCF_000260355.1 Condylura cristata
AACCTGCATGCACTCATCAAATGAGTGTGTTTCTTTCCGTGTGTGTAAAAATACCTGTATGCACTCATTAAATGAGAGGCTCCCCCCTCTAAAAAGACAAGTTTGTTTTATCTGGAAAAATATCAAGTCTCTCCAATATCAGCACAATCTGCTTCCCAATAATCAACAAAATCAACAAAGACCCAAAGTAAAACTTTACAAAGTAGAAATCCATAACAGATCAGGATATTATAATACTTCTTGTTCTCTGATACATAGAGCAAGTTATATGGTTCTAATAAAAACACTAAAAAATCTGATCCAGGCCTACTGGTAAGCCTCAAATTGAAGAATCATCCCATCATGGAAGGGAAGGTGCTACCCATATCTGCTTGCTAAATTAAACACCAAACTTCAAATCTGTTGATGTCAGCGAGTTGTTTTACTCTCCAATTTTACCAAGCTCTAGATGTTTCAAGTTTTCATAGTATTAAACTGAGCTTGCCAAACTCAGGCTATGGGAAACGGAATAGTAACTCTCTTTACCAGCCAAACAATTTCTATAGAGAAAAGATACAAATCCATCCCTAGAGAAGTTTAGAATTAAGCCAAACAAGTGGTCTGAATACATCCTCACCCTGTGGGATTAAGCTACCTATCTTCCTGCACTCAGATTACTACAGTTTAGAAGCAATTTTAAAAACTTACAATAGACCATTAAAAACCATTCACCTCAGAAAAGGGAAAACTTTGTTTCCTAAGAAAAATGGACTTATTCTCCATGTAACTCAGTCCAGAGAAATCTGCTGCTGTCTATATTTATTTTGGAGCCAGCATTCCTCAAGAGGGATTTTCAAACACACAGGAAATTAAATGGTTGTCTGGATTTTTTTTTAACCAATCAAAAGAAAAACAAAGCTACTTTTACTGGTTCTTATTACCTATTCTGAAAAGTTAGTATCAAGTTGCTGTTGGCAGAGTTACCACCTAAGACCTAGAAGCTAGTTGTGATCAGTGTTGTTAGGAGTAATTATGTAGCAACCTTAACTATTTCATTTTACTGACAGCTAAGAAAAAGTCAGAGCAGGCATTGTGACTTGTTTAACCCCAAGCTCAATTTCAATTTTCCTGAATAGAATGGTGGTTTAGATCAAGCAGCAATCGGCATAGAGCTAAACAAAGTCACTCTAAATAAATACCCTTATTTCTTTGCACACCATTCAATTTCTCCTTCCTGAATGAGGTAAGCAACTAATTCTTGGGTATTGAAAATTTGTTTCTTTCAGAGAATTTAGCAACATACAAAAAGTATGCCAAAAAGGAATTTAATTCCAGCTTCCCAAGGCCACACACCTACATACCAATCACGTGCAAAAAAAGGCTCTTTTGATTACACTAAAGGGTGTGGGGGGTGGAGAGGAAGGGGAGAAAGATTACCTTACGGAGGATGAATGCACGAACAAGGAAGAATAAAATTCCAGACATAATACCAGAAAGCAGTGGAGAGATGAACCAAGACATCACTGGAATAGAGCACATTAAGAAAAAATGTGAATTGATGAAAATCAGGAGCCAAAACACACTTTCAATTTTAGTATTCTCTTTTCAAAACTTTAGTCTGTCCCTATATTCTATACCACATATGCCAATAGATTCCATGACAACAGGACAATAAAAATTAAAATGCCACTTAGAATTAAACATACCAATTTTTATCAGTTCAGACCACCTGACGCCCTCCTGTCCCTTTGCCACAAGGGAGAAACCAATGGTCGCACCGACAATACAATGGGTTCCAGAAATGGGAAGCTTCAAAAACGAAGCCACTAGTTGCCACACAGCAGAACCTGAAACAGTCAAGTTGCATTAATTAAGTCAATCGCATTATGGCTGCAGTGCACTCTGGAGACCCTCTGAAAGGTACAGGGCAGAAGGAGCCCCGCGTGCAAGCCCACCACCAGGGGAACAAAGCCAACTCACCAAACATCGCGCTGACAGAGCCGGCCATCAGCAGCTGCTCGGTCGAATTGTACATCTCCACGTCAATCAAGCCCTTCCTGATGGTTTCGCTCACTTTGGCCCCCAGGAGAACAGAGCCCACGGTTTCAAAGACACTAGCGAGGATGCACGCTTGCTTCAGGGTCACTACACCCGAGCCCACAGCGGTACCAAACGAATTGGCCACATCATTGGCTCCCACTGAGAAGGCCAAGACGAACGCAATGATGAAGCCCAGGATAAGCATCCAGAGGTACTCCACCATGGGCCCGGAAGCCACGGGGGCAGCGATAGTACTGATGATCATTGTTGCCATGGTCGATGCCATTCTCCAGAGTAGTGGTTTTTAATGACTAGGAATTACTGAGCGGTTTTCAAGGTGTGTAAACGGAATATGAGGTATCAAAATGCTATAATAAATAATATATATTATATAAAATTAAATACTGTAAACTACGGCCCCGAAACGAGCTGTGGAGTTACTGCTATACACTGGGTATGGGCATCTGTTGTCTGGGGTTTCTTTGGCTGTGGAGGGCTACTAGCACGGCGCGGAATTCCATGGCGGAGAAGAGAAAGGACGCAAGTTCATCCTGGGAGAGGAGAAAATAACAATGGCAGCGCGCCCTTGGGGGAAGGAGCGGTCTGGCAGCGGCGGGG
>NW_004567121.1:775043-781365 GCF_000260355.1 Condylura cristata
AGGCCGGCCGCCCTCCCGCTGCGGCGTCCGCGCCCTGCGCCCTGCGCGGGGGAGAAGAAAGAACCTATCCAAGGTGGCGCCACCACTCACTCACCAGAGCAAAACCAGGGGTCGAGTAGGAGACGAGGTGGTCCTGGCTGCGGCGGGGGACAGGAACCTCGGACGCACGCAGCCGCGGCGGACGAGCAACTTGCCCCGGGGAGAGATTCCGGGGATGGGTCGGCCGGGATGGCGACCCACCCGGAGAGCAGCCGCGGGCGCCTCAGCAGCAGGGAAGAGGAAGCACGCAGCGCGCGCCGGCAGCCATCACTTCAGCCGCACGCGCCGCCCGTCACTATTTATACGGCGCGTGACCCTCAGAGCCCCGCCCCCGGGGCGGCGACGCCTCGTAGCGGCGTTCATTGGTCCGCCCAGCGCCTGCGACCCCGCACCGGGATGAGAGGTTGTCCACGTGGGAAGCGCCAGCCCCCTTCCTGCGGCCTCGCCCGGGCGCCCGCGCGGCTCTCCCCGAGCTGGCTGGGGACAGGCATCAGCCGCGTGGGACCCCCGCGCTGCTGCGGGAGGTCCTCATGCCAGGTTGCAGAGTTCGCGCTCAAGGTTACTTCTAATTCCCACCTCGCGGGCCTGTTTTCCACAGCCGGCAGCTTCTTGGGACTCACTTTCAGCGCTTTTTTGACCTGTCGTGTCCAGAAGCTACACCTGGCCGCATTTCCCTCCCGTCCGCCCGCGGTCGCTGCGGCAGACCTGGAGTCCAGGGCCCCCAGATCCAGTCCTGGCACCTTCTCGCACCTGTGACTTTCTCTTGGCCAGACAGACACTGTCCCCGACCTAGGGAGGGAGCGAGGGAGGGACCTCACGTGGTCGCGTGGCTCCCGCAGTCATGCACTTGGGTGAGAAAAGCCTGGAAAGTCACGAGATCCAGGGTGTCTGCCCAGTTATGGCGCAGAGCGGAAGGGTGGCTGCGGGCCCTTTCTCCGTGGCAGCTCTGCGTTTTCTGTGTCCCTTCTGTGTCTGGAGATGGAACGGGGGAGACAGTGCTTAGGCTCAATGTCTCACTCCACTTGCTGCAGTTTGTCACCTTGACAAAGTTCCAAATTTCTTGGGCTGCGTTCTCACGAATGTAAAATGTTAATAAGTATCTGCTTTGTGGCGGGACATAAATGAGTTAACTGTGGGACTGGAACTCTCGGTAGTTAAGTAACTAGTAACTGCTAATTTCCGTTTTGCTCTTTGGGAAAATAAATCTGTTTTAAGATGTAGCAAAGAGTGTAACGGGATTTACACTCTTACTCCCAGAAATTTTCCTATCCCTTTTAAGTAAAAATTGATTTCTGGTTCACCACCACCACACACACACACACACACACACACACACACACACAACAACCACACACACACACACACACACACTCCCCCCCCACACACACACACACACACACACTTCCCCACCACCACCACACACACACACACACACACAGTGTTATAATGTAGTTTTGACATCAATGAAACAGAATTGCAATGCAATTACTTAAACCTTATATAGGAGGATTAATCCCCCAATGCCATGGAAGATTAAGGTCGTGGTCTCGTGTCAGGGTTTGAGATTATAAAAAATTCCAACCAGAAATACTTACCAGGCTTAGAACAAGAGCCCTCCTCAGGTCTCTGCCATCCCTAACAACAGGGCACTGGCTAGCTGGAGCAAAAACATTGTGCATGGTTGCTGTCTGTCTGACATCTATAGAGACTTAAACTCCACCTGAGTATCCTCTGACCTACCTAAAACATCTGATGGAGTTCAATGAATAATTTATGAAGCTCTAAGTCCCAAGGTCATGTACAAAAAAAACAAAAGTATATGTCCAGGTGCACTGACCCTGGAGTGAATTTTTGATATAATTCTGGCATCTTAAAATGTATTCCTCCTTTCATCTATTCATTTCAAGGTTGTGAAAAGACTGAAGAAGACTAATCTGTTAAAGATCCTTCCTGTTCTGCTGATTAAAACAATAACTTTCAAAGCAGTTATTGGTGAAGAAATTGTCTAGAGCATCTCCGAGTTTGTGTTTTCTTTCAATTGGCAAACATTTGTGGGTTTGTGGTATTAGGTCATTAAACTGGCACACACTTGCTGGATAACCTCTGTGTGGTAAATATCCATGGAGGTAAGAGATCACAGTCCCCACTCTTTGAGGTGTGTTTGTAGATAAGTGTTGGGGAAGAGAAACTGGAAAGAACTCCCCTTGCATTGCAAATGAATTCTATCACCATTTGCAGCCTCTAGAATGGCCCTCCCTTCTTCCAATAACACTTGGGAATGCTTCAGCCAGCCACTGTGGGAGGTGAGTGTCATCTGGGGATAGAGGAGCACTGGGGTATGGCCTTCGGAGACCTGCTCAGGAAGTATGAGCATCTCCAGTTCACATATAAAAGACCGTAGCTCTAGACCGTGGCTCTAAACCTTACTGCTGAACACAGGAAAGGGGAAGAGAGTTCCTGAGTGAAGCTGTTTCTGTTAGAATCGGGGCCTTGATTTATACACTGCAGGATCTCTGTAAGGCTGTCTGGTTTCAAGGTTAAACAGAAGACTAAACTATTAGTTAAGTGACCATGAGCAAATAAACATTCTGCCTCAGTGTTCCTATCTGTAAGGGGCTAAGTTTGAGAGTCCACAGGGCTTCACAGGGCTGTTGCAATGCAGCATGCTCACACTGTTCAACAAGGAGCTGAAGGCCTGCTGGTATAGCCAGTACTGAAAATCAAGTCAGGTGTCAGAGCTGCCCTTGGGGCCACATAATTCCAAACTTCTCCCTCTGCAGGTAGTGTGAGGGGTCATAAATCACCAGGGTCTGCTGCTCATGGGTGGTGGTTTGGGGAGTAGCATGTGGCACAGCACACGAAGGGGCTCATTGGCTCACTGGCAAGGAGTGTGAAAGGTATTATAAATAAGCACAAAGACAAGGAACAGAAAAGAGAGTCCTGGCACTTAGAGTGGCTAGCAAAGGAGCCTTGGAATGTTGGGGGGGGGGGGGCAGAGAAGTTGCACCTGGGCCAGAGTATGGGGGAGGGAGGGAGGGAAGAAGTAGTTTAAGGGCTTTCTGGAATTCAGTCAGGTATGCAGGAGATAGGGGCTGGATGCAGCTGGGCAGAAGATGGGAGGCGGCTGTAGGTGGTTTTAGATCCTTCTCAGTCTGGTTCTGTTCCCTGTCTCCAATGTCAGTCAAAGAGTAACGCAAGGTCAGGTCTCAAGAGCCCCTTCCCTGCCTCCCTAGGGCCCCAGGAACCCATGTATCTCTTGGGTGACTTTTCAGAGTGGGGAACCTGAACCTGGTCCAGATCCTACTGGCCACAGGATCTTTGGTGAGCTACTGCTCACCAAACAAAGGCTGTGAATTCAAGGGTCCCTCAATGGGACCCCCCAGCCCTTCCTCTCCCTCAAAGCAAAGAGAAAATGGTCTGCTTCATACTGATGGTCACCTTCCTGGGCACTGGGGTTTGAAGTCATCTTGGAGAGGTTTCCATCTCTTACTCAGTCCACGGAGACCTGGGAGAGCAGACCCACCAATCCCTCTGGACCTATGCAGGTGGGCCAAAAGGAGAAAATACCACCTTTGTACTTTCCAACCTCAGAGAAATGCACCTGAGGTCACTGTTCATGAGCATGAAGTGAGCTCCCTAAGAAAAGTCTATTCGTGTTTTTATTTTAAAGGTTTATTTATTTATGCATACAAGAACTGGAGTACAGGCCAGAGGCACAGGTTGAGGGTGGGAGTTGAGAGGATTCACCAGAGACAGTGGGAAGCAGAACAGGCAGATGTACTGAAATACACTGCTGAGGGAAGCAGCGGGCAAGACAAGAGACATGCTGTGCCATGTGGGTCACCTCCCTAGCCAGGGATCGAACTCATGCCACAGTACCTGCAGAGAGCTTCATAGCTGCACTTTAACCCCTTGTGCCACCAGGGAGGCCGGGGAAAGTCTATTAAGAGGAAGGGGGGCTTTGGGAGAATGGTGTCACCAGGGAGCCCACAGGATCAAAAGCAACTTCAAAGACTGACCATGAGGACTCACATGGTAGCAGGAAGAACACCCAGGGAAGAGAAGGTAGGAGCCTTTGAGTATGGAGATTTAGCTCCTCCCTGTCCATCACTGCTCTCTCCTCAGCCCAGTCACAGCTCATGGAGAAGGTCCTGATGTCTACCGTTCAATGAATATTCATGTTCCAGTCACTGTTTCAGGTGCTCTACATGTATTAGCACCTATGATGCTCTCAATAAACCTAAATATACTTTTACCTTACTGTACAAAGAAACTGAGGCATGCAGTTTTGTGCAGCAACAGTTAAACCAGTAAATAGCCCAACAAGGTTCAAGTGTGAAGTGTTTTTATCCTCACGGTGTCAGTAAGTACAGAGGCTAATACGCGACCAGGAAGGGCCCTCCCTTTGGTTTTAAGAGAACACATTTGGTCATGATGTAGCAGGGGACCCAGGTAGAGAAAGCAGAACTACAGTTCTGGGAGCTTGAAATGTTCCTTTGAGTGTCAGGACAGCCCCATGTTCTTGAATATTTCTTCAGAAAGACCTCTCTAGAGACCTAAACTGAATTCCCCATTTTCTCTAATTTCCCAGGAAAGCAAAGAAGAAAGGCAGTTGGCTAGAAATTCAGAAACCATGTGTAATGAAGAGCCGTGACAGAGTAAGGGTCAGCACATTGCCACCACACCCCAGGATGTGTGCTTTTAGACTGAGAAACTGAGTGGGCAGCAGGACATGAGTCATCCACGCAGCCACACCAAGAAGTTAAGAGGGGAATGGCATCAGCTCTCCAGGCTTCCAGAGCTGTTCACTCATTCATTCAACAGATCACCTGTGGTGGATTAGGAGACTGACCACATCATGCCCTCAAAAAACACACACCCCTGACATCTGGAATTTCATACTGAGTACCAGCCATGAACATAACAAACAAGAAGCCAAAGTCAGCCTTCCACCTACCACCAGGCCTCCCACGCCCAAGCCCGACCCACACAGCCCATCTTCCACTATATCTTTACTTATCATTCGATCAGCAACTAGCCCGAGAGACTCCGCTGGAACACCCATCCCACTGTCCACCCCAACTGCAGGACTGCCTGCTTTCTATAGGATCCCTCCAGCTAGTTCAGGACCCCTCACTCATCTGATACCCTGGACAAGAGAAAGCTACCCAAGAAGAGCCCCCGGACTAGGGAGGTAAAGCTGAAGAAAAACTGTCTTTCTGGAGAGAGTGACTGAAGTCTGCACCTGCGCTCATCTTTGCAGGCTCAGGGATTCAGATGTTTGGGGGCTTCTGCTCTGGGAACTGGGAGTGGGTCAACTCCATGGCCAGGAATCAAACTCATGCAGCAGCGGCTGGTGGTAGCTTGATAGCTCTGAGACTTAACCCCTGCCCCAGTAGGGAGGCCACAAAAGTCTTCTCAATTGGCACTAAGTTATCTCTAGTCATGTCGGCTTTTTTTTTTTAATGTCTTATTTGACCAGGTATGAAGTAAGGTCAATTCTCACCCTATCAGATAGTTTCCAAAGCAAAATTCAATGAAGGCTATCACTTCTTGTTAGATGTTTCTGTTTGGGAACTAAAGAACTGGATCTTTAAACCAACTGACCTGCCAAAAGCAAAATAAATAAATAAATATTCCATGTCTACCATTTGCAGAGAATTGAACTATGACCTTGGATGATGCCTGTGATGAAGACTTGTAAAATCCTCACATTGTGTATAGGACGTTCGCTCTCCTAGGTAGGTTCCTAAAGCATTGCTTCATCTTCACAACTGTGTGATGGAGGCAGAATAAACATTAATACCATCTCCCAGGGAAATGGAACTCTCGGAGCCCACAGCCACACAGCTAGAAAGCAGGAGAGTGGGGAGGGAAACCTGACACTCTGGGCCCCACAGACGTTGGCTAAACAAATGACTCCAAAGTCTTTCCCACCACCCCATGCAGTCTGTGGGCTTAAAAGAGACAAGTGAGCCTGATAGGGAAGAGAGGGAGAGGAGAGCAGACTTCACTTTCTAAGAATCTCAATTGCAAATACTGTTCCTTTCCTATTTATCAGATTTGTGTTCTGACTATTTGGTCCACAAAATGTGGTCACTGAAATTATCAGGCTAAATAAATACATGCTTTTGTTAAGACAACACCAGCCAGAAAGAGTATCAAGTTAAAAGTACCCTCCTTAAATTCAAATAGGGAAAGAAGAAGTCAAACTATCCTTATTTGCAGATGATATGTTAATTTATATGGAAAACCCTAAAAGCTCCACAGAGGAACTAATCAA
>NW_004567121.1:783210-793592 GCF_000260355.1 Condylura cristata
GGAAAAAAAAAATGTGCAAAATGATGTAAAAATAAACTTTGTAATAAAAAAAAAAGTACCCTCCTTAGAGCCCAATTCTCTAGTCTTAACACTCAATATAACAGAATAGTTGTAGCTTTTTATAGTTCCTTATGAGACACAAGCATAAAATATATTTACTTTTTATATAATATGTACTCTTCAAATAAAATCATAACATGTATGGTCATGTTCTTTTCATTTAATGTTGTCTTAGATCCATTTACATGTCACTGCATATTAGCTTGAAATGTTCCTTTGAGTGTCAGGAGGATTAGGAGGATCATGCGTGGCTGTGTGGAAACTGTCTTTGAATTTCCACATAATGGTTCATAGAAAATGTGTGTGTGTGTGTGTCCATGTGTCCCAGTGTGGGCGGATTAGCTGGGTCATAGGCTATCTGAGTGTCTCCATTTTATATACATTGCAAAACCATACCAGTTTAGGGGCCTCCCTAGTGGCTCAACAGGCTAAAGCACAGCACTATGAAGCTATCCACAGCCACTGTAGTAGGAATTTAATTCCCAGCCAGGGAGCTGACCTGGCTGTTCTCCTGATCTTCCCGCTGCTCCCCTCAGCAGTATATTTCAGTCAATCTGCCTGTCCTGCTCCCCACTCTGTCTCTGGTGAATCCTCTCATCCCCACACCTCTGGCCTGTTTCCCCAGTTCTTGTATGCATAACTAAAGAAATCTTTAAAAAAAAAAAAAACAGTTTAGGCACACATCCCACATTTAAGAGAAAGTGTCATTTTCAAGACTTCAGATCTAGTTTTAGATTTCCAGGTGACCATGCCAGTAGCTTAATGGCCTACTCTATTTCCTTCACCAAAGTCTCTCTCCCTCTTAAACATCTCTTAGTTCTCAGCCACAATGAAACACTTTGACATCATCCTCAGCAGTCCTCTCCCTTCCCTTGTTTTCAGCTTTCCACTTGTCATTCCTGTACAAACCTGTGTCTCCTTTCATACCACCTGTCCCTCTTTCCTTTCTCCATCAGTCTGTCTTCCCACCCTGCATGCTCCAGAACAGCTTCCAGCAAGGCAGCCTAACTAGCACCTCCTTCCCCTCCGGGTAGGTTTGTTTTTCCAATGAGGTCATCCTCAAACAGTCCCCCCTTTGCTTGTTGATGTTCCCAGCTCTAGCAGCCTACACGGGCCTGGTGGTTGTTATGGTGTCAGCGTGGGGAACCAGACACGGAAGAGACACAGACTTTGCCACTCAAAACCTTAAATCTGTACTTACTCACCTTCCCAGTAAAGACTTGCTGCTAAGAACCCTGATGATTTACCCAATCTGTGCCTGCCCTTCCTCCCTCGAGGTTACCAACTTTCATTTCCCATCTGTCTACTTATGCCTGGGGCATGAGACAGGGCAGAGGGCCTCACTGCTATCTACAACCTTCTGGATGTTATCTAGCTAGAAGCACTGAGCAGCCCTGCAATGAAGAAAGGAGAGAATACTCCCTGGTGCAAGAGCAAAGTAGCTGGTGCTCCAGGCAGGCTGATGTCTCACTGCAAGAGTGAACCATGGACAATGGGAGGGTTGAGGGGGGCAATACTCTGAGTGCATGATGGAGGGTAGAGAGGATGCAGCCAGTTGTGAAAAGAGATTAGCACCTCCAGTTGCCTCTCTATGTCACCTGGGTCCTTTCTCCCTCATTTTCTTTTTCCTTGACAGAGTCAATACTTCTCTAGCCACCGTCTTCTTTCCTTCTGCCTTTAACAGAAGGAAACAGCCACAGATTTCCCTTCATTCCCTCACTTCTATCTGCTGCACAGTTCCTGAGATAGAGGTCTACAGCCATCACCTGCCTACCCCAGACTCGGAAATGTGTTGCCCCTTTCCTACACCTGCCAACCCCACCAGCTCCCTGCTCCAAACCCCAGCCTCTCTTTGCTGGTCCCGAGCCTCTGCAGATGATAATGTTAGTGAACCTGTCAACAAAATAAATTCATCTGAGTAAATTGGAAGATCTAATTGGCTGTATTAAATGATTCCTGGAGCAGGTGGCATCCCATGTGGGCCAAAAGAAAGATACTCTGAGGAGCAATGAAAATGGAAAATTTTATAGTGAGAAAAAGGGTGTGATACAACTATTAGCAAAAAGAAAGACTGTTTCAGGCCAGGTTATTTTCCCAAAAGGGAAGGCTGGGAGGCCTTAGAATGCAGATGACTTCACTAGGACTAGCCATGAAATTCTAGCTTGATTGGTTCAAAATTCCACTTTTGGGAGAGGTTAAAATTGTAATCAGGTTAAGTATTAAGTCTTGGTGAGATTTAGTATAAATGACTCCATCTGGGCCTTTAGTTTTTTTCTTTTACAAATATTTTTCTTTTAAAGATTTATTTATTTATGCTTACAGAACTGGGGTATAGGCCAGAGGTGTGGAGGGGGTGAGAGGATTCACCAGAGACAGAGTGGGGAACAGAACAGGCAGATCAATTGAAATACACTGCTGAGGGGGGCAGCAGGCGGGTCAGGAGAGGTCTGCCGCACCATGTGGTCAGCATCCTGGCTGGGTATTGAATTCATGTTGCAGTGACTATGGAGCACTTCACAATGCTGTGCTTTAACCTGTTGCACCACCAGGGAGAGCTCCCCTTCTTCTTTTTTAATAAATATATTTTTTAAAGATTATTTATGCATACAGAATTGGGGTACAAGCCAAAGCTGCAGGGGCAGTGAGAGGATTCCCCAGAGACAGAGTGGGGAGCAGAACAGGCACACTGATGAAGTACATTGCTGAGGGGAGCAGTGGGAAAGACAGGAGAGGTCTGCTGTGCCCTCTGGGTCAGCTCCCTAGCCGGGGATGAACTTGTACGCAAGCAGCTGCGGCTAGCTTCCAGTGCTACTCTTTAACTGGTTGTGCCACCAAGGAGGGCCTTTAATAAAGATTTTTTAAATTTGTTTTGCATAGAAAAACTGGGGTGTAGGCTACAGCTACATGGGAGTGAGAGGATTCACCAGAGACAGAGCGGAGAGCAGAATAGGCAGATCTGCTGAAATACACTGCTGAGGGGAACAGCGGGCAAGACAGGAGAGGTCTGCTGTGCTGTGTGGGTAGGCAACCTGGCAAAAGATGGCTGCTGCAGTAGTTTAATAGTGCTGAGATTTAAGCCCTTGGGCCATCAGGGAGGCCCTCCTGGCTTGCTTTTTACAGTCATCATTCCCCTTTATAATCACCTCCTGAGATCCCTACTGGGTGTGGAGTGAAGCCCAGCCATGTGAGCCTTCCTCAGGGCTGTCTCCCTCCCTTGCCTTTTTTTATCCTGACCTCTGTAGGACATGTCTCATCTATACTCGCCTCCAAAACACAGATGTCTGCTCCACACTGGGTCTGGCACAGTCAGCTTCTTTGCCTTTGTATTTGTCTTGTTTTCCCAGTAATGTCAGAAACTTCTGGAACATCTTTGCATTTCTTCATGCCCTGCTAGGATTGGGTTGGTAAAATCTTAAGTTCAGGGATGAGACTAGGAAGGCAACCAGATGAGGCAGAGGGAGCATGGGAGGTGTGTAATGTAACAGAGTGTAGAAGGGCCCGGGCTGGCCAACCATTCTGCAGGCTGAATGGACCTGCGGGCCAGCAGTTTGAGATCCTGACCCAGGCACCTTGCCTTGGCAGCTCTTCCCTGAATACCTCTTCATGGTCAATTCCCTAGAGAAAGAGCAGCCAGTACCAGAGTCTGACAAAGCAGAGGGGGCAGGGTGACCTGATTTCCTTGGCCTGGAGTAGGAGCAATGGGCCTCAGCAGGCCTAGAGGTGTCATCTGCTTTTCTCACCCTGCTGACTGTGCTGCACCTGATGTCAGGTGCTTGCCACTTGGTTCCAGCTTCCTGTGAGGTCTAACCAACTATAGCTTTTCTTACTTGCACAACAAAGAGGAGTGTGGGCCCACACCTCCCTGCTTATGACCCCATCAAAGTCAGCCAGACCCAGTTTCCCCAGGGAGGGCCTGCTGGGCAGTGTCTTTATCAGGGGAGATTGCTGGGCCTCATTTACATACCAACTCAGGTGGTAGACAGACTGGACTGCTGGGGGAGGGGTGGAGACAGGAACATGGAGAATGGCAAAGAGAGACAAGTGAGGGGAAACATAAAACACCTATAGCCCCCCACTTTTACCATCCTTCCTCTGACCCCCCACCCCCAAAGAAGTCCAGCCCATCATCCCTTGACACCTCTCCGTTATTCCCCAGCCTCTGGCCCCACCCACTTCTAAACAGCCTATACAGGTGTCCAGATTCATGTGCCAAACCACTCCCACTGCCTACAGGATAAAATCCAGACAGTTCTGTCTGGCTGGGGCTTTCCATGACTGCCATCCTCTGTCTATCCAGCTTATTTTCCACTGATTCACCAGGGAAATCTACTCTTCCAGTGGGGTTGGTCACACACACTCCCTGCTGTGCACTGAACCAGTGGGTTTGCCTGGTTACCTTAGAAAGTTACCAACTCTCTCCCTCCATGTCTATCCCCTCCTTTCCCTTTCCGGCCTTGTTATTCTAGTTCTGCAGATGAGAGGAAACTGTGGCTCAGAGTGAGTCAGTCACTTCCCAAGACCACAGAGCAACGAGTGGCAGGGCCTCCCAGCTCAGGCCCTTTGTTAAGCACCTTCCGGCCTTCTCACTTTACCTTCAATGAAAACAGCAAGCTCCTGGGAAACTAGGACTAGGTTCTCTTTTCTGTGTGTGACAAACAATAGTTACAATTACAGTATGTTAGAGAAAGCAGAGGTAGGTAAATAGTTCAGAGGAACATTTTCTCTCATCATTGTTTTTTGATCGTTAAGAGTTGCTAAAACTCACTTAAAAAAGTAAATTGTCTTGGGCCCTCCCTGGTGGCACAATGGATTAGGATGAAGCACTGCGAGCTAGCTGCAGCAACTTCAGTGCAAGTTCCATCCTTGGTCCCAGAGGTGACCCGCATGGCGCAGCAAACCTCTCCTGACCCCTGACCCCCACCCCACCACCACTGCTCCCCTCAGCAGTGTACTTCCTTGATAGGCCTGTTCTGCTCCCCACTCTGTCTCTAGTGAATCTTCTCACTGCCCCTGCACCTCTGGCCTGCACCCCAGTTCTGGATGCATAAATAAATAAATCTTAAAAAAAAAGTAGAGCCCTTCCTGGTGGCACAATGGGTTAGGACACAGCACTGCAAGCTGGCCTCAGCCACTTCAGTATAAGTTCGATCCCCACCCCTTAGGTGACCCACAAGGCGCAGCAGACCCCTCCTGTCTCCCCTCTCCTCCCCTCAGCAGTGTACGTCATCCATCTGCCTGTTCTGCTCCCCACTCTGTCTCTGGTGAATCCTCTCGCCACCCCTGTACCTGTCTTGCACCCTAGTTCTGGATGCATAAATAAATAAATCTTTAAAAATAAAATTAAATTAAAAAAGAAGTAAATTGTCTCCCCCTTGGCAATACAATGCTGTTCTAAATTTGAAGGATCAAAGACATAAAGCAAATAGGGCCCAGGTACAGGCTAGAACCCACTTGGAAAGCTACGGAATGTTCTTATTTGGGTTCCTTTCTAAGATGACAGGCCTTCTACAGAATGGAACTCGTGATTATTGCTTCTTTGTAAAAGGTGCCCTTCACAGCACAAACCAAACCTTACCTTTGATTTCCCAATATAACGCTGTGATGTGTACACTAATTATGGGTTGTGATCTGTGCTGTGTCTGCCAGTTTTCTACCTGAACATTGACCTGCTGGAATGGGAGGTGGGCCGCTGCTTGACCTCACCCTTCAGTGAGAGGAAAGAGGAAGCTCTGAGGTATAGGACTGGGTTAACCGACAGGAGTGTCAGGTCATGCTTGGGCTCTCAGTGCTCCACGCTACCAGTCTAACTAGTTTCTAGCAACTCCAACCCTCACAGTCAATGTTTACGAGGGTTTAACATCACTCTAAAGTCCAGATGTTGAATTTAATTAAAAAAATTTTTTATGGAGTAACATTAGTTTATAATATATATATATATATATATATATATATATATATATATGTAGGTTTACAAGACTACATGGATTATCATGATAAATCAACATCTAAACAATGTTAAGTTTCCCATCTAAAGTCCAATTCTGTCCTTCACCATACAATTGATTTGCTCACCTGATTTACCCACCTCCACATCCTCCTTCCCTCTAGCCACTGCTCCCTGTCCTGGGCAGCTCTTGCCCTTTGTCTCATGCGGCAGCTGTCCTGCCCTGCCTCTCCCTGCTGTAGGCCCTGAACTCACAGCAACCTCCTGCCTGAGCAACAATCGGGAAGAGCTGGGGATACACCAAACCACCAACCTGTCTTCTAGCTCAGGTAACAGACCCTCGTGGCTGGCACTCCCAGAAGGATCCCTCCAGGAGCTCACCTGAGAGCCTGTCCCATTAAAAACAGAATTGCATTACTGTACATTGTGATCACAGCAATCCCAGAGGTCTGCACAAGATCTAGCAGAGGCAGCACAGATTGTGCAGAATTCTTGGCGAGGAGGTGCCTGGACTAAAGGAATGAAGGAGGGATAGAGGGGTTGATCAGGACACTGCAAAGGGCAGGCCCAAGGAGTTCTGCCCAGAAGAAGTCCACCACGTGGAGCCCACCTGATCCTCACTTCAGAACACGGCTAAGGCTCTCTGGTCTGCACACGAGCACTGCCTGTGGCTTCATTTGCTGACAGCTTAATTCAAAATTGCTTCTGGCTTGAAGAGAACCCTCAACGACGGCTTCTCTTGATACTTTATTTTTTAAAAGACTTGCTTTTATTTGGTTTTTTTGCATAGACCTGGGTGTAGGACTGAACTGGATGAACAGGGGGTGAGAGGGGTCACCAGAGACTGAGTGGGGAGCAGAACAGACAGATCTAATGAAATACACCGCGAGGGTGTTGGTAGGGGAAAGGATGTCCTGAACAAACTCCACAAACAGGTTTTAAAGACCCAACCCCACCCCAGACCAAGCGATCAAGACACCAAGGACTACAAATCCCATGATGTCATTGCCACTGAAAGGGGGGTTGCTGGGAGCTGAGAGTGGAGTTAAGCAGTCAGGCCTGGTATATGACCAGGCATTGGGTCTCAGGGGCCTTTGGTTTTTCACCAGCTTTCAGTGTGCTACCTGCGTAGGGCCACATTCACCAATTTATCTGTCTCTTTCTCCCTCAGCTATGCATTTCTTCATGTCCTCTTTTTGTAAATAAGCCCTTGATTACCCTTCCTGTGTGCACCTGCAGTTGAGCCGCATTTAAGTCCCTTTTAAGCACAGATGAGGCCCCGCGGTCAGGCTACCCATTTCACGTCGGGGTTGTGCTGTAACAAGGAGAGCTGCAGGCGAGACAGGAGAGTTCTGCTGAGCCAAGTGGGTCACCTCCCTGGGCCAGGAACGAATTCAAGCCTCCGTGGCTGCAGCTAGCACTGAGCACCGAGACTTGGAAGGGAGGCCCTTCAGGGCCTTGGCTTTCCACCTGCAAACACTTTAAAGAAAATTTTAAAAAGTTAAAAGAAAATAGAGGAATGCATCCAACAGAATTTTATTACTTGAATCTTTGACTTTAGTTACAGACGTGTGTGAGAGTCTATGTAAACTAGGTCATAAACTAAAAGATATTTCTTAGTGAGAGAGGTAGCTTAACAAGTTTAAGAAGCATTGTTTTAAGGGGAGTATTGTTTAGTAGTTAATCAAACATTAGACAGACAGACATGAGAAGATCAGAGGGACTTTTATCCTGTGAGCAGATTATTTCTATTGTTTCAAAAGCCAGTGACAGGGAAAGCAGGTATTTGAGGGCCAAACTGGGTTTGGCCTCAGTTCAGAGCTTTTTCAAGTTGAATGTAGGTTCTGATGAGAACCTAGAAGACATTAACCACTCACCTGATATGACTTATTTTCCACCTAGCTAACCAGCTGGGCCCAGCTTTAATCAGCCAGTTTCCCAGCACAGGTCTTTGTTTTCTCCGATCATTTCCTTTCTTTATTATGCTGAGCTGCCAGCCCTCCAGCTAAGGAGAGGCTGGAAAGCTAGAAGTAAAGTGTTTCCCCCTAACACCTCTCCTCAGGCACCTAGGGGGCTTCCTGTAAACTGACTTTAGAAAGACACAGCAGGGCTGACAGTCTGCTCTTCAGCTGGCAGACAGGGAGTATCCTCTTTCTGCTTGTAAATCTCTGCAGAGAAAATAAGAGTTGGAAGGAAAATCAAAAGCAACAAAGGAGTTAGCATTTTATTTCCTTTCTATGCAAAAACACTTTTTATCTGTAGACCCAGAATATGGGGGTCTGGTTTTCCCTAGTAATCTTTGGAGCAAGATTAGGCAAATATTAAATATCAGTAAGCAGGGTCTCCCTGGTGGCCAGGGTTGTTTTAGCACATAGGCTGAGGCCTGAGTTTGACCCCTGGCTAGGGAGCTAGCTCAAGTGGTGCAGAAGCCTCCTGTGGCACCAACTGCTCCCCTCAGCAGTGCATTTCAGTACATCTGCCTGTTCTGCTTCCCACTCTGTCTCTATTGAATCCTTTTACCCCTCCCCCATATCTCTACCCTACACCCGTAAAGATTCATTCATTCATTTATATAATAACTGGGGTACAGGCCAGAGGTACATGGGGGAGGGGTGAGAATATCCACCAGAGACAGAGTGAGAATATCCACCAGAAGCAGAACAGGCAGATGTACTGAAATGCACTGCCAAGGAGAGCCGCAGAGGGGTCAGGAAAGGTCTGCCAGGCCTTGTGGGTCACCTCCCTGGCTGGGAATCCAATAGCCTCAAAGAGCTCTGCTTAACCCTAACCCTTGTGCCACCAGGGAGGGCCCAATAGATAAAATATTTAATAAATAAATATCAGTATGCTATCAAAGGGGCTGGAATTCTCCAACCTCACACCCCATTGTGGACATCTTCCTCCCATAATATTCGCCTTGACTAAGAATTCTAAGAGATCCCCAGGAGAATTACATATGTGCTTTTCGGTATTAGCCACTTTTCTATAAAGGATGGTCTCCCAGGCTCTACATACCGCATCTCAAGCTCCTTTCTACACGGAATCCCCTATAGCCAGGCGATGCTGCTGCCCCAAATTCCTTTACCTGTTTTTACACCAACCTGAATACTACCTCCAAATCCTTCTGGAAGCCATTCCACAAGGAATGATATAAATTGCTGAGACCTTTATGGTCTTTTCTATCTTTAGGAATGATAAGGGACTCATTCACTTCCTTATTCTTTACAGCCTTGGGTGCTAAATGTCACTGCTGCACATTCCTGGAACCAGGACCTTTGATACAGAGGCTGAGTATGTACTGGGATATGAGTATGTACTCAGAACTGAGACCTAACAGAATATAATACAAAATCTGAGTTCAAGTCCCTGGGACTTCAGAAGTTTCCCTAATCTCAGAAGCATGATTTCTTTTTTTTTTTTTTTTAAGATTATTTATTTATGCATACAGAACTGGGGTACAGGCCAGAGGTGCAGGGGTGGTGGGAGGACTCACCGAGTCCTCTCAGAGTGGGGAACAGAAGAGGCCAACTGACAACTACACTGAGGGGAGCAGTGGGTGGGCCAGGAGAGGTCTGCCACACCATGTGGTCACCTCCGGTGGGAATCGAACTCATGCGGAAGTGGCTTTAGCTTCTCAGTGCAGTGCTTTAACCGGCTGCGCCACCAGGGAGGGTCCAGAAAATTGATTTCTTGTCTAGAAAAACTCGGGTAGTAAAGAAGTACCTAACTTTTACAGATGTGACAGAAGTTAAGGAAAACTACAGGAAAAAGTTTAACACCTAAGGGATCATTTAGTTTTACTATAAAGCAGTAAGCTAGAATCAAAGGACATTCTTTTTATTTGCTCGTTTTGTTTTTTCAGTTTTAGGATTTTCCCATCCTTGTGCATTTTACTTAATTTTTGTTTTATTTTTGAGAGGTGTCAGGTCAGAACAAAAAGATAACATTCATGAGCTGCAGGTAAACTAATCTCATTAGTCTGTTCTTGTGCTTTTCTTTTTCTTTTCCCTTGAACAAATGAGTAAATGTAATGTCCTTATTTCCTCCTCTCGAGTGGTGTTCTTGAGGCCATATTCTTTTGAGACCTGATTTTCAGGACCCTGGTCGTCTTTGGCACCACTGCTTAGGAGGCGTTGCCAGCAGGAGCTCCAGACAATAAGGTTAGTTGTTGCTAATCCTCATGTGGATTAGAATTGGTGACAGGGAGCTGACATTCTTCTCGTGACTGGCTCAATCATAAATACTTGTCCAGTCCCAAGGCGCCCCTGTGACTTGTAATGGGCCCATAGTCCTGGTCAGGCTATTCAGGACACTGAGGCTGCAGCTTTGTGTCCCTAAGAAGCAGCCCAGTGGAGTGTAAAGTTAAATGTTTTTTTTT
>NW_004567121.1:794317-851406 GCF_000260355.1 Condylura cristata
AAGGGGAGAGGGTGAGTGAACTGGGTAGAAGGGATCAATTATATGATGGACAGAAATGGGGTTTTAGTGGTGAATATAATGTACATATAGAGGTGGGTTTATGGGCTGCACACTTGAAACTTACATAGAACAGAAGACAACAGAAGCTTCTGGGCTCGGCCATCTTGTGACCTTCACACTTTTAAGGGACACAGGACTTCAATGCTTGAAATCATTTATTCTTGGTGAGATCTGAGGAATCAAGGGTGAAAGTCCCTTTGGGGTACTTCTCAATAGATGTCATGTTAAGGAGAGAAAATGCTGGTAAATAAATAAAAGTCCCAGTCACAGGGAGGTGGCCGGAAGAAGTGGAGCGCCACAGCTGGAGGTATTTACTGGAAAAAACAGTGGGAGGGGAGGTTCTGCCTCGAGTCAAGCTACCCACAAGTCAGCTCAGAGGCTGTGACTCACTGTGTTCTGGGGGAGGCTGCTTTCTCCAAACAGGGAATTGGTGGCCAAGGAAGGAAATGAAGCAATCTCAGACTACTCAACAGCCTTCGGGTAAGCATTGCTAAAGATTCAAGTCATTCCCAAGTAGGGTGACTTCTACTGTGGCCCCAAGGCACAAACAACATGAAAGGGATAGGATTCTGGGGAGAAAGGGAACTGAGAACTATCTTGGGTGCGTAGCTTTCCCACTCTGCACCTTCATTTCTTCATTTTAAGAGAAGGGGGAGACTTGGCACCCAGCATCCCAACTCTGCCCATGGCTGCGTTTTATGTTACAATTAGAAAAACAATGGAATTTTAGTGCCTTTGCACATGATTTATCTTCCCGGCCAGCATCGCCTCTGCCCTCCCTTCCATCTCTCCCTTAGTCGCTTCACAACTCAGGCTCCCTGCCTGCTTTCGACATTATTTGAAACGACAATGCCAGGGCTAGTAGTCCCCTCGTCCTTTATCGCTCCAGAGCTCCAGGATTCCGAACCTAGTCAAATGGACTCCAAATACTGAGTAGAAACATAGCAAGTAGCCTGCACTGGGATGACAAGGGAAGGATCCTTCATCCCAGGATTCTAGAGCCTGGTGTGGCATGGTGCCAGGGCTGAGCATCTGCCAGGCAGCTTAGGGAGAATTCAAAACAGTCTTTTTTACCGCCTCCTGTGAATCCTGTTTCTCTAGTGCTGGGCCGCCAGCCGTGGGCATCATGCCCAACCTTCAGTGGGCAGTGAGGGGGCTAGGTACCCATCTGTCCAGTTTCCTAAGCAGGTGGCTGTGAAGGTTGTGCCTGCATCCAGGCTGCCCTCTGCTGGGCAAACACTGCAGCTGCAGTGGGGTGTGAGACAAAATCCAGAGGAAAAAGGCACCCACCCACTCCTAGTTTTTATACCTCTGCCAAGTGAGAAAAGCAAGGAAAAAGTCTTCAGCTTTTCTTCTATCTTGACAGGAATGCATGGCACCTTCCTTGTGATATTGGTCCTCCTAAAAAGTTTCTAATAAGACAGCCTCGGTTATAAGTCTAATCAAAGTGATTTTTGTAACATTAAAGGCTGGCACAACAACGTGCTCAGACCTATTTATTGAACAAATGAACTAAGTCAGCAGTTACCTATGGTAGAAGCTATTCCTGGCTTTGTTGAGGAGTATGCTTACAGCGTATTGGCTCTTTCTGGATTCCCCTCTCTAGCAGGGGAAGTCAGATGGGTTCTCCTGTCTGCCTCAGCCAGTTCCAAACTGTAGCTACTGGGCATCTTTCAATTCCTTGACCCTACTCCTGCTTCCCCACTAGATGTTTACAAATCATGGAAGACCTAGTTCTTAGCTTCTTCCTTTTCTCTCTCGTTATAATTTCCTTCTGTGTCCCTTTTACGTACCTAGGTTCTCATTTGACCTTCAAGCCATTGGACTTACATATAGTTTCACCTTCCTAAAACAGTCATAAGCACGCCTCTTCCTCACATTAATTGTTGTTACTTGACACTCATCAATGCTGTGGACTTGTACAACGACTGGCAGCTTCAGCTTTCCAGGAGGCCTTTGGGTCCCCTAGGATTGCCTGCGTGGAGCCAGGCTCCTAGAGGAGTTTAGCTAGGGCCTGAAATCCAGGCACACAGCCAAGTGGCAGGATGTTGTGTCAACCCTGAGCTTGTCTCAGGTATTCTCACATGACCTCCACACAATGAGCTAACGTATGGGGTGTGTGTTAAGCTGAGGCATGCTTAAAATTTTAGTTTGAGTGAAAAATTGACTCAGCTACTAGGTATATACCCAAAGACCATAATGACATTGATTCAAGAGAACACCTGCACCCCCATGTTTATTGCTGCTCTATTTACAATAGAGAAAACATGGAATCAACCCAAATGCCCAAAAGTAGATGACTGGATTAAGATGTGGTACATATATACAATGGAATATTACTCAGCAATCAAAAAAGGTAAACTCATGCCTTTTGCAGCAGCATGGATGGAGCTGGAAGGGGTCATGCATAGTGAAATAAGCCAGATAGAAAAGGAAAAATAGCAGATGGTTTCACTCATAGCAGGAGCCTAAGGGATCAGGGAAGAAAAAAGAAAAGGGAGAGACTAACAAATGTAATAAAGTAAAAATGAAAACAATGAACAACTATAAACCAGAGACATTTTATGTAGGTGTGAGGGGGAAGGGATTGGAATTGGGGTGGGAAGAGAGCAGCATTGGACTGTGGTGATGGCTCACGGGAGAACTGTTCATGGGAGGCCCATGGGTATTACAACTGAGATGGAAAAATGCACAAAATGATGATGTAAAAAAAAAATTGACTCAGTCTAGCATATGGAAAGGAGCTCCTTGATGCAGTGCAAAATAAAGACTTTTAGAGGCAGAAGGAAGCAGGAATATAGAAAAGAATATTATGAACACAGGGATCTGCGTGTATAGTCATTCACTCAGTCAGTGTTTCTTAAATGTCTATGTTCCATGCACTGTTCTCACTCAAAAAATCTTGTTCTAGAGAACTTAAATCTGATGAGTGAGGAAGTCAGACAGTGAGATAAATCAGTCAACTATATGTTAAGTCAGATTTGTATGTGAAGACTGAGGAGGATAAGCAAGCTGGGAGTAGTCCTGCAGGCATTTCCCTCTGCTGTCTCCCAGCCTCGGAGCCCCTGGCGCTGCCTCTGGTGACTCCAAGGTTTCATGTCCTCCCTGTGCTGGGGGGCTGGCACTGCGTAACTGTGGTCTGTGACAAACCCTGCGTGGTCAGGTGGGGAACCTTTGCAGGCAGGTATGGAGGCAGGGGCTGCTGATCTTTATTTGCCCTGGGTCAAAGTTAATGCATGTTTTTCTGGCTTTAGTTAAATGTGATGGAAATACTTTTTTTTTTTTTTAAAGATTTATTTTATTTATTCGTACAGAACTGGGGCACAGGCCAGAGGTGCAGAGGGTGAGAGGATTCACCTGGGACAGAGTGGGGAGCAGAACAGGCAGATCGGTGAAGTACACTGCTGAGGGGAGCAGCGGGCGGGTCAGGAGAAGTCTGCCACACCAGGTGGATCTCCTCCGGGGCAGGCGGGAATCGAACTCATGCGGAAGTGACTCAAGCTTCTTAGTGCAGTGCTTTAACCCGCTGCGCCACAAGGGAGGACCCGGAAATATTCTTTAGAAAAAAAATTATTTATTTATGCATATAAGAACTGGGGTACAGGCCAGAGGTGTGGGGTTGTGAGGAGTCACCAGAGACAGAGTAGGGAGCAGAACAGACTGACCAAAATACACTGCTAAGGGGAGCAGCAGGCGAGACAGGAGAGGTCTGCTGTGCCCTGTGAGTCACCTCCCTGGCTAGGGATGAGACTCCTGCTGTGGTGGCTGTGGATGGCTTCTCAGTGCTGTGCTTTACCCCTTGCACCACTGGGAGGGCGCTAATCCTAAACTTCTATCCCTAAATTCTATAATATTTTTTAAAAGTTTGAAATAAATGAGATTAAAGGCACATGGCTTAATGAAAAAGCAATGAAATCGTAATACATTTCTATTTCTCGTCACACTTCCCAGAAGAAGCAAAGGCCAGTGATGGTGTTCAAGCAGTATTCTAGGCACTGTGGAAAGCACTTGGGTGTAATCTTATCTTCAGCACAAACAACTGTCAGAAGAATACTTCTAACTTTCAGATGGGCAATCAGGCTCTGAGGGCTTAAAGATCTTGCCTGACTACCACTAGCAAAAGAGAGGAGAGATAATTGGCTTCTTTAATCTCACTATTTATTTTACTGAAAGCCACTATAGATAGACACTGGTGCTTAGCTGAGCCTAATCCTGGGAGCACGGGGTTCTTTGGAGAGAGGTGCTCTGGGTAGTGAAGAGGGATGTAAGTGTTGGTCAGAGTCCATCTCACTGAGTCAAGTGGGGTCCTGGAGAGGCTGTACGGCTACCAACTTTGCTTCCTTTTTAGAGAAATTTCTATGACATCTGCATTCACCTTACTTATGTGGTTAGTGTAACAGGAAATGGTGGTGGTGGGGAGTGACGACAAAAGAACAAGAACATTGTGGGTATGGATTTGCTTCCCCTCCCCACAGCTGTCAGCACCATTGCTCGTATGTTTACAAATGTTTATTCAATTGCAAAGGTACCCCATAAATAACTTGGCCACCTTGGGATAGATTTTTATGACAAAATGGACCACTATGGAATTCCTTGATCTTAGTGCATACTGTAGAAACAGACAGTTGCACAGAATGGTGAAAGACCTGCTAGAGTCCCGTGTGGTGGCTGCTTGGACTCACAGGACTTCAGAATATTCAGCAGATCTGTGGGTAGCTCTCTAGTCCCAAGACACTTATTCTTTGATCTGGTGGGGTATTGAGAAGACAGACAGCTCAGAGCTGAATCTTTTTTCAAGAATTACCTTCAAGAATTGGCCACAGGATCTTTTTTTTTTTTTAAAGATCTATTTATTTATGTATGCAGCCAAGAACCTGGGTATAGGCCAGAGATGCAGAGGAGGGTGAGAAGATTTACCAGAGACAGAGCAGATCTACTGAAATACACTGCTGAGGGGAGCAGTGGGCGAGACAGGAGAGGTCTGCTGCACCATGTGGGTCAGCTCCCTGGCTGGGGATCCAACTCATGCTGCAATGGCTGTGGATAGCTTCATAATGCCAAGACTCCCTTGCACCACCAAGGAGTTCCCCACACAGGGTCATTTTAACCCAAGGTCAAGTAGCTTAGGGACACATAGGATGTTCCAAGTATGTGTAGTCCTTCAGGGAACATGCTACAGTGTGTGCAGTGACAATGGGTTAGTACACACCTAGAACACACGCTGCCCAGCAAGACCACATGGCGTGGTGGAGGCAGTGCGAGGAGGGCGGGCCGCCACACTGCTGAATGAGCTGGTGGGGGACACTTACCACCATGCAGTAGGGAACACTCCCAGTCAGTCCCAGTTAGTCCTGGAGAGCTGTTTAAGCTACAAAAGTCAGGGATAGGCCCTTCCTGGTGGCACAACGGGTTAGGATGCAGCACTGCAAGCTAGCCGCAGCCACTTCAGTGCGAGTCTGATCCCAGCCTGCCCTAGATGTCAGGAGCAGCAGACCTCTCCTGACCTGTATGCTGCTCCCCTCAGCAGTGTACTTCATCATCGATCTGCCTGTTCTGCTCCCCACTCTGTCGTCTCTGATGAAGCCTCTTACCACCCCTGCATCTCTAGCCTCAGTTCTGTATGCATAAATAAACCTTAAAAAAAAAAAAAGTCAGGGTTAACTACTAGGCAAAGCCACTAGCTGCAGGAGTCACTCTTTTAGATAGATACATGGCCCGACATCCCTGGATGTAGCTACCCCAGACAAAAAATTTGTACCGGCACTTTCAGCTTGTTGGGTGAGGGTGATGAAGAAAAGAGGAGAGAGGAAGCCGCACCCAGATCTCTGAGGATGTCTGCATCTGGTTCACAGATGGATCAATCAAGTTAAAAGACCAGTGGGATGTACTTACTTCCTGCAACTGTGTAGTCACAGAAGAGTAACTGTCTAAATTTTGCATAAATAAGAAAATGTTAAGCAATGGACAGAACTGAAGACAGTTCTGTGTCTGGTGAATCCTCTCACCACCCCTGCACCTCTGGCCTGTACCCCAGTTTTGTATGCATAAATAATAAATCTTTAAAAAAAAATAAACATAGGTAGAACTAACTACCTGACTGACCTGTGCCACCTAGGGAATGACAAATGGACACAGCATTATCTATCATCCCTCTACCATGCAGGACTGGCACCAAAATAAGACTTAAAGATTCCAGACTGTGAAACCACAAAACTCCAGCAAATGTACCTATCAGTTGAGTGGCAAGAAAACTCCAGGGCACATAAATCCAGGATGTGGATTCCTATTGAGCTGGTTACTAGCTGGCCACTCATGGGCAACTGTGACCTACTTGCTATCAACAAATCACAGCAGAGCATTCTTTGACTATCTACGGAGTATAGCCCGTATCACGAGGTGGACCCAGGGATGCCTAGGCTGTTGTTGACCTAATTGCATGACTATCTCATGGTGGTCTCGGGATAACTCTGCCTGTGATAACATCATACTTTGCTGATGCAAATAGCTCTTGACATATGGTCACGATGTCCCCTTCCTTGTCCCTTGTCCCCCATTCCTCTCCTGCCCTCCGGACTCTATTCCTCATACCATTGTCCCATGATCAACTTTTACTGGCCTGTATGGTTTCAATAAATGGCAAAGAACTTCTGTTCAAGTAGCAGAGTCTTGCTTGCAAACTAGCCCCATAAGGGATTCTTATGTCCCTCATCTCCTTCCAGCCCCAAAGCAGTAACAAAGTTCCTGTTCCAAAACCAGGAAGCCAGGTTCTAGCAAATGAGACTATATACCCTGCTGTCCTGCCTTTTTTTTTTTTTTAAGATTTATTTATTTATTCATACAAGAACTGGGATACAGGCCAGAGGTGCAGGGATGAGAGGATTCACCAGAGACAGAGTAGGGAGAAAAACAGGTGGTCTGACTGAAATACACCGCTGAGGGGAACAGCACGATATGGATCACCTCCCTGCCCGGGGATCGAACTCATGCTGCAGTGCGTTAGCATCATAGTACTGTACTTTAACGCACCACAGAGAGAGTCTGCTACATCATTTTTTCTATACAATGTGAATTCTTACATTTTTGAGCAACAATAAACATCACCCCTTTGGACTTACAAGATATTAGCCAAATACTTTCATAAAAACTCCCCAAATCTCAAGAAAAAATGAAAAGTTAAGATTAGTAAAATATGTGCACTCACATTTGAGTAAAAGACTGTAAAGTAAAATTCTAAGTTAGTGGATTGAAAACACTGACATATCATTCCTCCTTTCAACATGCCTTTCTCTTTTTCATCTTATTATAGAGAAAGTCGAATGCTTCATTCAGGAACAGGAGATAAAGAGGTCATGGGGGTATAATTCCTTTAAAACAACAACCAGAAGAAACCTTAGCTCTTTTCTTTAATGGCTCAGAGAACTGCAGTTTTGAATTGGAAGGAATTTAAAAGCCTGAATTTGAAAGCAGCCAGCATTAAGGACTAACATAGATGATGTGATGTAATTTAAAGGTTGTGTGTCTATGGAAGCCACTGTACATGTAAAAATAGGCACACTGTAATGGAGGAAGGTGAAAGTGACAAGGCTGAAGAACTGTCCCTCACCAGACAAGAAGTCTAACAAATCCATCTGAGTCATTCTTGTTTCAGCTTTACAATGAAGAGAAGGCGAGTCATGCGCACAATCACACATTAGACAGAAGCAGCAACAACATTACCAAATCTCTTTCCTTTTTGGAAAGAGAGATGTGTGAGTGGCACTTAGCCAAGCAGAAACAGTATATGATTAAGAAAAACTTAAATTATATGTCACCCACAGTTTTTCAGAATTGAAATGAACTGGAACTGTTAATCAATTGCATTGTACTTTAAATCATTTAATTCTATCCAGATGTTTTTGTTTTTCTATTTTTTAAAAAGATTTATTTATTTATGCATACAGCTGGGGTACAGGCCAGAGCTGTGGGGGGCGGGGGGCAGTGGTGAAAGAATTCACCAGAGACAGACTGGGAGCAGAACAGACAGAGCCACTGAAATTCACTGCTGAGGGGAGCAGCGGGTGAGACAGGAGAGGTCTGCTGTGCCATGTGGGTAGCAGGTGAGACTGGAGAGGTCTGCTGTGTCACATGGGTCAGCTCGTTGGCTGGGGATCTAATTTGTGCAGCAGTGGCTGCAGTCAGCTCCACAGTACGGTGCTTTAACTCCTGCACCACCAGGAAGGCCCATCTTTTCATTCTTTTAGAAAAGGCTATCTTTCTGGGCTGTACATGGGAAGCCAACAGACCTGAATGACAGTTATCAAGACAGTTATCTTCTCCAGAAATTTTTGTATTTCAAATATTATTCATTTCCCCACAACCATATATTTGGGAAATTTTCAAATCTACAAAATGTTGCAAGAGCAGTACAATTTCCCTTCATTTATTAAGTGTTAGCCTTTTTCCATATTTGTTTTCTGTAGAAAGATAAATAGATGTTTATACATACTATCTACATATGTATATTTTAACTATACATATATGTGAATAATACTGATATCAATATATCTATGTATTTGAGAAGTATAACATCACCGCAACTATTTGAGAAATTTATTCTGCAACTTTACCTTTAGATACTTCAATGTGCATCCCTAGGAAATTCTTCTATATTAAGTCACTATCATTATCAAACCCACAGCATTTAATATTTATACAACAGGGGCACTCCCTAGTGGTGAACAGGTTAAAACACAACTATGAAGCTATCTGCAGCCACCACAGCAAGTCACAAGTTGGATCCCCACCCCGGAGGTGACCAACATGGCGCAGCAGACCTCTCCTGACCTGCCACTGTTCCCACAGCAGTGTCTGTCAGTCAATCTGCCTGTTCTGTTCCCCATTCGGTTTCTGGTGAATCCTCTCACCTCCCACACCTCAGGCCTGTATCCCAGTTCTTATGTGCATAAATAAATAAACCTTTAAATAATAATTTTTAAAAAAGCATTGTACAATAGTCTTATTTAACTTATTGTCCTTATTCAAGTATCCCTAATTAAACCAAGAGTGGCTTTAGGGAATGGTCCAGGAAATATCTCTTTAGTCTAACTTCATGGAGTCTTGTTCATGGGCTTGCTCTTTCATGATATTTATATTTCTTTCTAACTATACTTTCTGTATTTTTTCTTTTTATAGGTTGTTAATGTTCCTCTCTGTTGGCTTCAAGTCATGGTTCAGAAGCTTTTAAAAGCAGAATCCAGGGCCACCCTGGTGGCCTAGGGGTTAAGTCTCAACACTGTCACCGCAAAAGCTGTTCTCATCAGCCTGAGTTTGATCCCTCGCCAGGGAGCTGACCCACATGGCACAGCAGACCTTTCCTGTCTTGCCTGTTGCTCCTCTCAACAGTGAATTTAATCAGATCTGCCTATTCTGCTCCCTACTCTTTCTCTGGTGAATTCTCTCCCCTGCCCAGCACCTCTGGTCTACACTTCAGTTCTTCTAATCAAAATAAATTTAAAAAAATAAATAAGTAAAAATCTTATAATAAGGAGATAATTCTTTTAAATAAACAAACAACAACAACAAAAAACAAGAGTCCAAAGATGCTCCCTTGACAAAAATACAGCTGCTCTTTTCTAGCACAGAGTTTTATATACTTGGGTGTTTGTTCCTGTTATTAATAGGTGTTTAAACAGTTTGTTGTTTTGATTTAGCAGGGGTGGAGGGGGGTGGAGCAAGTGTTTTAAATATCCCAGCCTCTGCTTTGAGTAGTAGCCTCTTCTATGAAGAAACAGGTGATTCAGCCCTTTTCCTCACTGACTCAGGCTCCAGCTGTTCTATATTGAGTCTCTCCCCCCTCCACCTCCCCAACAGTGTGCCCTCTGTCCTACGCGCCAACTCTGCACATAGCCTTCTGCAGTGCAGTGCCAGGCCCTTATGCAGGGCATTGCCCTTGAATCGGCAACTACAGGGTTTCTGCTCCACTAACACCCCTCCTTCTTGGATCGTACTGTCCCAAAATCGCCAGAAACATAGTTCATTTCAAGTTTTTCCTATCCCTTCCACCCGGCCATTGCTCTGAGAGTGTGCTGTAGTCATCTATTTCTCCCCCAGGGGTTTTGGCTTGTTTTTCTGCCATCTAGTTCTAAGTACTTAGAGCAGGAAAGTCTGGCATCTTCACTTTGTCAACATCTTGCTGGACTCCTGATATTGAAAATTTTGAGGAGTCCAAGATAGTCACTTTTCAGAGTGTCTCTCAATTTGAATATACCTGATATTGTCTCACTCAAGTGGGGCCACAAGTGGAAAACGAATGGAGCTGCTACGTAAACAGCCAATGTCATGACCTTTGAGGACTCTGGACTGAGTTAAGGTCTGAATAGTAACTAAGCACACTGGATCACTGACAGTAAGAGTATTCAAGAGCCAGGGTACAACAATACAGCGGTGAAAAAAAAAAGCATGGGGCCCTCCCTGGTAGCACAAGGGGTTACAGCACAGCACTATGAAGCTATCCGCAGCCATTGTAGCACAAGTTTGATTTCTGGAGAGGGAGGTGACCCACATGGCGTGGCAGACCTCTCCTTACCTGGCTGCTGCTCCCCTCAGCAGTGTATTTCAGTAGATCTGTCTGTTCTGCTCCACACTCTGTCTCTGGTGAATCCTCTCAATAAATAATAAACCTAGTAAATAAATGCTTCAAATGGTATGTGAAGAGGTGATAAAGAAAGAGCAGGCTATCAGATGTGCTGGGCAAGGGGTAGGTGTCTGCGGTCTACTATATTGGATGACTAGAAGGTGACTTTGGAGAAAAGACTTAGAAGTGACAGTCACTTCTTTATCTGGGAGAAGACTCCCAGCTTAATAATTATGCAAATACGCTGAGGTAGGGCCAAACTGAGAGTGTTCCAAGAGCAGGAAGGAGCTGCCTGATTGGGAACTGGGGACGAAATGAGGTCAGAGAAGCAATGAGGAAGGTGTCCAGATTGCACAGGGCTTTGGATGCTACTGTAAGAATTTGGGCTTTGCTGAGGTGATGTGTGTCTACAATTTTAGACAGATGACATGTATTCTGACTTCTTGAAAAGAATCCCTCTGGCAGTTGTACTTAACATACTCGGGAGCAAAGTAAAAACTGGGAAAGCAGGGAGGAGGGTGCTGCAGAAACCTAGGTTTCAATGATGGTGACTCATACTGGGAGTGATTAACAGCTAGGTTGTTGGATTATAGAGGTATTTTGAAGATGTAGCTAACAGGATTTCTTAGTGAACTGGAAATTTTTTTAACATTTATTTATTTACGCATAAAAGAATTGGAGTACAGACCAGAAGTGCAGGGTCAGAGCGGGTGAGAGGACTCACCGACGACAGAGCAGGGAGCAGACAGGCAGACTGACCACTACTACTACCACGACACTACTAAGAAAAGCAGTGAGCAAGACAGGAGAGGTCTGCTGCACTGTGTGGGTCAGCTCCCTGGCCAGGGATCAAATTCATGCAGCACTGGCTGTGGATAGCTTCAAAGTGCTGCACTTGAACCCCTTGCGCCACCAGGGAGGCCCAGTGAACTGGAATTGAGTGAGAGAGAGGAGGGGTCAAGGAGGCCCCAAAGTCTTAAAGAATGGGAACTGCCTGGCTTAGAGAAAGGTGAGGGTGAGGCAGCTTTCTTTATTTTATTTCTTTAAAGATATTTTTTTATTTTTTATGCAGAGGTGTGGGATGAGAGGATTCACCAGAGAGAGTGGTGAGAACAGGCAGAACAGGCAGATCCACTGAAATATACTGCTGATGGGAGCAGTGGGCTGGCCAGAAGAGGTCTGCTGCGCCATATGTGGGTAGTTTCCTGGCCAAAGATAGAACTCAGACTTAATCCCTAGGTCACCAGGGAGGCCTGTAGATCAGCTACAGCAGCAGGCATTCAGCTCTGAAGATGTTAAGGCTGAGGTTTACAGAGATGAAAGAGATGCTGGGTAGGCAACTAAGATGCAAATCGGAAGCCTGGAAGAAAAGCCTCAGTGGAGATTAAATTTTAGAAGCTGATTACCCTACATAGTGGCTGTTGTCATTTCTCTGATCTGTAATTCATGACACACATTGTTCTGAATGTGACTTAAATGTGCAGTTTGTGTGTATTATCGTTATGTGGTAACAATCTGTCTTTGACTGTGGATTAATTGTTGTGTTTTGTATTAAGATAGTACTAATTTAGGCCGTGGTGCCTAAATTAAAGGGTTAAGTATCAGCACTATGAAGTTATCGGCAGCCACTGCAGCATGAATTTAATCCCCAGCCAGGGAGGTGACTGATCCACATGGTACGGCAGACCTCTCCTGTCTCACCCACTGCTCCCCAAAGCAGTGTATTTCAGTCAATCCATCTGTTCTGTTTCTCACTCTTTCTCTGGTGAATCCTTTCATCCCCTGCACCTCAAGTCTACACCCCAATACTTGTATGCATAAATAAATAAATCTTAAAAAAAAAAAAGACAATGCTGGTTTAACACTGTGAATATTGTGACCATGTTTCCTAGGAGTTCAGGTAATCAAAATGAGAATGATTACAATATCCCATTACCAGACATCACTGAACACACAGACTCATGGTTGTTAATGACAAATGGGAGGTCATATGACTAGGTTAAGAAAGTAACCAAGGGCCCTCCCTGGTGGCGCAGCGGGTTAAAGCACAGCACTGAGAAGCTTAAGCCACTTCCGCATGAGTTCAATCCCCGCCTGCCTGCCCTGGAGGAGATCCACATGGTGTGGCAGACCTCTCCTGACCCGCCCGCTGCTCCCCTCAGCAGTGTACTTCGTAGATCTGCCTATTCTGCTCCCCACTCTGTCTCTGGTGAATCCTCTCACCCTCCGCATCTCTGGCCTGTACCTCAGTTCTGTATGAATAAATAAACAAATCTTTAAAAAAAAAAAAAAAGTAACCAAAACTTTCTTGCTGTACATTTCTAAATAGATGGAAGGACTTGGAATTGTACCCAGTACAAAAGACTATTTAAAACACATTTTGGAGACTAAATTTTAATTTCAGGATGAGACAGCCAAGTATTTCTAAATCTGACAAAAAGTGGAGTTTAGGTTTTTTTTTCTTTGTCTTGCCAAAGACACTAGTGCTCAGTTGAAAAGAGTGGTCTCTGAATAAGCTAGGCACACCACACACTCTTTTTTTTTTTTTTTTAAGATTTATTTATTTATGTATACAAGAGCTGGGGTATAAGCCAGAGGCATGGGGTTTTGGGGTGAGAGGATTTACCAGAGACAGAATACAGAATAGGGAGTAGAACAGGCAGATCCACTCAGAAATACACTGCTGAGGGGACCAGTGGGGTAAAACAGGAGCATTCTCTGTGCCATGTAGGTCAACTCCCTGGTCTATAGCTTCCTAGTGCCGAGACTTAACCTCCTGCACCACCAGGGAGGCCCGTAAACCTGCTGTATTATCTGATTTAGACACTCCAACAAAAATATCCTGTGGGGTACAAAAAGAGAACTTCTGTTAACAGATGTATTGGTCTATACAGTGGAAAGCTGATTCTGGTAGGTCTCACCCATGATCATGCTTGCTAATTACCCAACAGTGGCATGGCAAGAACATTCTCCCTCACTCTTAGGTGTCTTGATTTGAAAAACAGAATTTTTTTGTTTTTGAAAAACAGAATTTCAAGTCATCTTAATTCTTCTGCAGACTGTAATGAAACTGCAGAAAACACAAAAGACCTTTGGTCACTTATCCAACTACAAACTAGACTTTGCTTATTTATCTGCATATTTGGCAGACAGTACAAAAGTAAATTTTGGCAAATCCCATTCAGTTTATAAGCTTCTAGCCAAAGAAAATGAAGAGACTTGTTTATAGTGTCCTGTACATTTTGTGTATAACACTGATAAAAAGACATGTGATTCATTTACTTGTGATATTGAGGCTTTCACAATGTAAATTTTCCATTGCCTCAAATATATACAAGAATTTAATGAGATTGTTTTACTTTATTGTTTTTATTATACAAAATTCTTTTTGAGGAACAGTTCTACTCTGGCGAGTTACCATCCTGCCAATTCCTGGTGCCAGGCCAAAGTAATAACATCATGCTAAATAATATCCTCTTTACAGAAATACTGAATATGGGATGATAATTAGGATTTTTTAGTCTTACCACTACATAAGAGAAAAGAGGATCCCTAAAGACTCAGGAAGTTTAGGGAATTACTACTGGGAATAGAGACAGAAAAAGCAAAGCTATTTTACTACTTTTAAAAAGATCTGTTTATGCATACGAGAACTGGGTACAGGCCAGTGTGGGGTGGGTGGTAAGAGGGTTCACCAGAGACAGAGTGGGAAGCAGAACAGGTGGATCTACTGAAATACATTGCTGAGGGGAACATCAGGAGACACAGCAGAGGTCTGCTATGCCATGTGAGCTAGTTCTCTAGTCAGGGATCAAACTTCTGCTGTAGTGGCTGTAGACAGCTTTATAGTGCTGAGTTTAACCCCTTGTGCTATTAGGGAGGCCTAAATAAAACTATTTTATTGTATCATAAAACATAAAGAAATATATATATTAAAAAAAGAAATATCATTGCTATTTTTTATTCATAATATCCATCTGAAGTTGAGGCACTTGGCTGGGCAGATTCTTTGGAAGATGTTATTTCTCCATTTTTCTGATCCTCATTTCCCCCTCCCCTTCTCCCACCCTGGCATCAGGGACTGTTGCAGCAGTCAGAGTGGTAGGCTCCAGCAGCTTCTGCTGGGAGGCACGAGATGTGGCTTGGACTAACTGCCCACGCTCTGAAGCCAGAGCAATTCACTGGCAGTGTCCAGGCCTCTGCTCTTGGGAGCCTCAGGAGGGTAGGGCTTTCTCATTGCACAAACTTATCCATGTTTGCTGCATGGCATTTTGTTGTTTCTTAATACTTTTCCCAAGAAATACTATTTTTGTCTGTGCAACTGACCTGACACAACAAGCATCCCATATTTCTTTCCATCAAAGAAGGACGTGATCCAAATTCTTTGGATGTGATCTTGTTTTATATGTCACCGTGTCATTGGTAAATATTCATGGGGTTAAAAAGAATACTATTATGATATTCATAGGCTCCCAGACTCTGAAAACTATATTATCAAGGCCCTCAGACAGGCTCATTAATTTTCTGAACTTTATTTCTAAGCAACATTTTAAAAAATAGTCAAAACAAACAAACAAACAAACAAAAATACCTGAGGCATTCCACCAGGCCAGTGGTTCTCAAGCTTGGCTGCCTCATAAGTGAGACGGATTTGAAAATTGGTATTAAAAAAAATATATAGCTAGAGCCCTCCCTGGTGGCCAACGGATTAAAGTGCAGCACTATGAAGCTAGCCGCAGCCATTGCAGCACAAGTTCAATCCCCAGCAGGGAGCTGACCCACATGGTGCAGCACACCTCTCCTGCCTTCCCTGTTGCTCCCCTCAAGAGTGTACTTCGTCAGTTTGCCTGTTCTCTATCTCTGGTGAATCCTCTCACCACCCCTGCACCTCTGGCCTGTGTCCCAGTTCAGTATACATAAATAAATAAATCTCAAAAAAAAAGCAACTTTATCTGGGTCTAGCCCCAAGATACTCTGATTTAATGGGCCTGTGGTTTGGTGTTAGAACTCTTTTGAAGTAGCACACATTATGCCAAAAGTCAGTTTACTTTCTTTTCAAGATTACCATTAGAGATCTGATTTCTACTTACGCACATTCTGCCTGAAAGTTTTGATGACATGAAGTAGATTGTTCACAGAAGGTAAGGGCCAACTGAATTATCATTATACAGTGACTATCAATATATCAATAAAGTCAGTATGTTCAATGGCAATCATAAATCCTGTTTAGCTATTAAAGGTGAAATGAGACCTTCAACAAGTGCCTTTAGGTTAACATAGCCCACCTCTTCCGGCACTGACTGGTATAGACTGCCTTCTCAGAATTCTGAGTGTCACCACCTGTCCCTTCCCTGCTATTCCTAATACTTCCCCATCTTTCATGCCCACCAGTTCTAACTGGCCTCCTTGGTGAAATACAGTCATTGTGAATGTGGTCAGGCATTTTGAAAACACTCTTGCTACCACAATACCTCCAGCAATGATGGCTGTGGTAGAATGTGGACATGGATGGCAGCAGTAACAGGCAGTAAATGTGGTTGGGGTGATGGAGGCTACGGCTAAGGCAGCCATGAAGGCTGCCACATGGCAGCTGTGGCAACAGCTGATGGCCACTGGAGTGAGTGGCCGTACGGTGACTCCCACTGATGTGAACCCAGTGGGCAAGAACAACTAAGGAAGCTTCTCTGTTGGCAAGTTTCTCTCCCCCAAAGTCTACTCTGCCTGTGTGTGCAGCCAGCAGGAATGGCACAGAATTAAAACTCTGTCCCCTTTAGTAGTCCTGAGCAAAATGGGTAAGGGGGTTAGTGTTTAAACCCCCTCACCCCTCCGGTAGAAATACGTGTGCATATTCCACACAGCTGCCCAGAGCCCCCAGAGAATGAACCTACTGTTCACTGTGCCATCTGCTTGCCGATGCACCTGCTGTGCTGCTGTCCCAGACCTCTCACTTCCCCTCGCTCTACCCTTGTCTCGAAGGATCATTTTCCAATCCTTGCCTCAAAGTCTGTTTCCAGGGGACATAAGCTAAGATAGTGCGTCATGAACCAAGGGTTATGATTCAAGCACATATGGCACATTCACAAAAACTGACCGTGTGCCAAGCCACAAAGTCTCAACATATTTCCAAAGAGTGAAATCACATAAAACATGTTCCTAAGCCAACTGCAATTAGCCAAGATAATTAGAAAAATCCCCACATTTAGAAATTCATAGAATTCTAAACTTCTACATTATCTAAGATCGATTAGAAAACCACAATACAACGCCATGCTTGGTGGGAAATTTAGGTGTATATATGAGAAAAGAAAAAAGGCTGAACATGAGAGAGCTAAACTTTTACATCCAAAAGCAAAAAATTAAATCTAAGTAAAGGAAGTAATAATTAGTTGAATTAAAAATAAAAAACAGAGCACATTGCGAATTTCAGAAGTAGATTCTGGGAAAAAAAAAAGATTGATAAATCCACATTAAAGCTGATCAAGAAAAAAAGGAAGGGGATACAAATAACCAAGGTGAGAAATGAAAAAGGGGTTTTCACTGCAGATTCCATAGACCTTAAAGCGATAATATGAGAGTGACTGTAGTTAATAACTGTACTATAGAATTAAAATTAGCTAAGAGAAAAGAACTTAAATATTCTCACTATTAAAAAAAGACAAGGATATTCTGAATACATTTGTGGCACTTTGAAAATTCAGATACTGTGACTAATTCTTAGAAAAATATAATTTACCCAAACTGACACTCAATGAAATAAAACAATGACATTTTCACAGTAGCTTAAATATGGGCACAAAGCTTTTTTGCAGTTACTGCCATCAAGGTGACTCGCCACCCTTCTAATGTGCGTTGACCTCATGACTTGCTTTGGCCAATAGGCTATCGTAGTAAAGGCAATAAGGCCTCTGAGGTTTCTGTTTTTACTCCCTTGGACTCCCGAGAGCACCACACAAGGAAGCTGTTCTAGACTACTGAAAGAGGCCACTTATAGAAGATGTTCTGAAGTGAAGCCTCAATTTCCATCTTGGCTGTTATGGTCACACTTTAGCTTTTTGGAGCAGAAGCCCACTCGACTTAAGTCAAGTGGGGTCAGCTGAAGACATACTCAGAAATCTGATCATAAAATCCACAGTCCAGAGAAACTGGAGTTGAGAACAGAAAGCCACCAGGTCCAAGCAGGTCTTGTAGGCACTGAGAACAGATTACAACCCTCTCTGCTACCTGGGTTTTCTCCTGTTTGGCTACATCTGTCTGATGCTCCTGATCACACATGTTTTGGCTGGCTTCTAATAAGCCAATTCACAACTTCTTTTGTCTTAAAAATCCCCAAAAGAGAGACTGGCTCATTTCTTCAAGCCACATCACCAGCCTTGGGTTTCAAACAGCCAGTATGGTTAACATTGGATAGATTTCCAATTCCCTGAGGTATGGAGTTACTGCCAGAGAACAGTGATTTGTCTTGAGTATGGGTGCAGGTCCTGGCATACTCTGCTCTGCTCTGCTCTGGTCTGCTCTGCTCAGCTCAGCTCAGCTCAGGTCAGCTCAGCAATGGGATCTCTTTTTAGTAAACGAGCTGTCTGCCTCCTGCGCTGGAGGACCTGGCCCTGCTGGAGTCCCTGTGATCAAACCCACAGAGCCTGTGACCTTGAAGACATTAAGAACTCGCAGCAGCCACTGTTGGTACCAGCCCAGATCTAATCTGGAGGCTGCTCACTTGATTCTGACATGTTCTGCCCAGGGATCACTTCTGATGTCAGGAGCATACTTGTGCCTCTAGGGTAGGCAAATATGTCAATCACTGCCCAGGAAAATAGCCTTCAATTACAGATTGGAGGACAGCTATCCAATTTCTTTACCTCTTAGATGGGATAACTTTGGTAAGTTCTCTGCAGAAGTTCCCAGAGGGACTGAGCCCCAGCAGCAGGGACTGACTGGCTACTTCACCTTTTATTTCCCTCTGTCTTCCCTCTCTACCCCCCTCCAACTTCTAGTTCCATTAGAATCAAAAATCGTGTTCTTGATCAAGAACTAGAATCAAGTTCCAAATATACCACTTGAACTAAAGTTGTCAGCACTAGACTGTAGAATACAAACCAAGAGAGAAATCCAGTACAGCAGACTCCAAGTCACATCTTTCAATACAACTGTTTTCAGGAATAAAACCCATATTTTTATTTCCAATGCCTACTACCCATTTCTATCACTCAATTGGTGTGGAACTCAGAAGTGAAAGATTATTTCTAGTACTTGAAGCCTCAAGTACTCAAAAAATGCTCAAAAATTTTTTAGTAAATGCAAGAGTAGAAGAGAGAAAGAAACTTTCCCCAAGTCCATGTAGGAGACAGAATATAGCTGGTGAAATTTATGACTGTTAAATTTCTTAGCCATGGTGAACAAATGGAACATTCTGCCCCCTCCCAGGCTCTTCCTTAGTACACTAGGTGAAATTAGGGTGCAGAGTACCCTAAGGTACCATAGGTTAGAATCAAGACTTGATACAGAGTCTTTATTTACTGTGAGTCCTGATGTCCAGGGAAGCCACGCCCATGTCCACAGCCCTTAGAACTTCATCTGACCATTCTTCAGGTAAAGGTGTCCACTCTTGTCCTCTTTTCCTATGATCCAAAGAATCCTCAGGAGGCAGGAAGTGGCTGTGGCTGTGAAGGAAACACAACAACATCTACTAGCACCTTTTCTTTGCTCAGACCCAGGCCCACTGCTGGGGAGATCACACAGACACAGCAAAGGCTGCAATCGCAGAATTTATAGTCTGGGGGGAGTTGGTGTCCGGTAAAGACCTTGGTCCCCTACCATCTAAACATGCAGTGGACTGTCAACTGGGAGGAGGGAAGGACCATTTGCTTTATGTGCTGAGCATCCACCGTGTGCCCAGGATTGTTCCAGGTAATGGGGAACCCAGCAAAAGGTGCAGGAGATACATCTCTGCCTCTAAGGAGGAGAAGACAATCAATGACAAAAACAAGTTAACTGCTAATAATTTCTAGAAAAAAAGAAAAAAAAAAACTAGGATAAAGAACAGAGGTAAATGTGGAAGAAGAAATACAAGTAGCACTTTAAATTGTCAGCTACGTTAATGTTGAGGTTCCATAAAGTCTTTACATCATGCTTTATGAGACTTGCTTGTGTGTGTGGACATGGGCCTAGCCCTGGACATTAGGGCCAGTAAATACTCTGTAGCAAGACTTGATTTTAGCAAGTGGAGGAGGTCTGAATCTCACCGTCCCAAATTCGGTAGGAAAAGCTGCAACTAGAATGGAAAAGGGTGGTGAGGAAGCTGGGCATTGTGTTAATTACACTAAACACACTGAGAAGCCCCAACAAGGTTTTAAAGGGGAGAATGTGACCCAGCCCCCACTTGTAAACATTCCTTTGACTGTCAGAGGAGAGCACATTTGGGTTCAGAAGTGGTTGACAGGACGACTCAGGACAGGCTGGCTGCTTGCTCAGTGAGGGAAGGAGCATGTGGGAAGGTAGGGTATTTACTGTTCGGATGCTGAAATAACTTCCAAGAAAAATCACCAACACATGACTAAGAAATATGACTAAGGAATAGCATGAACAGCATGCAGTCATTACTGGATGTTTCTTGAACAGAATTAAAAGTCCTTCCCTCTGATAACTGCTTTTGGGTCTGAGTCTTTCATGTATACATGACTCATTGGAGAAAAAAAAAAAATTAATGACTACAGACCCAGTATAGGGGATTCTCCCCAATTCTGAGCCAAGAAAGCCTCTGAAGTGGGCAATACAAGGGAAGCAAGTAGGTGAAAACCATGGTGGAGGGAGCTTAGGTACCTTGGGTGCCTAGGGACGGGGATAGGTCATCAAGGGACATTTTCTTAGGGAGAAAACATTTACAGTGGAAACAAGCTTAGCCTGATGGATCAGCCAGGGTAACAGAGACAGAAGGGATGAGCTAGATAAATACTTGGCAGCAGGAGACATGCCTGTGAGTACCAATTACTAAGGCTGGAACACAAACTTGAGGTAGAAAGCAGGGGAGGCAGGGCCAGAGATACAGGGGCCACATCCTGTAAGGTGCTCTGTGTTGGTGTTTAGACTTGAACTGGCAGAAGTGAACAGTCACGAAAAAGTTTTCAAGAAAAGCAGAAAATTTTCTAATTCCTCTGAGATCACTCTGGAAGCATCACAGAGAATGGACTGTGAGGGGGAAGATGGGGCAGAGAGGTTCCAAAAGAAGGCTTCTCTTCTGGATGCAAAAAAAGATGCTGCTCTAGGGACACAGATAGGGGTAAATTCCAATATCTTTAGAGGTGGCTGTGAAAGGTATGACTTTTGACTTTGACTCTGGAATCACAGTCCGGTGGGGGAGGCAGTAAATGTCTAAATCAGTGTTTCTCAAGCATTTTTTCATTTTTGCTCCAAGGAACCTGTTAAAATACTTTAAAAAATTGTACCCTCGGTGAAACTTTAATACCACAGATACATACACAGGTATTAGTTAATGTCTTGTATACATTTAACAGTAAAATTTCCTCATTCTGTCTGACAGTACAGCCAAGCACACAGTGATGAATGAAAAGTAAGTTTGAAGGTGCATGAAGTCGGCTTGGGGACGAACACCATGAACCCAGCAAGAATTCTGTTCTCAGCATGAATGGGAAGCTACCGAAGCAAAGGTGTAATGTGACAGGTTTTAGTTCTTAAATGATGACCCTGGCCACTGACTAGACCCAAGACAAGAACAGATTCAGGGAGATCAGTTAAAAGGCTGGAGCAGGTAGCAGTAGAAAGGTGGGAGTGATGGCTGAAATAAAGCAGGAACTGTAGAGGGGCTGGAGGTGATCACAGTCTGTACTCTGGATGGAGAGGGAAGCTGTGTGGGTGGACTGGGTGGGAATGGCTCCAAGTTCTTTACTCTGAGCAACTGGACAGTTGAAGGGGTGATCTGAAAAAGTAAGCCCCCCCCTCACTTACTTCCACATTCGAGGGTGAAGGTGGCAATTGCACTTGCTCAGCACACTGTAGGAAGCGGCGCACATGCTCTGCACAGTTGCCCACTGCTGCCTCATTCTTCCGAAGACACTCCTCAAAGGCCTCAAAAGGTTCAGCACAGGCCTGGCGGATCTGACGGATGATTGGGCTGTGGGGGTAGGGCATTTCAGGCCTGAGACTTCCATGCCACTGCATTCCCCTTCCCCCACTCCCATACTAGCCCACTCACTGGGAGGATGTGCATTGAGCAATGCTCATTTTGAGGTGGTGGCAATCCCGCTGCCATGACTCAGGCTTGGCTGCCACACACTGGCCATATTGCTCCAATTCCCGGCCACAGTAGCGGGCAGTGATCTCCAGGGCTGCTTGCCTGTGGGACAGAGTAGGCTAAGAATAATTCCAGACAGCAAGCAAAATGGAAGTTCTGATTTGAGTGTGGGGTGGGTCAGATCTGGGAGTGTGCAACATCCTCAGGTAAGTGTAAAGGTGGCATGAATCATGGGACATGCAATAGGTTGGGAGCTTCTTGGGAGATAGTGGAAAACCTAAAAAACATCTGATTATTCTAAAGCAGACCTTGGAGGAGTCCTGGAAGAAAGAGCTTAGAGTCTAAGCATCCTACAACAGATCTTGGAATCATTCAGAGAAGGCCCTGGGCTTTAAAAGTAAGAGCTAGTTACAGGGAGAGAACTCATGATGTCTAAGTGGGTCTGGAGGTCCGAAAAGTGAGGCTTAGAGATAAAGAGGTGAACCCCTGGTTCTACAGAAGGGTCTTTTGACCAATCTCAAGATAAAACCTGTGAACAGATGTACTGTAAATTAAGACCTAAGGCCTTGGGTGGGTTTGGGGGCCCTGGGATGGGTGTCAAGGTCTTAGGGTCATACTCTGGAAGACTTAGCTTGAGAATCTCAGGCGGAGCTGGAAAAACAGGGCGGTGTAACGAACAGTCTGTGTGGATCCTATAGTGAGGTATGTAGTACTCTGGACAGATCTATAAGTTCAAGACATCAGTTAGGTGTGCCAGGAAGAATGACTTGGGGCTCTGAGGACGGGTCTATGAGTCCTAAATCCTGAAACAAGTCTGGAATTCTTGGGTTGTCGGGCAAGGTTCTGGATTCGGGGTTCTGAGAGGTAAAACTTCGGTGCTGAGATTAGACCTTAAAGTCAGTTACCACAAGGGAGAGGTGGGGACTAGACACGCGAAGGGGTGAGACTTGCGAAGGCCGGCGCTGGATGCTAAGGATGGAATCTTTTAAGTAACAGACTAATCCTTCCCGCAATTCTGGGCTAGGTTCTGAGGGAAAAATGGAGCGCGGGGCAACCCTCCAGCTACTCACATATTGATGCCGGTGTGGGATCAGCATGGGAGGAGCTGACCGCCTTTTCCGGTATCAGGTTGTCATGGCGGCGCCCAGTCCATCCCTCCGAGCCTCGCTCTTTCCGGTGGCCGAGCGAGCCAGCTGCTCATTCTCTTTAGGCCCAAACCGTCATGGCGGCGCCCTGTGTCTCCTTCCGGTCTCGCCCTTTAAAGGATGGGTCCTGAGTGGCCACTTCCGGCCCCAGCCGGCGAGGTTGCTTTACCCCTTTCTATTTCCGACTTGTCATGGCGGCACCCAGTTTGCACCGGAAGTAAGTGGGAGAGGTACAGAGGTGCCTCAGCCCTAAGTCGTGCGCGCCTGACTAACAGTCTCCTTGCGGGGCTGAGCCACAGCTACACATAAGTCTAACACTCTACTGGTGCTAGTGGCGAGCGGTTGCTGCTGCTACAGGCTGCTGCCTCCTACCCCCCGACGTGAGTGGGCGCCATCACTGCCGGCTGCAGCGAACAGGGTAAGAAGTCTTCACGTGGCCGCCACCTGCCTTGCGCATGCGCTCGCCGCCCTCTGTGGGCGCTGGCTGCTGGTTCTTGGGCGCACAGCGAGCTGGCACAAGCTTCTGACCAGGATTTTCCCGTCTGCTTAGCCTGTGTTGCCCAGATCTTATCCCCTGCTCCTTGGCCTCGATTGTGAAACCAGGACGTACGGGAATTTAATCCTGACACCTTGCGACCATGGGCAAATTATTTCTCTTTGTAATTCCCCCAGGTGATAATATATCCACCCCTTAGCAATGTATCCACCTCTATCTAGAGCGTACGGATAGACTTGGTGTGTTTCCTCATCTGGCTAAGCACTGGTAACCCGCAATTAGAGAACTGAGCATCACATCGGCCGTCCTTTCATAAGTGCTGCGGTCTCATCCCTCACCCATCCTATACTGCTTCACACATGCCATGTACCTGCACTGGGCACCAGTGCATCCCAGATGTTTACAAATTCCTCCGTCCTTTTTGTCATTGCAGCATTTCCCCCATACGGAACATCTCTTACCGAGATCAGCTCTGCAGATACGTCAAGTGTTATAATACATCTTGCACTTGGGAGCGTGGAGTGTCCATTAAATAAAATTTTCCTTTCAAAGGCCCCAGTGAGGGGGCAGAGTTCAATGATAGGATTGTTACAGTAACACTGTAACATGAAGACCAGTCAAGAGTGGGAAAAGGACCTACCCCTGGCAACCCTGGACGGGGGCCAGAAGGATGTCCAGGACCAGACAGCCATCTGCAGCGAGTAAGTGGGACCAATGATGTGTGATGCAGAGACACATGCAGACAGAAACCTGTCTAGCAGGAGGCAGAAGCAGTCCTTTAATTGATAAAAAAAGAAAGCTGTTTTTTTTGTTTTGATTGCAAGAGGCACCACTTTGTCCCTGTTGTTCCAGGGCTAAAGTGATGAACTGTTATCCCCAAGGTGGGCTAGGTCTGGAGGTCTGGATATTCCTGGGAACCAAAGGCTGTCTTTTAGATTTTTACTTTTCTCTCAAGCAGTATTCCATCGACAGATCTATGTAACATACATAATTTTAGCTCTAGCCTCTCGTTGTAGTCGTTTTCTACATTTTCAGATATATGTAATTCAATTTTTGTATCTTTCCTTTAGTGTTGTGTCCTATTGCTTCACTTTTTAAGCATGTGTACATATACATGCACACATACTTATTCATGTTTGAATTTTAATCTGTTGCATGTCATTCTCATTTGAGTAGGTTTTATTCAGTTGGGTTTACATTCAGTTCATAAAAGATAAAACATTTACCGTTGTGCATAGCAGTGTGTTTCAGCAGATACTAACTTCTGTTCTACCAGCAGTCCATTCATAGAAATCTAAATCTTTCAATAGGCACAAATGCTTAAATTCTAACACTACAGATACATGCTTTTATTGATGAGGTAAAAACCATCACTCAGCCTTTAACAATATTGAATTCAGATAAGTAATTTATCTTTCAACAGTAACCACTTTCTTTGAGTATATTCATTTATCTTTTAACTACACTCTATTCCAGATATATAGATGCATTGTGTAGTTTTCCTTTCAGTGAAACACCTTCTTTATTTTCTACCAACATTCCACTTATAAGGATGTATTTCCTACCATTCAATTTTGTGTATAAATTTTCAGTAAATATATTCAGTCACAAACTCTTCATTAATGGAGATATAAAATAAAGAATTCAGTTATGTGTATAATAGTTTCAATTTTGATAAAGTACCCCCAACAATCCCCCCAACAATCCAATTTACAGAAATACTAGCTTATAACCTTACTTCTGTGTGTTTAGTTTCCCTTTATTCTGCTATATTCTAAGAGACATAACACCCCTCAATATTGTATACAGGTTTCTCTTTGTTCTTTATATACCCATTCATATTCTGTCATTCCATGTTGCACACAGCTCTTTTATATTTATATATATATCTTATTATGTGTATCTTAGTTACAGTCACCTATAATTCAAATTTGATTATGTAATTTTCCTTTGAATAGATATATTTCAGCTGCTGTTTACTCACAGAAGTATCTAACATAGCACTCAATTTAGTTTATCAGTCTTTTAACAATACCTTCTATTTTGCTTTGCCAATACACAACACAGACATTGTATCACTCAGTCATTAAAACAGCTCTTTTTGAGGTGATACTTCATTTGTATTTTGCCTACAACCCATTTCTATAATCAAGTGTCCAAATGCCAAATTCAGTTTCTGTAAGAAATTGTATGGAACACGGGAATGCCCTGTCACGGGTCTTATCTAATAGCGCTGCTTTGGGATGGTTCAATCGTTGCAACAGAGACCATCAGTCCCACAAAAGTGAAAATAATCAGTGTGGGTTTTTGAAGTTAGCTAAACGTTTCTTAGTGAAATAAAATATAATTCAATTTGATGTATAATGTGATTTTCTCAATAGAATAATGTATCTTCCAATACTTCATTAACATACACCAAACCATAAAATGTAAATCAGTTTATGTACAGCACTTTGCTGTATGTTCTAACAGTATATTCAGAGATAATACTCAGTCTTGAACACAGATTTTTTTCTTTCAAACTATACATTCTTTTGTGTTCTTCCATAAAAATGAAAAGATAAGCAATAGGCTGGGAAAAAATATTTGCAGAAATTTATGACAAAAGCCATTCATATAACTATAAAACTATATAATTATTATAAGAATACATAATGAAATCTTGAAATTCAATAGTAAAAAGACAGACAACCCAATTAGAAAACAAGCAAAAGATAAGAACAGACATTTCACTGAGGTTATGCAGACAAGAAGAAAGTACACTGAAAATTATTCAACATCACTAACCACCGGAGAAGTGCAAAATAAAACCACGAGCTATCACGCTAGTTATTCACTTATTAGAAAGGCTAAAATGCAGTGATAGTCACGATGTAGGAGAAATGGATCACTCATATAGTGCTGGTGGGAGTGGAGTGTGGTAAAGTTTGGCAGCTTACCAGAAAACTAAACATGCAACGCCCCTTACCACAGAGCAATTTTATTGGTGGTCACTTGTCCTAGAGAAAGGAAAATACGTGCTTACACAAAAACTCCATGATCGTTCAGAACAGCTTTATATGTAAACACAAAACGCCAAGCAACCAAAATATCTTTAAACAGGTTAACAACACCCCCACAGAGTACTATATGTAGCAATAAGATGGGATAAACTACTGATTCATCCAACAGCTTGGATGAATCTCGAGGGAATTAGGTTGAATAGAAAAGGGCAATCTCAAAAGGTCACATGATTTTATTTTACATACTATTTTTGAAATAACAAAATTATTAGTGGTGGCCAGGGGTTAACAATGGGGGAAGGAGGTAGGAATGGTTCTAAAAGGATAGCATCTTTTGGTATAACAGCTTTTTATCTTGGTTATACTACTGGTGACACCAATCTCCACCTGATAACACTGAAGAGAACTATACATACGTATACAAACGAGTGCATGTAAATTGGGAAATCCAAATAAGCTCTGTGAATTGGTCCAATGTCAATTTCTTAGTTGTGAATCTAGCATATCAATTTTAGTTAAAGCTGAAAGTTAACTATTTCATTAACCATTTTTAATGCTGTTCAAAAAAAATGGAGGGATGTGAACAATAGATTTCACTTAAGGGATGATGAGGTAGATAGGCTGGTCTGGACAGTCTAAACAGATTCTACAACCAGTAGGGGAAGTTTCAGTCAACAGATTCAAGGTGTTATTCCAGATTTTGTTTTCAATAGTTTCATGAAGCAAAGCCAGAATATACCTTGAATGGTCTATTTTTCTCAGTCTAGAATTATCTGCCTCATAATTAGTGATAGGCCACTAAAGCCAAACTCAGTGAAAAATTATAAAGCTTTTACACGTCAAAAAATACCTTACACTTCCACAAGTAACTGTAGGCAAGGCAGCTCCTATCAACACTGTAAAAGTCAGTATGGGACAGCCCAGTTACCATTAATGACACAGTACATACACACGGTGCATGCTGAATACAAAAAAGGACACATCCACTAGATCTTATGGATTTAGTATAGAAAAATATAGCCCAGTTCATTTTTTATATTCACCACATGTTGAAATGACATTTTGGCTACATGACATCAGATATTATTTCTAAGATGTCAACAAACTAACTGTCCATTAAATAGAGAAGTGGGCAAAGAAAATATGGCATTTACACACAGTGGAGTAGCATTAAACCTTAAAAAGGGAAATCCAGCCCCATGCAACATGTTTTCAAAAACCTGAGGAGACCAGTCACAGAGAAATACTCTGCACAGACTCACTGACAAGAGTTATCTGTAATATCAAACAGTCAAGCTTAGCGAAAGAGAGAATGGTTACCAGGAGCACTGCAGGGGAGAAGATGGGAATTGCTGTGCCAGGGCCACAAGGAAAATGAATGAATTCTAGAGATCTGCTGTACAGTACTGTGCCTATAGTTAACAAAACTGCATTGTACACTTAATTTGTTAAGGAAAAAGTGGTCTTGCTGCAACAAGCAAAAACAAGGGGGCCGGAGGAAATAGGATGGATGTTTATTATTATCCTGGTTGTTTCAGAGGCCCATGAAAATCCATGTAATTGTTCACATTAAATGTGTGGTTACCTGTATAACAATCACACTTCAATAAATCTGTTAAAAAATAACTGTAACAGTAGGAAAAGATATGACTGCATCCATGGCTTGCATCATATTTGTATTTGACTACTCTGTTCTACATGGACAAATACCTGTTTGAAAGTGAAGTACTGAAAGCTGGGTTTGGAAAGGACAATTTTCCCTATAGAGTCGTCTATTTTTTAATGGAGCATTTTTTTAAAATCAACTTCAGTAGTTATTATACCAGAGACTTAGAGAGCTTGAGTTAGTCTGAAAGTCTAACACCCTTTACAAAACACTGGCATAACATAGCAACAGCTTTACTGAAGTTAATTTTGCTTTAACCTGATAGCTCTAACCCAGAAGGCCACATCAAGTTAAATGACGTCCAGTTTCACTTTGATGTTCATAGCTGCCAGCTCAGCTACAAAATACCGAAAAACGTAAGGCACAGAAACGGTGTCAATCGTGTCGCTGCGGTCACACACCGTGCAGTTGTATTTTCTATTGCGCAGGGCAGACCAGGAAGGGGGTGGCTTCTCCAACAGCGGTGAGAGTAAACTACCACACTTCACACACACGTGGGCTACCGATCGATCAGAACAGTTGAAGAGGCGGTCATGAAGGAGAAAAGATGTACCGTGAGCTAAAAGAGCATCCCGCTCCATTTCCCCAAAACGGATTCCACCCTGGACATTTCTCCCCCCAATAGGCTGGTTTGTGACTTTGTCTCTGGCTCCTGTTGTTCTAACTTGGAATTTGTCTGAGACCATGTGTCGTAAGCGCTGATAGTAAACCACACCTATGAAAATGTCTGCTTCCAGTTCGAGCCCACTGATGCCGCTGTACAACCTCTCAGTGCCATAGAAGTTGTAGCCAGCAGCCTTTAACATTTCGCCGAAGTATTCCAAGGCCGAGTTCTCCTCTGAAAAGGTGAAGGGTGTAGCATCATGGCAGAGACCATGCAGGGCAGCAGACTTCCCTGCCATACTCTCTATTAACATACCAATGGTCATTCGGGATGGAAAGCCATGTGGATTGAACAGAATGTCTGGGACCATCCCACTCTCAGTAAATGGCATGTCTTCGACTGGCCACAATCGGCTCAAGATGCCCTTCTGCCCATGCCGACTGGCAAATTTATCTCCGATAGTAGGGTTCCGAGGGACTCTCATTGTGATGCAAACACACTTGAATCTTCCATTTCCAGTGTCATTACTGCACACTTTGATGTTATCCACAACACAATTTTCTTTACTCCTAGAGAAAAATAAATAAAAATACAAAAAGTCAAAACCACTTATTTCAACATACAGAAAGGCTTAAGTTTTTTTGTTTTACAAAAGTTTATTTTTACATCATTTTGTACATTTTTTTTCCCATCTCAATTGTAATCCCTGCGGGTTTCCCATCACCAAGTCACCCGTGTGCCATCACCATAATCCCGTGCATTCCCCCCCCCGCCATTTTTGATCCCATTCCCCACTCCATCCCCGCAAAATGTCTCTGGTATATGGTTGTTCATTATTTTTGTTATTTTCTCGCCTGGTCCATTATACTCCTGCTATGAGTGAAACCATCCGGTATTTTTCTTTCTCTTTCTGGCTTATCTCACTAAGCATGATCTTTTCCAGCTCCATCCAAGTTGCTGCAAAAGACATGTGTTTCTCTTTTTTGGTTGCTGAGTAATATTCCATTGTATATGTGTACCACATCTTTTTTATCCAATCATCTACTTTTGGGCATTTGGGCTGCTTCCATGTTTTTCCAATTGTAAATAAAGCAGCAATAAATATGGGGGTACAGGTATCTTTCTCAATCAGTGTTTTTGTGTCTTTTGGGTAGATACCTAGGAGTGGGATTGCTGGGTCGTAGGGAAGCTCCATGTTTAGCAGTTTGAGGAACCTCCAAACAGTTTCCCATAGTGGTTGCACTAGTTTGCATTCCCACCAGCAGTGCAGGAGAGTTCAGAAAGGCTTAAGTTTTATGGATGTAACTAGTTCTCCATAAAGATACTTGGAAACCTTAATTTTATCTCCAGTCTCTGATTCAAATAGAGATTTCTGTTAAAAGTATTTATAAATAGGGTTACTGATTATGCTCACTACAAAGTTATGAATTATAAAATAAGCTGAAAATAAGTTCTTAAAAAAATTTTTTTATGCATACAGAACTGGGGTTCAGGCCAGAGAGGCAGGGGGTGGTGAGAGGATTCACCAAAGACAGAGTGGGGAACAGAATAAGCAGATCGAAGAAGCACACTGCTGAGGGGAGCAGCAGGCAGTTCAGGAGAGGTCTGCCGTGCCATGTGGGTCACCTCTGGGGCGGGAAGCAACCTTGCACTGAAGTGCTACTGTCAGCTTTGCAGTGCTGCGCTCCAACCTGCTGCAACACCAGGGAGGGCCCAAGATATTTCAAGTTTTAATAGAAGGCACAATAAACCCAGTATTTTAGCTAAGAAACATCCCTAACAACACGTGTGGCATATTTCTACATACTTCATAATCAAACATGAAGGCTATAGTTTAAAAATAAATCATAGATAACAGTCATCAATTATGACAGACTGACAAGAGAAACAGAAACACTGACAGAATTTCATCTTGTTTAAAATATATGCATTTATAATGGCTGCGTCATAACTATCCTTTATATTTTTTCTAGAAATTCTCCTGTTAAAAGATAACTTTTATTGACTTCCAGCATTTTCTCTGAGCAATAGCCTTTAAAAAATAGCACTGGGAAAACAACTCCTAGAATCTGACTGCAGAACTGAGGGAGAGAGGGAGTGGAGGAGATGTGTACAGATGAGAGAGCCAAAGGACTCTGACAGGGGATTATGGGCACTTTGGTGGTAGGTGTGGCTCAGTAACCTACATTCAAAGAGATGTAGCCAGAGACCCCTAAAACATACAAAGTGCTGTAAAACAATGTTACCTTGATTTAAAAATATATTAATTAAATAAAATTAAATTTTACAAGTTAAAAAAAAATATATAGCACTGGGTATTCAAACTTACTTATAATACATCACAAAGCTCTCCCCAGTGTTTAGGTTCAGGTAGCTGTAATATGGATCTCCATACTGCAGTTTAGCTCCAATAAATGGCAGCCCGTCATCATCCAACTTCTGCAAAACCCGCGGGTCACCAGGTTTGATTCCAAACACCAGGCTATCATCTCCTTGTTTAATTTTTTCAGAGAGATCTATGAACTCAGACTTGTAGACACTTCCATGGGCAAAGCCTCGTTCCCAAGACGCCTTATTCACAATCTATAAGGTCAAAGAATAATTAATTTAGGACAAACAAGGCCAATTAGTGATTTTTAAAATAAAACTGGTTAAAATTATAATACTTGGTTTAGGATAACTGGTATTCAATTTTAAAATTGTATCTACATGTTCCAAATCACCTAAACTAAAAGCCAAGTACACATAAATGACTTAAAACCTAATCATGCATAAGTATAAAAGGTCAATGTCTCCAAGATTGCTTTACACTTTCAAAATCTACTGTGTCCTCAAACCTGCATGCGTGAATATTATCTCCCTTGAGGTTTGCTGCTGTCAACTTAAAGCATGAATTAACTTTTTACAGAACACTCACGTGCCAAATCCTAGGCACCTAGATATAATCCTTCAGTGACTTAACAGTGGGGGGGGAAAAGATAAAAATTAAAAAGCATGGAACTAGATCTCTTGGTGAAACATACCATAGCATCCTCCATATCATAGCCAGTGTAAGAAATAACAGCAACGATGGCATTTGTCCCAATTGGATAGTTATCCATGTCATAATAGTCATACATGTAAGGTCTCACTAAAGGGCTCTGTGGGGTCTGAAGACGATACAGTTTATTATCTGATCTGTCTTGGTAAGTGAGAAGAGGAAAACCCATGGTTTGTTTACCTACAAAAGGAAAAAGAACTTAGTGTTTTAGTTTGTCCCCTTGATTGCAAAGATAATATACGAAGTTGGAAACACTAAAAGTTAATTTTAGGGAAATGAATAAATAAATCATGATGTAACCACATACTACTTGCCACATACTACGCCACAGTGTGCAAGTGCAGTAGACCTACATATATCAGTATGACTAGACCACGAAAACAATGCAAGTGGGAAGAAGTACAACACTACGCTAATCAATACTATTCTTACACATTTGTAACACATGCCAACTATCCTATGCCCAGTGTATGGACACATGAATAATGTAACAAAAAAGCATTAAGAGGCTATAGTGTCACACAGTCCTTTCTCATATACACATACACACCTTTAGAGCAAGATGTCAGTATCTGTTAATTCTGAGGAGCACAGGACATAGGCAAGACTTTATTACTTTAGAACACAGAATCAACTCAAAATAAAATTATTTTGAAAACTAAAACATTGATGCAGTAGATTTTTCATAAATACAGTATAGGAGACTCTAGTTTCCAGTAGTAGAAGGCTACTCTGACAGGACCATCCTCAACTGCTAATATCCAGGAAAATAATAAAACAAAAACATATACCTACATGCACACAACTTTGAAAGCACTGAAGAGTTACCAAAAGCAATCACAGACTTAAAAATATATACAACTGGAGAAAAAGAATTAGAATTGCACTAGGTGAATTTCCAGTTTTAAATTTTTTTTTTTTTACTTTATTTTTGCCTAGCAGTGTCATAATATAATGGCTATGAAAGTGTTCATGATTCAAAGAACCAAGGAATAGAGTTCAGAGAACAATAAGGGGAGAAATTCCAGAGAGGGAAGAAGCCAAGGGAAGAGTCTTAAATTATGCACATAAAGTAAGTCCAAATCTTTGGAAGACTCATGAACAGTGTATGTGTGGAATATTTTTAAGCAGCCCACCTGAGGCAAAGAGTAAACTTCAATGGCTATGTTTAAGTCATCTAGCAGTTAAATCTAAAAAGCAATCCTCCTCAGAGGAACACAAGAGAATCCAATCTAAAACATTTCATTGCAAATGTCCACCAATACAAACTGATAAAGAAACAGGAACATACTCAAGAAAAATGTCCAATTAGTGGACACTGATCCCGAGATGGCCCAGATAATGATTTAACAGATAATGAGCTAAAAAAATATCTGTTGCATGACTCTGCTCAAAATTTTAAGGAAACTATGATAAGCATTTTAAAGAAAACAAACTATAAACATATAAAGAAACGGAAATTAGTCTAGGCTGTAAAACTGAATATATGAAATAGAATGAAAAGTCAGTGAACATGATGATTAATAAAAATTCCTGTATGATGAAAGAAAAGAGAGATAACAGAAATCCAGTTGCTTGAGACAAGTATCCAAAAGCTTAATTTACAGGATGTGTAGCTAAAATCTCAGACAAGAAAAAGCATGGGGCAGATGTATATATTTTTGAAATAATGGTAGAAAACTTCACAAACTCCATTATTATTATTTTTTTCATAGATTTGAGAAGATCAGCAAAACCCAAGCAACACACACTCAAAGAACATTTTACGTAAGTATATCAAAGCCAACTTGCTATAAATCAAAAATAGAAAAATTGTGACGAAACAGGAAAGTTAACACAACCTCTGGCTGAACAACAATGCAGATAGCTATTGACTTCTAATTAGGAATGACAAAGGCCAAGAAAAGACAGTATAACATCTTTTAAGTGGTAAAATTATTTCAAAATTAAAAAGTTACAAGCACATTTCTTCTGTGACTATCATCTCACGTCACCTTACCCATCTGGCACTGGTACATGTTCCGCGGACTCTGGTTGTGATCGGAGAACGGGATGAAGTTGGCAATAACACTCAGCAGGCTGTGAGGAAAGAGCTCTTGGTGGGTGGTAACTCCAGCAAAAACCTCATCCTCAAAGATAGCTATGTTCATGAAGAGCTGGAAAAGAGGAAGGATGAGAAAGTGCAAATGCAAGGTACAAAGTAACTGTCACTGCTGACATACTACTCCCACCAAAAGACTTAAGAGAAACCCACCCCACAAACACAGCAGAGATCCACTGGAAAGCACAGGGAAGTTTCCAGTTAGAAATACACTTGCCTTAGGGATTTCAGTCTCATTCTACTCTGGTCCTTTGCAAAGGGGGATATGAAGAGAAGTTTTTTTTTTTTTTTTTAAATGATATAATAGTTTATTTTTATATCATTTTGTGCCTTTTTCCATCTCTGCTCTAATCCCCATCACCAAATCACCTGTGTGCCATTACCACAGTCCAAGGCATGTCCCCTACCCCCAACCCATTTTTGATCCCATTCCCCACTCCACCCTCATAAACTGTCTCTGGTCTATAGCTGTTCATTATTATTTTCTCCCCTGGTCCTTCTATACTCCTGCTATGAGTGAATGAAGATTTTTGCTATAAGTGCACGAAGGTTTTTGTTAAGTAGCAGAAAGCCCAATCTTGCAAAAGCCAAGATGCAGGCAAAGAATATGAGTGCATCTAACTGAATATTTTATCCTCACCCTCAAGGCAGAACAGGGTGGGAAGGAGCTTTGGGAGTTGGACAGAATGTGACCACAACCCTATTATAACAATGACAACCCTTCAGAATAACAACAATAACCAGGTCTCTGCATAGCCATTATCGCCCAGTTTCTGCATACCTGTTCCATAGTTCCAATTAGCTCTTCTTTACCCAGCTCCAAATTCTGCACAGGTCGTATCAGTCTACAAGGAGTGGTGAAAAGGAACAACCCTGGGTACAGGCCAGGTTTTCCTGTCATGGGGATGAGGGCCACCTCCATCCAGGGAGGAATTCTTTTTTCTCTCAACACCTGTTTTAACATAAAGAGTTCAATGAAGAATAAACAATGTATTCACCTCATCCGCCTGCTACTCGGTACAGCAAAAGTAGGGAAGAGGTTAAGCATGACAAGCAGTTACCTTGAGAAATTAGTTATGCAGGTAACAAACCTAGTGCCTTGCCAGTCTCACTCTTGGCAGAGAGTGCCACTCACCCCATTACCCAGGGCTGGCAGAGCCCTACCAGCTGGGAGGCCCAACACCACTACCAGGCAGACCAACAGTGAGAGCCTGGGGAACAGGTGAACAAGGATGTATGGGTGGACATACTACATGATACAGTTCTACAGAATCGAAAATAAAGTAACTACTGAGTTTATTTTATAAGGTATTCCATGAAAAAAAAATCCTTCTTTCAGGAACATTTTTAAAAAATACAAACCAAACTTTGAAAAAAATAACAAAATTACATCTCAGAACTTTTGGGAATTCACAGGTAAACATAATAAAAGAACTCAAATACTAAACATAATAAATGAACTCAAAAGCTTAAAAAAAAAAAAAAAGGAAATAAACCCCCAAAGTACAAATAAGGAAATTATAAGGTAAAAAATCTGAAATTAATGTGGTACAGAGAAAGTTTCAAACTAAGGAAATTCTCAACTTTTCATTAACGATCACTCACTCCCTGGGGGTGGGGACAGAAGCCACCGAAAGGGGACACAATCCATTAAGACAAAAGGGGAAACGCCACCTAACACAAGCATCACTGAAGTCTCATGTGCCACAAGCTGTGCAGGGGATGGAAAATGTTCTCATTCTTTTTATAAAGCAGAGACTTATGAATATAGATTCGAACAATTTTAAATAAATTGAAATCTATTTCAGGGCGTATTTCTTAAGTCTTAAAACCCAGTGGGGTACACAGTCCCAAAGACACAAGAGCACCTTGAACTGTCGGACAGCATCGGCGACGCCGGGCGCTAGCTCCTCGGCCACCCAGCCGACCATCACGCCGTCCAGCAGGACAGGGTAGCACGCGCGGTAGGGTCGGTGCGGCGCTCCGTCCACCGGGGTGACACCTGAGGGAGGGAACACACAGAATGGACCTATCTGGATGTTTTTCCAGATTAAAAAGCCCCTCCAGAGGGGTTCAAAATGGCATCATTTTATGTAGATGCTTTTGTATTGCTGGACTAAGTTTCAAAGTATGTCAGGAAGGACACACAAGCAGCTAGACTCTACTGCCTGTGGGAAGAGGTACAGGGGGACAGGGAATCCATCCACTGTAAACTTCATTTTTTAAAAATTTATTTATTCATTCATACAGAACTGGGGCACAGGCCAGAGGTACAGGGGCGGTGAGAGGCTTCACCAGAGACAGTGTGGGGGGCAGAGCAGGCAGATCGACGAAGTACACTGCTGAGGGGAGCAGCGGGCGGGTCAGGAGAGGTCTGCCACGCCATGTGGGTCACCTCCGGGGCAGGCGGGAATCGAACTCATGATGAAGTGGCTTTAGCTTCTTAGTGCTGTGCTTTAACCTGCTGTGCGACCAGGGAGGGCCCCACTGTAAACTTTTTATGTATGATTTTAAAACCATGTAAAATGTTGTGCCCCACCTCCCCCAATTCAATTATTATTGATTTTCAACTGCAGATCTATATCTGGAAATTTGCCTACTTATTGAAAGCTATTTGTAACCCTGATATCTGAAGCATCTGAGGACACTCAGCAAAACATCTGTCTCGAAAACAACTGAGGTCTAACGAGGTGACACCCACCTTCTTGTTTCAGCTCTCATTCTATAAACAAGGGTCCTTCCTTTTCACTGTCTATTCAGTGCCATGGTTTTCACATTTCTGTGCTTTTTGAAGGTGATGGAATTTAAAGTGCCTGGAATTTAACGTGGCCTGAGGTACAGTGTGCAAGTGCTGTCTAGTGGTCCTGCCACTGTGCTGTGCCTTCTGGGAAAGAAAGCACGGTCACAGCAGCTGATACTTAGAGTGCTGTTGGCTGGGGGCTCAATGTGAACAAATCACAGTATATTTAAATACGGTCTTTAAACAGAAACACAAACATATAAAATAAGCATAACTTAATTATTTGCACCTATTAAAATCCACATAACCAGACAACACTGCTCATCACTGTACAACACATACCCAGGTTGCAGAGCAAGGCTGGAATAGACGCGGTGTACACAAACTGTGTGACAACCTCACAGGTGGCAGTTAAGTGGTTCATCAGGCCACAGGGCTCCCCATCTGGGGTGTGCACGGGACAAAGAAAACCCCAGGACTCTGGCAGCAGCCTGCGCACTGTGGTGGTCCTCATCTTGGCAAAATCAGCACCTCTGTGCACACAGCGGAAGTGGGAGAGATAGCGTATGAAGTTCAGCTTGTCAGCCACAACGCAAAGTCCAGAATCTTGCAGGAAGCCAAGACCTAATAAAATAAAAGTCATTCAATAATGGGCTAATCCTTAAGAAAAATTTTAAAGGCTATTTTTATTGGTAGCTCACATAAGAAGACAAGACTACATCCTACAGATCACAGAGTGGGTTCCTCAGCTTACAAAGCTCCCTCAGCTCGGACAAGTGGGAAGTAGTCAAAAACCTCAAATTCACAAATTTTATTAGTCCTGACTGGTTCCCTACCTACTCTACCACTTTGTCCTTTGTACGGAAACATTAAATACATAATAAATAGCCAATATTAAATGGGAATCAGTTAAAAGAGTTGGTATTACTAAAGTAATTATTAGCCTCAGAATATGTATCAGAATCAATCATACTTTTTTTGTTTTTTGTTTTTTTTTTTAAAAAAAAGATTCCTTGGACCCTCAAACATTTTTAAAGTTTTCCTCCCATTCTGAAGCAACTGATTTAGAATGGGATGTGTAACAACCCTCCCACATCACCTATACAGGTGTCCTTCCTTAGGGGGCTCAACCGCCTTTAATCTTCTAGGCGGCACAGGAAATGTATTCGATTATACACTGATTTAAGCCAGGAAGACCCTGTCTATTTAAGCTCCTGAGGTTGATATACACTATTAGGTAAAGAATTTTATAAATATAACTAAAATAAAGCCTATTTATTCAATTTCACCTGTTTTAGAACGTAGATTCCCAGTTGCAAGAAGATATTCAAATGGTTTGGTAAGGTCTGTTCCCAGATTAAAAATCTTCATCAAATTTTCACTGTTAATGGACACATTAGTCTTCTGAGATCTCTTATCTATAGCTAGTTTAATGGACACTAACCAACTTTCCATTTTTTCCTGAAATAAGAATGAAAATTAAATATTTTGCATTTTAAATTCAAGTTTCATATTCATTCCAACATAATCTATGTGTTTATAACAAAGGTCCACTAATACATATACTTAAATACAGAACAGCTACACTATAAACCCGGAAGACAGCTTTTCAAGTCAGGCAATTAAGATAAAAGTACAAACTTTTGGTGGCGCAGCGGGTTAAAGCACTGCACTGAGAATCTAAAGCCGCTTCCGCATGAGTTCGATTCCCGTCTGCCCCGGAGGTGACCACATGGCGCGGCAGACCTCTCCTGACCCGCCCGCTGCTCCCCTCAGCAGTGTACTTCGTCCATCTGCCTGTTCTGCTCCCCTCTCTGTCTCTGGTGAATCCTCTCACCCTCTGCATCTTTGGCCTGTACCCCAGTTCTGTATGAATAAATAATAAATCTTTAAAAAAAAAAAAAAAAAAAAAAAGTACAAACTTTATAGATCTGGGTGTTTTACCCTCAGACTAAAATGTCAAGACTACTCACATTTTGATTGGCTCTTTGTGGTGAAAGACCATTTTGTACAAAGCAGCAAACAGGACAGCACCCCTAGTCTTTACTTACTGGACACCAACAGCACCCCTCAAGTGTAACAATGTCCATTGACAATGTGGTACAAAAGTCATTCTCACTAAAGAATATCAACACTGGGGGCCTCCCTGGTGGTATAAAGGGTTAAAGCGCAGCACTATGAAGTTATCCATAGCCACTGCAGCACAAGTTCAATCCCAGGCCAAGGAGGTTTACCCACATGGCTCAGCAGACCTGTCTTGCCCCCTGCTCCCACAACAGTGTATTTCAGTCAATCTGCCTCTTCTGCTCCCCACTCTCTCTGGTGAATCCTCTCACCCCCACACCTCTACCCCAGTTCTGAATCAAAACTGGTTTGCTTTGTTCTTAGCAAATTTTGAATTAAAATGCTTTTATCAACAGTCAGAACAGCATCAATCTCAGAAACAGGCAGCAACAAAGACTTGAGCCTGTTGTTCCAAGACCAAAATCAACCAACAGCTCAAAGTCCTCAAATGATATCTAATGCACATGACAGCTAGTAGGCAAGACTGACACGTTCTTCTCATATGAAACTTGAGATGTAACGGAAAAGGAAGAGAAGACAAAAGAGGAAAGAGCCACAGAGATGAGGAAGAGAGACTGGGTAACAGCACTGGAACCTGAGCCAGGAGGAGGCAGGAGACCCGCCCGTGTCAGAGGTCTGCCCAGGGAACTCACTGCCCCTGCACTCACAGCCAACAGCACTGTCTCGCAGACTGGGTGACCTGATGAAATCACATATTTTCTCAGAGGCACATACATCACAAAACCTTTTGCACTTGGGAATACTAGATAGCATGCTAACATCGCACCTAGGCCCATTTTACACAGCCAGATCACCAACTAAAAGCACAAAAATGTGAGAAACAAGGAAGTAACCCTTGTTTACAGAATGAGAGCTAAAATAAGAAAGAAGAATGCCACTTTGTTACACCTCAGCAGGGAACAGGTAGATCGGGAGACTCCACAGTTTTTACTCTGAATGTGTGTCTGTAAATAACCATGAAAGTGCTGCCAGAACTGATATTGTTGGTGTTAAAATTAATCTGCGTGAGTACACCTACTCACTTTTGTAAATATGAAACAGTGAATGAGGATGGACTGTATGGTGACATGTCATTCACATTCAATCTAATGTTCTGATCAAAATCTTGCCTTTACTTAGCCGATATAAAAACATTACAGAAATTTCCGAACCTAGTATAAGCTAGAACCTTTGATCAGATTTCTTAGTACTAAATATAGAAAAAAGAGACTATATAAAATGCCCAAGCTAGCAGTTACAGACAACTCTCTTTATCTGTAGATCCTGCATCTAAATTTAAAGATGGAGCTGGCCCCACAATAGGTACTGAACATGTACAGACTTCTTTGTCATTATTTCCTAAACAATGCAGTATAAAAGCTATCTATACGGTATTACATTATAGTAGGTATTATAAGTAATCTGAAGATTGTTTAAATTATGAGAAGATATGCATAGGTTTTATGCATTACTGTACCATTCTACATAAGAGATTTAAGCATCTGAAAATTTTGATATCTGCAGGAGGTCCTGGCACAAACTTCCTGTGGATGCTAAGGGGTGTATGTATAAACACACATGGGAATTAACACTGCCAGATCCTGTCTCACCATTCTTCGGAGGCACAACTTGACCCAGGTGAGAAAAACACATATTTACCTTCAGATACATGAGGAAGAGCTGACCAGGAGTAAGGACTTCCTGATTCACCAAACTATCAGGATTTTCTTCCATGCACTCTCCTTTAGCTAAAGCAAAAAGCTTCCGGGTCATGAAACAAAGTATATAAAACTTTTCAGTATTGGATTTCAAGTGGATACAGATGCACTGGCTGTCAAAACAGAAAGAAGTAGTCACTTGAGCACTCAACATGTGCTCATGGCTGTGTATGAGACAGAGCTGGGCTACGGCAGAGCTGCTTTACATAAAACCACATGGTAGTTACACAAGACAAGTCCTCATTCCAAGGAAATACAGGGATGATGACTGCAACTTTCAAATCATATGGTGAAAATAATATAGCAAGTGCAACAAAAATGTTAACTAGAGACCACACGTGTCCAACATGTTAATTTTACAGTAATTCTGGAAGTTTGAAGTTCTTTCAAAATAAATACTGAAAAGTACAATAAAATAACACAAAAATACCATAAAAAGAAGACGGTCATGGGAACAAAGCTATCCCTACTCTCCTAGACAGAGTTCTACCCCGGGGCCATTCTAATTCCTAGACAAATCATCAACTCTAACTACATCAATACAAAGAACGACTGATACTCTCTACCCCCGTAAAAAGCATGCATGGAAGCTAACGTACTTGAACAGAAACTCTGCAGCTTGTTCATTTGGATACCAGTCAGGAAGATTGAGCTTTACTCTGAAGCGTTCACCTAGATAATGAAGGACTTGTTTTTGTGTGGAACAACCCTCTTCTGCTACAATCCGTAACATCTGAGAGACTGAATTTCTGAAGAAAGAATCATCCTCTTTTCCTTTGATGAGCTCCTGAAAAATCTGATAATCGGAGAAGTTGACAAGTGCCTAGAATAGAAAAAAAATTTTTTAATTGCTTGTAATAACTATTCCACTTAACTCATTCAGTAACAATTCTCTCCTATTGTTCTTATACCTAAGACAAATTAGCAGAATTGAACTCTCCACAGTGAGGTACTGCCTGTGTGAGAGATAGCAAAAAACAGCCCTGGTGATTCTTGCCTCCTGAAATTCATAACTCTAGTTCACTCAGGCAATCAGTCAGGGTCTCGCCTGTGTACCAAGATACTACAGTGAAAAAGTTCATGTGTGGCTCTCCAGACTTGTTGCTTCCATTTCATCTAGGTTTGGCTGTGCCAAACCGCTCCCTGGGGGCAGACAGCTACCCTAAGCAGCACATGTGCAGAGGAGCTGAGATGTCCTGCCTGAAGCCCACACTGACTTGTTGGCCACTCATATGGTGCAGAGTCTACACTGGAAGTGGGTTCTCCAGCCCTGGTCAAGCCTTTTGAACAAATGCTGTGTTTACTGACTTCGGACACAAACCTCTTCTGAGCCAGAATAGCCAGGAGAGAAGAGAGAAATTTTAGTGATGTTTTTAAGGCACCGAGTTGTGCAGTAACTGTTGTGGAGCAGCAGATAATGAGGAAGCAGGAACTCTGATAAGAAGAACCTATTCATTCTGTGGCTTCCAATGAATCTTTTCACAATAAAATAAATATTCAATAAATCACACCTTAAGTGCAAATCCCAAAGGAAGGAAAAACAGTTCTTTCCGGTAAATGAAGTTCAACATAACTGTGCCATTTTCTAAATAGTGAAGATTCATGTTGACAGCAGAATGTTCTTCCTGCACACAGTGCATTGAAACTCCTATTTAAACAGAAAGTCAAAAATTCAATAATACTGTAACTGCTTAATCCTCTTTTTCCCCTGAATTAGTTTTACCCTTTTAGAAATAACGAGTCAAATCACTAAATTCAACCAATGCTGGATACCACATGTCTCTAGAACCTGCCAAATGCTCCCTAGAGTCTTCCTGGGTTAAAAACCCCTCAAAGTTCTAAAACTAAGAATTTAATGAAAATTCAAAGTTTTGCATCAGAGCAGGGTCCTTGTCCTTGTCTTCTAGAACTTTATATCCCCAGAATCCACAGAACTCTGCGCAAATGGAGAAAAGTAGAATTTTAGCTATCAAGCTAAAACATACTGTGTCAAGTGCTGCAAAAGAATAAATGACTGCACACATTGCCTTACTGCTATGATTATAGGTTATCATACATGTATGTGTGGTTATAGAGGCTGGTTGTTAGTTGCAATCTAAGAAGAAATTCTTCAGGGACCTCCCTGGTGCCACAAGTGGTTAAAGCTGCTCTTTAACTATGAAGTTCTCTGCAGCTGCTGCAGCAGGAGTTCAATCACTGGCCAGCGAGGTGCCCACATGGCACAGCAGATCTCTGCTGTCTCGCCCGCTGCTCCTCTCAGCAGTGTATTTTGGTCCATCTGCCTGTTCTACTCCCCATTTCACCTCTGGTGAATCCTCTCACCCCACATACCTCTATCCCAGTCCTTATATCCTTAAAAAATAAATCTTTAAAAGATAGAATAATATTATATTATTTAAAAAAAAAAAGAATAAATTCTTCAGCTGTCAGGATTACCCAAGAATGCAAAGTCCTCAAAGGCACTGTCAGAGACAATGTGATCCATCAGAGGCAGGTGGCTGTCAGCCAGACAGACCCTGGGGGGAATGGCACAGAAGCCTGTATGAAAAAACTTCTGAGGCCTACACTGATATCTGGCCAACTCAAACCAGTCTCCATCTTTATAAGCAATAACTTCTATACATGTTTCTTTCCACTTAAAAAAAATATATATAAAACTAGGCTTCCCACTTACGAAATTTAATACAGAAATGGTTATACTATTTAGGCACAGCTACTTTAAAAAAAAAATAGCCTACAAATTTTCCTACTATAACATCCCCAAAATCACTACAAGTTACCAAAGTGTGTATAGCCAGGGCCTCTGGTTTTCCATTTTGGTCGTATCATTGCAATGGGGAAATTCCTCCTAGGCATAATCAACATTCGGATGACTTTTTCAATGCCATTGATTATAAAATAGCCTCCCATTTCCTGCCAAAGAGACAAGTTATAACTTGTTAAACAAACATATAAACACAAAACTGACACAATGCAAGTCATCAACCTCATTCCCAGGCAGACACAGAGCAACATGTACAAGCGGAGCACACAGGCGAAAGGGATTGAGGAACTTGGAAACTACGTACACTAGCAGTGTGTGCCAAAGTCTTATCAAGAATATTAAAAGGTTCACAAATAACTCAAACTTTTTTTTAAATAATGTTTATTTTTACATCATTTTGTACTTTTTTTTATCTTAATTGTAATCCCCATCACCAAGTCACCCATGTGCCATCACCATAGTCCAGCGCACTTCCCCCTTCCCACCCACTGTTTTTGATCCCATTATCCCCTCCACTCCCATAAAATGCTCTAGTATATAACTGTTCATTATTATTATTATTATTTGCTCGCCTGCTATGAGCAAAACCATCTGGTATTTTTCTTTTTCTTTCTGGCTTATCTCACTAAGCATGATCTTTTCCAGCTCCATCCATGTTGCTGCAAAAGACATGTGTTTATTTTTTTGGTTGCTGAGTAATATCCTATTTTGTATATGTACCACATCTTTTTAATCCAGTCATCTATTTTTGGGCATTTGGGCTTCCTCCATGTCTTTCCAATTGTAAATAAAGCAGCAATAAACATGGGGGTGCAGGTATTTTTTTGAATCAGTGTTTTTGTGTCTTTTGGGTAGATAGATGCTTAGGAGTGGGATTGCTGGGTCGTATGGAAGCTCCATGTTAAGCAGTTTGAAGAACCTCCAAACAGCAAGTAACTCAAATTTTTAACTGTGTATGGACACCAGAAATTCAGATTAGTAAATGGGAAAATAACAGCGTTGGTCAGTATTACTTTTCTGTGGAAAATATAAGCATTGCCTCCCAGGAAGCAGGTGTATGATGCTGGACACTCAACATTATTCTAACATTTAACTCTTGTGACAATGCATGGGAGAGCTATTGTACTCATTTTCAGCAGAGGAAGCTGCTCAAGGAGATTAAACTTCCCAAAGTCACACAATGGTCAGTGGAGCAGCTAGGTCGTCAAACCCAGACCTGCCTTCAGAACCCTCTTCTGCCACACAACACAAACTCCCTGCTGCAAGTAGAATCTGTACGTCTTGATCAGCTCAACTCCAAAGTGCAAAGCCACCAACGCAGCTGCAAGAACTGCTGAAGGGAAGATGGGGAGTCATGGAATACGCTCGTAGAATCATACTCTGGCAAGGCAATTTTAGACAATAGCTTTTTGTAGACTAAGTTAGCTAAAAAAAAAAAAATTACTTTCTATATATGTATTATTCAGAAAATTAGGGGGAAAATTTATCAATTCTTCCCCTGCAATAATGTCCTTAATTTTAAGGCCACTTTTTCATAACAGTATCATCTGAGACTCATTCTAGGCTCTACACAGTATGCAGCCAGGATTATTATGTCCCACTTTACCTATCTAGAAAGCGAAGCAGAGAAAGAGACACTGACTTCCACTGTCAAGCTTCCAGTCTTCTCTATTGTCACCTGGCCCTTTAGTGCACTAGACCCTGAAATTACCTCTGCTTCCTCATGATGCTTAATGAGGGCTTTAGGAGGAAGGTTGTATAAGTTGCAGAGCTTGGACTTCACCATGATGGGGACATAGCCAAGAAATTGTTTAATGACTCCTTTTGTGATTCCATTCACTGCCCAGCTGATATCAGCCTAAGTGAAAATAAGAGGGAAAAAGTTACTTAAAAAAGAAAAAATCTGGGCCCTCCCTGGTGGCGCAGCAGATTAAAGCACAGCACTAAGAAGCTAAAGCCACATTCACATGAGTTCGATCCCCGCCTGCCCTGGGATCCCCGCCTGCCCCGGAGGAGATCCACATGGCAAGGCAGACCTCAACTGACCGCCCGCTGTTCCCCTCAGCAGTATACTTCGTCCATCTGCCTGTTCTGCCCCCCACTCTGTCTCTGGTGAATCCTCTCACCCTCCACATCTTTGGCCTGTACCCCGGTTCCATATAAATAAATAAATAAATCTTTAAAAAAAAAAAAAAAGAAAGAAAGAAAAAATCTGAATCCATGAGAAAAAAATGAATATTTTTGAAAAAGCAAGGAAGACCATAAAGGAAATGATACTGTGTTTTAGATTTAAAAGATAGGCTATCCTAGATGATGGTACTAACAAAACAGACAGCAAGCTTTATGAGGCACCAGCCTTATTCTAAAAAATGTAAAATGTGAAAGTCACATTCTGTCACTTGTACTCACTGTCAACTTTCCCCTGTAGGTGCTCCTTCGGCCCCGGCATTCTGCTGGGTAGACATTGAGCTCTTTGCAGATGCTCCCCTTGGGAACTGTGGGGGGACTGATGACAGCATCCACAATAGTAAGGGAGATGCGTTCATCTTTGAAAGCAAATTCGAAGGGAGGTATAGCCTGAAATACAAATGACACTATTAACTGTTTACATTCCAAGGCATGTTTTCTCTAATACCCTTCCAAATCTCGTGTTATACAAATGTTGATACCTGTAATGCCAAAGTGACATATATTTAAAATGACAGTTAAAGCCAGATCTGGTCTAGTCATACTTTCACCAAGTCAGTCTTTGGTCATGATATTTTGTTATATGATCAGTAGGTAACTTTTATGTGTTTCTACATAAGGACATTTTGCTTAATAAATATTGTTGAGTCTTTAATATTGAACTCATAGCCAATTGCACCTAAATCATGACTAAAGAAAGTTATCCACCACACGTTTCTCTGTGAGGCACATCATAACCTTCCTGTGCTTAGGAATATTAGATAGCATTTCACCTGGTAAGGGCCCTGATAAAGAACAAAATCACCAACAAAAAGCTCAAGAATGCAAAAAACTGAACAGACTTCAAAGAGGACACTTTAATTTAGAGTACAAGAAATATGAAAGCAGAATATTGCCTTACAGGATTTTACGCACCAGGAAACAAGTTTTTCACTGAACTGTCCATGTTGGTGAGGGCTGATATGGAGGTTATAAATAAATTTTACAGAGTGGGTAACTCACAAACATAGAATTCCTAATAGTGAGAATCAATTATATTCTGAAGAGATGACATGATGGACATACTGATCTGAACACACAGAATGGAGGAATCTACTCGAAAGAAACCAGGCAAAACTATTAATAAACAAAAATATACAAAGGCTATTTCTCCCTTGGATCTATAAAGTGTAGTCATTTATGTTACTATGTTATGGAACAGCAATTTCAAACAATATTATAATACCAACTAAGTTCAGTAGTATTATCTGTGCCAAACCAGATTTTCTTCATGACTTTCAACCAGAATGTGTCTCAAGAGATTGAATACTGAAACAGATACAAGAACTCAGCTGTCTTATAATAAGCCAGACATTTAAAAGATATGAAAGTGTCACCATACAAATATTTACATATAACTGAATTTAGTTTTTCAGTTTTAATTTCTACTAGAATAAAGGCTGATAAATAAAAATATACGCGATACTTAAGAATTAAGAGTGGTAAAGGTGCCCAGGGCCAAAAATTCTAAAACTATGCCTATATCCAAAAAGTATGGATGATACTCCTTCACAAAAATTATTGTGTACATGTTTTCCTTTTTTATTTTAGATCACCTCAATCCTAGGTTCTTTTTGTTTGTTTGTTTTAATAATCCCTAGTGCGAAGTAACTACTACTAAGATCTAATTTTTCCCAAAGACATGATACCAAAAAAACTCAGTCAGGTTACAAATAATCCCCACCACTGGTGTTTTGCAAAAATGATGAGGGAGTATTAATTTTCAATGACACCTTAACAGCTCCCATAATACTTGCACAACAGAGTTCAAGCACCAGAAACTGGCAGAACTCTCCACATATCTCTATCCCTTGCCCTCATAACACACATCCTACCCTACAAAACCAAAGGCAGTAGTATCCCCTTCACTCTTGTCCACAATTCATCTAATCCTGTTGCCCCAAACACCTGGATTTGGCTGTATTTCCTCTGTGCTCCTCAAGTAGGTACCCAGTGCTTGGCCGGGAATTCTCAAGAGTACTGTCTTGCTTTGTATCTCCACCACTCTAGTCCAAAACATGATGCCCAGTTCTGAAAAGCAGAGAATTCTATAGTCTCTTCTACTACTTTCTCTCAGTCGCATGCCTGGAGGCACGGGCAATGCTTATTAAATAAATGAGACCTTCCCCATCACCTTCACTTGAATCCTTCATTACCATTACTCTCTGTGCCAACCACTTAATGTTGACAAACGTTACCCAATAGTGCCATTATACTTTCCTACTGAATCTAGCTTTTATGTCTCATTTATTTCTCTCTCAACGGCTACCTAATTCAGGAGAGGTGCCCATTACCTTTTCATTTCAAAACTCTTGGAGAAGGGGTTAAAACTGCGAAGGAGGACCTTACACATTGGTGTATCTACAAATAAGCTCAGAATCTTCTGAGTTAAGTTTTAGACAGGTAAGTCTTCATGCTATAAATGCGTGTGCGTTAAAATGCACATTTCACACGGGCCACTCCTGACTTTAACAGCACACACAATCCGACCTTCAAACATGACGTTTCCCAAGCATATAAATTCAGAAACTCCGAATACATCTATCTAGCTGACTCGACTACAAGTGACATGGGGCCACATCTTGCGCTGTCTAGCAAGATCAAATGGTGTAACTTTGGGGGTTATAGTGCGACCTCCAGCTTTCTCTCCCGATCCACGCCGCGTGTCTGACGCCAAGGTCCAAGTTCCACCTCCACCTACCGCAACCCCCCGTTTCCTGAATCTCCCCCACTCCAACCAGGAGCCGAATCCCATTAATCTCTCTACTTTCTCACCCTCTCCCAAGGCCCGCATCCCTTCCAAGGCTCCCTTCTCCGCCCCTCCGGACCCCTCTCCTCTCTCCAGTACCCCTCGGGTTTCGCTACGGGAGGGTCGTCTCACTGGTCTACAGGGGCCGGCAAACGCAAAGATGCAGAGTGTCAGGGAGAAAGCCGCACTCACCTGCACCGCGTGACTGAGTCCCTCGCGCACCGCGTAGTTGAAGGACTCGACATGCGCCCGCGTCAGCTCCTGCAGCGCCGGTTTTTGCTGTTCCCGTGGGATCCCGTAAGAGGGATCGGTCAAGTGCTTTAGGCTAGGCCCGCTGGGCAGGTTCCGCCACCGGCCGCAGGAATCCATGCGGTCGCCTGCACCCTGAACCCCAGCAACCACTACACACGCGCCGGGAAGAAAGGCAGAAGACCCCGCGTCCGCGGCCTGCTGGGAAATGTAGTTCTCCTTGTTACCCCGCCCTTGGTCCTTCCATTTTATAGGGCCGACTTGGAACCAAAACCACGGAGTGAAGGAGCCGGTTAAACCCTGCGGAGCCGGAGCGTGACCCGCCCTTTCCGGTCCTCTCTTTGCTGAGCTGACAGCTCCAGCGAGACGCGGGAACTTGACCCACTCTTGCTCCACGTCCTATTCGGGTTCTGAACTCATTGGCTCTAGATTTGAGGGAGGTGATCTTCAAAAAATTCTCTTTAATCCTGGGAAGCCCACGGGGATTACAATTGAGATGAAAAAAAGGCACAAAATAATGTAAAAGTAAACTATTATATTATTTTAAAAATTCCCTTTAATTCTTTGGACGGTTGTGGGATACAAGGCTGATGGGACTCTGGGGAGACACCCCTTTTTTTAAAATTAAGGTCTTAAAAATATATAGTAGCTTATTTTTACATCATTTTGTGCCTTTTTCCATCTCAGTAGTAATTCCCCTTGGTTTCCCATCACCAAGCCACTTGGGTGCCATCACCATAGGCCAGTGCACTTCCCCCCCCACCCCCTCATTTTTGATCACTTCCCTATTCCACCCAGTAAAATGTCTCTGGTATATTGTTGTTCATTATTATTATTCTCCCCACCCCCTTCCTTTATCCTCTGCTATGAGTGAAATCATCCAGTATTTTTCTTTTTCTTTCTGGCTTATTTCACTAAGCATGATCCCTTTCAGCTCCATCCATGTTGCTGCAGAAGGCATGAGTTTATTTATTTGATTGCTGAGTAATATTCCATTGTATATATGTACCACATCTTTTTAATCCAGTCATCTACTTTTGGGCATTTGGGTTGATTCCTTGTCCTTCCAATTGTAAATAAGGCAACAATAAGCATGGAGGAGAGACCCCTGGTTTTAAGGAAAAGGCAGATGTTGTTGCATGCCTTTCTGTGCACTCTACTCATCTCTTTTGTTGTTACATTTTCATTTTTTAATGGTAGTTTTTTTTTTTTTTTTTACTGAAGTAACAGTTGACTTGCAATACTGTGTAATTTAGAGGCAGAGGTACACACCCTTTCAGATGTATGTTACCACACCCATGGCCAAAGCACCCCTAATGCTCTGTAATCCATTGGGCCCCCTACTGCCTTGGCTCACTACCTCCTCACCTCCCCCCCCACCCCTTTCTCGATGCCTAAATTCTGGCCTCAAATTTCTATTTACCCAACTCTTAAATCCTGAAGGCTTATTACTGAGATTACCAAGAAGTGGTCTACCTTAGCTTTTCCTATCCCCGTCTTCTGGGGAGCTGGGGCAGATGGCAGGTGCCCAAGGCCTTACCCCTAAGAAAGACTTTGAATCTCTATGAATCCTGTAACTCTTAATCTCCCCAGAATGGGGATTTATTAGGGAATGCCTGCAGGTGTCTTTAAGAGTCATTTTTTGTGTATATGTGTATTCAACACTTGTAACCTATGTTGCAATATAGCTGACATAGTTTTAATTTGTATTTCTCTAATGACTTGTGAAAGCATCTTTTCATGTTTATAAGCTTTTTCTATTTTCTTGGAAAAATGTTTAGACACTTTGCCCATCCTAAAATTGGGTTGTCGTTTTGCTGAATTGCAATAGTTCTTTAAATATTCTAGTTCTCATCTGATACACGATTTCCAAATGTTTTCTTTCATTTTACGGATTTTTACTTCTTTGATGATGTCCTTCGAAGCACAAGTTTTTGGTGGTGATGAAGTCTAGTTTATTTTTTTTTCTTTTGTTGCTAATGCTTTTGCTGTATCTAAGAAATCACTGCCTAATCTAAGATAAATAAAATTTACACCTAGATATTTTTTTCAAGTTTTTCACAGTGACAACATGGTAACCAATAAGGTTCATCTGAGGTACAGTGATTGCTAATTAAAAAAAAAGATTTACATTTTAAAAAATTATATTACATTTGTTTTCTTCTAAGAGTTTTTAAATTTTAGCTGTTCCATGTAACGCTTTGATCAATTTTGAGTTAATCTTGTACATAGTATGAGAGTGGCATCCAACTTTATTCCTTTGCATATGTGGATATAACCTAGGGATGTTTGCTGAAAAACACTATTCCTTTTCCCATTAAATTGTCTTAGCTTCTTGTCAAAATCAACTTACTGTGGATGTGAGGGTTTATTTCTGAGTGTGCAATTCTATTTCCTTGATCTGTACGTTTATCCTTATACTAGTACAACATAGACTTAGTTAATACAGCTTTGTAATAAATTTTGAAGCCTTCAACTTTGTTCTCTTTCCAGATTGTTTTGACTACTTCTGGTCCTTTGTTATTTCCATATAAATTTTAGTGATATCTTGTACATTTCTACAAAAAAGGCAGCTAAGATTTTTCATAGGGATGGTCTTCCACCTGTACATGCAGGTAGGTCTGTTTTCATTTTTCAAGTAATTACCTTCCACTTCATGAGTCATATTTCTGTTTATTTAGGTGTTCTTTAATGTCTTTCAAAGATGTTTGTTAGATTTGGTGTACAATGAACTTGTTATTAAATTTATTCCTGAAAATTAAATCTTTTCTTAAAAGTAAATCTTTTTGATAATGACAAACTTGTTTCTTTAATTTTCAAAATTTTAAGTTTTACTTTTAGAAATACAATGGAGGCCCTCCCTGGTGGCGCAGCGGGTTAAAGCACTGCACTAAGAAGCTTAAGCCACTTCCGCATGAGTTCGATTCCCGCCTGCCCCGGAGGTGACCACATGGCGTGGCAGACCTCTCCTGACCCGCTCGCTGTGTACTTCGTTGATCTGCCTGTTCTGTTCCTCACTCTGTCTCTGGTGAATTCTCTAACCCTCGGCATCTCTGGCCTGTACCCCAGTTCTGTATGAATAAATAAATAAATCTTTAAAAAAAAGAAATACAATGGAATTTTACAGGTTGATCTTACCTGGCAACCTTGTGAACTCATTAGATCTGCCCTCAAGATTTTCAGTATATGAGATCTTGTCACCTTCCCAACATAGATGCCCTTCCTTCCTCCCTTCTTCCCTCTCTCCCTCCCCCACTCCCTCCCTTACTAGAAATTGTACCAAATATTAAAAAGAAAGCTTTTAGACTTTTTTACTTGTGATATAGGCTATGGTTTTTCCAAAGATGCTCTTTATCGAATTGAAGAAGTTCCCCACCTCCTGTTTATTCCTAGGCTGTTTTCTTCTTTTCCTTTTTTTTTTATTGTTTTCACAAAGTCTTGTATTTCTCATGCTTTCCTTATGTATATTGATGTGATTGTGTGGTTTCTGTCCTTTATTCTATAAAAATGATTACATTGATTAGTTTTGTATTGTAAACATTGTACTCTTAGGATAAATCCTATTTTGACCCTGGTTTGTAATTGTTTTTATATATTCTCTGGTTGCTATTAAATTTCGATTTTTTTCATCTATATTCCCAAGAAGTATTGGTATGTTGCTTGCTTTTACCTTTGTCTGATTTTCAGAGTATTAATGGTTTAATCACAGAATGAGTTGACAAGTGTTCCCTCTTGTTTTTTGAAGAAACTGACAAGGGTTGGTGTTTTTAGTTGTAGGGTTGTAGTTTTCAATGCCAAATTTCCTCTTGGCTCTATTTTTTTTTTAATTAAAAAATTACTATTATATTTCTTATTTTTTTTGTACATCATTCTTAATTTTGTGCACCTTTTCACCTCAATTGTAATCCCCATGGGCTTCCCACCACCAATTTACCCGTGTGCCATCACCACAGTCCAGTGCACTCTTCCCACCCCAGTGGTTCTATTTTTAAAATAATTTTTAACTGTTAATTGATGTTTTCTCTCCGGTAACATCACTCTTTCAGCTCCTTAAACATACTTTAACTAAGTTAAAGTCTTGTACAGTAAGCCCGATGCCTGGACTTCCTCAAGAAGTCACTCCTGACCCCCCTTTCCTTTCATGGGCCGTATTTTCTTCTTTTCCTTTGCAGTGTTTGAAAATTGAAAATTTTTAATGGGTCAACTTTGGAAGTGAAATAGTCTCATCTCTGGTTTTTTGTTGTTGTTGCTATTTTCTTAGTCCCTTTCCAGAACTGATGCTGTGAAACCTGTATTCTCTGTTGTATGGCCACTGGAGTTTCCACCGTTAGCAGTGGTGAACTGATGAATGACCAGAGATTTCTTTAATTGCCTAGAACCTGTAAGTCTCCCAGTCTCTGCTAAGGAGCTGTGTGTGTGTGATGCAGTCTTAGGCGATTTATATAACTCTGCTGTGTTCACTTCCCGCTGATGCAGCTCATTCTCATCAGACAGAGGTGAACGTTGAAGAAATTCACGTCTTCCTTGGGGCATGCACACAGCCTGTACTTGTATTGTCCTTCTAGTGTTAGGAATATATCAAAGCTTTTCGAAACCTCTCTGGTAACCTCAGTTCCCATCTTTTCTTTCTAAGTGTCTTGGTCAGCTGGAGTTTGCTCCAACTGGAAGTTGAGATACTAACGGCTGCTAATTATTTCTGACAAATAGTTTGGGGGAAAGGCTGTTTCCACTCTGAGACACATCAAACAAGGCAAGCCCTAGATGGGAACTGACATGGGTCTGCCAGGTCCAGTAAACACAGATCACTGGGAATGGAGCACTGGAGGAACGCTCTATGTACCTTCTAGTAGCTGTGCTGCTGCTGAATCTTACCATGATTGTGGGGTTCTTGTGGAGCTCAGGAAGGGTGGATAAAAACAGGGCAAGTTTCTTGGCCTTTTGGCTAAGATCAAATGCAAAAATGGGGCAAGTTAAAATGTCACAAAACTTGTTATTACTGCAACCATTTTTCTTTAATTCTTATGTCCTGGACTGTTCAAGTCTATGGATAACTTCCAGTTTTTGCCAGCCATTTCATTGCTTTTATGAAGGAAAGTGTTTTCAAAAGTTCTTAATGTGTTATTCCCACGCATGATCTTTCATGTGGGTTTTGGAAAGAAATTCTGCTTGCAAAAATCTTCAAGTTGCACCACCAAGTATTCCATGGGACAGGGGTTTATTTTCCTTTGCCTTTATGGATGTTTTGGCAAAACCACTTTAAAGTATTACGGGACCCCTGGGGCCATGAGAGAACTTCAGGGGCAGTTACTGACAGCAAAGTGAACCAGACTCTAAGGGAAGAACTGCAAGGGCTTTGAGCAGGTCCACTCTCAGAATCCTAGGGTCCAAGTCTGCTCATCCCCATTTACCACCCGTGCAACTCCACTGAGTTTGGTGGGCATCAGGAACTTGGAGTGTGGTGCCTAAGCTAGTGTTTCTGGCATGGCAGGCCATTTCTCTGTGCCCAAAACATATGTTTCAAGGGGTGAAACCAGCCATGAAAAGCAGGCCATCCATCCATGGGAAAGGAGTTCAAAGGACTCAGCCTTATCACAGAAGTTAAAGTTAATTACAGTTTACACAGATCCTACAAGGACTTCTCTGAGACCAAGCGCCAAGGACTTCTTGGATCTGGTTAATTGTGGAAGTAGCCTCATTTTAGAAGCCCCTCCACACCCACCTCATGTTTAAAAGACAAATAAACCTCCTGCAAAATCATGGGTCTCAGCTCATAATTTGCATTCTGATTTAGACAACACACAGGAGAGATGACGGACTAGATTGTGGGAGCTGAAATTGTTTTGGTACTTGACCCATGTCATCACAGTGTTGAAAGGCAATTTGGCTTAAATATTGTGCCACTAGCTGGGTTAGCAAGTGATGGCAACATCTTGTTTTCTTATGGTCTAAAGGCTCAGAATGGTTTTTGCATTCTTTCATTCTTTGGGGGGTAAATAGAGGATATGCAACAGAGAGCCTCTATGGCTTACCAAATCTAAATATTTGCTATCTGACCCTTAACAGAAAAACTCTACCTGCCTCCACTTAAATGGATTCGAATAACCCATTCTAGAACAGACACCACCTACGTTAAGATAGAACCAAGCCCTCCCTGGTGGCACAGTGGCTAAAGCGCAGCACTGCAAGCCAGCTGCAGCTGCTTCAGTGCAAGCTCGATCCCCAGCCTCGGAGCTGACCCCCATGGCACAGCAGATCTCTCCTGTCTCACCCAGCCCACTGCTCCCCTCAGCCGTGTACTTTGTCAATCTGCTTTTTTTACTTCCCACTCTGTCTTTGGTGAATCCTCTCATTGGCCCTGTACCTCTGGCCCGTACCCCACTTGTATATGGATAAAAAAAAAAAAAAGATAGAACCAAAGGGCACGAAAACACTTGAAATATCATTACTTTACTTTAATGCTCCAGGCATTTTAGACATTCATTAAGTCACCTTATTTCAGAAGTCATTTCCTCTTAGGTACAGATTCAGTGTCCGCAGTCAGGGACAAGTGTATCACTGAACTTTCCCTATAACTCCCACATGCTACAGGGGACCTGTGCTGGCACCCTGTCTTCTCTAGCAGAGCCCCCCCACCCCACAGTGGGGCTGCACCACCCCTGCTTGACACAGCTTGAAATGTTCCTGTAGCTCACTGCTGCCTGTGGGTTCTGTAGACTTGCACATTTCAGCACTGCCAGATAGTCCAAGTCTGTGATGATCACCCCGAGGCGCCAGTGAGACAGCACATCAGCACCTGCTCCACTGTATCACAGACACTGAGGCACTTCCATGTCCTGGTAAAAGAGTTATAATTACCACAGGAATGAACTGTGAGGGAGGGGGCTTTTCTCTCAATAATTAGTAACCTTAACAGATATTTAGCGGATTTATAAATTCATGTCTGTTTACATTTGTTGTAAAGGCGGCATGAACTGCTGAAGTACATGAGGGCATGTTGTAGTTCCCATGCTGCGAGGAAAAGCAAAGAACCTGCTTAGACAACACTGGCTTGAGTCATGAATACTGCAACAGCTGGTCATTCTTAAGGGCCCTGTCCTTCCAGAAGGGGTTTTTTAAAGCCCCAGGCTTGGACTCTTTCAAGGTAATAATATTTGTTGTTCTTTCTTAGGCAGCAGTTCCCAGCATCTTGAAGCCTGCTTCAGGTCTGAGGTTTATTTCACTGGTCAGGGGTGGGGTGGAAGAAAGGGAATGTGTGGACTCCAACATTTTTAAAAAGTAATTCCAGCATATAGCCAGCACAGAGAACCTTGGGTACTAAAGGTTCCTGAGTCTCACTAATCTCCTCTGTCCTCTCTCAAAGTCCTTGAGGTAGTCCCTGGGTCAAGCAATACTCTCTTCCATGAGATAAGAAACTAAGGCACAGAGAGGTTAACAGTTTCCTCTGACACTGTGCAGCCATCTGACAGCACCAGGATTGAAATGGGCATCTCCCAAAATAACATCTCCTCCTCCAGCACTAGCAACATGTACATGGACTATACCTGTGAAGACTGACTGGGGAGCAAGGTGTGACCATCTGTGCCAAGGCATCATGGAAGGATGTGGAACAGTTCCAAGCTAACCATTTCACCAAAAGGGGAATAAATGCCTAAATATTTATTTGAGGGGGAATAAAGTACACCTTTTTTTTTTTTAAGGACTAATTACTTGCACATATATGCTATATTCGTCCAGGTTTCTTAGAAGATACACCAAGACCCACAGACTTCCTGTTTAATTGCTAACATTTACTCCTTACCTCCATCACTGCAAGAACTGGAAAACCCTCAAATGTCCCTGCAATGTAGATCCAAAAGAGCACTACACATCTGCATTTGCACGTAACCATACAACCTTCCCCATCTGTGCTTCCCATCTCCTGCCACTCTGCCTGCCTGGGACCCAGTACTCTCTCCTGGGTCTTCACCTTCCCAAGATTTGCTTAGACGTCCCAAACACTAACCCCTCGGCTGCACTGGGCCTACAGGATGACTTTTACCACTGACTGTTATATTGCTCTGGATGGAGACTTCACTATTCACACACTGGACAGCTAGCAAGGCTTTGTAAAAGACAGTGGCCTGCATCTCACCTCGCTGAACCTTTCTCCATTTCACAACATAACACCTTTGCATTCCACACCACTGCTGCGTCTGTGGAATAGTTGTATCACGATTCCCTTCTCTACTGTCAGCTCCCACATCTCCTCGTGAGTGAGGAAGCATAGCCATAACCTTTTAAAAAAGTCTCCCCACCTGCAGAACTGAAACAAGCAACGAAACACACGCAGGGACCAAAGGAGAAGCACGAGGAAAGTGCTTCTCCACACTGCTGTGGTTCCCAGCACACTCTAAGAATGGGTGATGTCATCTTTGCCTGCAGCAGTGCCACCTGGGAGTGGGGGGGCTCTACCCTCTCCTGCCACTGCAAGAGGGTGTCACAAAACTTAAAAAAAAAAAACGAAGACTGGCCCTCCCTGGTGGCACAGCGGGTTAAAGCACAGCACTGAGAAGCTAAAGCCACTGCAGCATGAGTTCGATTCCCGCCTGCCCCGGAGGAGACCACATGG
>NW_004567121.1:851506-863203 GCF_000260355.1 Condylura cristata
CCTGACCCGCCCGCTGCTCCCCTCAACTGTGTACTTCAAACATCTGCCTGTTCTGCTCCCCACTCTGTCTCTGGTGAAGCCTCTACCCGCCCCTGAGCCTCTAACCTATACCCCAGTTCTGTATGAATAAATAAATAAATCTTTAAAAAAGTGAAGAAAAGGGAACTTTGCAAAAGCGCACATAGAATGCTCCCCTCAGCAGTGTACTTCGTCGATCTGCCTGTTCTGCTCCCCACTCTGTCTCTGGTGAAGCCTCTCGCCACCCCTGAGCCTCTAACCTATACCCCAGTTCTGTATGCACAAATAAATAAATCTTTAAAAAAAAAAAGTGAAGAAAAGGGAACTTTGCAAAAGCGCACATAGAATTCTGGTTAAAACAAAGATAACTGAGGCGTTATATTTCAAAGACCCACTACCCTCAAGTATGAAGTAAAGCAAGACATCGTGTTTTTTCTCGCTCATGCTTATTGGATGCTTCCGAGTTTGTGGCAGACTCGCCACTTGGTTTCTAAAACATGCAGAGAGCAGCGCTTGTGGTTTAGGAGTCCAGGCTGTACCAAGCCCGACAGGCGACTGACCAGAGCCTCTCGGGAACACAAGGAACCCCCTCACAGCGACACGGCCACAGCACAGACCGCGGACTAGTGATGCATGCTTGTCCGGATTTTACGGTGCAGTGCTGTGGAGGGGGATGACCAGGGGACACGCAGGCAACCTCCAGAATGCTCTGACATCCAAGCACGTCCCAGAACAGAAGGGTTGCAGCTGGGTGGACAGGTAAGGCACTAAGGCTGCAGCAGGTGGGAAGACACCAGCCAGAGGTCCACGCTGCAACCCCGGGAGGAGAGGTGCTGCTCGTGACGCTGCTTTGCGATAAAAATCTGATTTTTCAAAGGATAAGAACATAAAATAATCAAACTCCTGGTTTTTTGCCCTCCAAAGGATACTTTGCTCTCCCCTTAGAGACGTCTGCCTCAGTCTTCAAATCTGGAACAGCAGCGTTGAGGCTCCCACAAGAGCCCAGAGCAGCCACTCTTCGGGGAAGTCCTTTCTCCCCATGCTCTCCCTTCCATCACACCTTTCCAAGTTGCCTGTCTTTGCTCCTGTCTCAGCTGGATGATGAGCAATCCGGTCACTTCACCTTCCCTGGCAGCAGGACCCGGTACTTCTTCTGAGGCAGCTCTGAACACCCCTGGGTCACAGCTTGATGAATGCAGCGGGCGGGGTCGGCTGCTGCTCGGTGTCTGGGGGCGGGAAGACACTGGCTATGGCTATGTCCACGATGCCCTGGCACAGCTCTGCGTACAGCTTCCTGGAATGTGTTTAGAAACATAGCGCTGAGTATGGTGATCAAAGTGCAAATGAGAAATCAAAGTTTTCAGGATCTGCCCTAGATACTCCATCTTATGAACACATTTCTAAAACTAGTTTCCACTGGATATATACAGGCACCACAAGAAGGCTGCATGAAGATGAAGCAGCCCCTAAACAAATATTCCTGGAAGGTCTTGCAGGTAAATAGGTTACTCCTGCTCTGCCCAGCATGGAGACAGCTTCACCGGAGTGGCTGGTGACTGTATATGTGGAGGAGGGGTGCTCTGCGTGGTTGGGAGCTTTGGGAAAGCCCAGTGGGAGTGACAGCTAAGTAAGGTAAGGTCTGGAGGATGGATGAAGTCCGACAGAGAATGGACGACAGGGGAGAAGAAAGGAGGAAGGAGGAAGAGACAGTCACAAAGATGGAACAAGAGAGGGAGCGCGAGAGAATGAGTTGGGGATGGGGTGAAGAGGGGAAGCACAAATGGGAGGAGGGGACCTCGCAGAGGAGACCTCGGGGCATTTGGGAAGTGGCGCAGTGCAGTGTGAGACTGGAGACCACACAGGCCCGTGCTGGTTTTCAGGTCATGAAACGGAATAAGGTCACACACAGAGAAGGTAGCCGAGAGAGATGTACAGCATAGAGAGGCGCTGGCTCGGCCGGAGGAGGAACAGAGGCCAGTCTCGCCCATTCTTCCTCAGCAAGTCTTCCCAGTACAGAGTGTGCCAAACCACCCCACAGCAAGGGGGCACCAGCTGCCAGGAATGTTCTGAGAGGTGCAGGCAGGAAAGAACGGGATGGGGTCATGGCCGTGGGAACGTGACGTGTGACCTTCAAAGAACAGTGTCCATGGGGCGGCACGGTGGAAGCCAGCTCGGAGGAAGCAGACATGGTTGGGAACAGAGGAAGCGGAGACAGCTCATGCAGACCTGCTTCCCAGGAGTCCGCTGTGAGGGGAAGAAGGTGAGGGCATGGTCCTCGGAGAAGGACCTGACGTCAGGGATGGGAAACCTGCTGTGTGCACAATGCCAGAGGGACTGCCCAGCACAGAGGAGGGTGATGCTGAAAATGAGAACCAGGCGAGGACAGGGGAGGCAGGGCAGTGAAGGCCTACAGCACAATGGCAGGATGCGCCCTTCACAGGAGGACGGGAGAGAGTGGGCGCACCACAGTGGGGCTTCCTTCCAACCACGTGCGGAGCATGTACATCCTCGGCTTTAGGAGAGACTCGTCTTGTCTGTAAACCGTATTTGTTAGGCTCTGTCTGGCCCGTTTTTCTCCACTAAGGGCAGGGCTGTATCTCCCAGGGCGCAGTCAGGGTTACCCAACGAGAACTTGCTAGTGGCAGGGATGGACAACTGAAGCACAGTCACACCTCTCAAAGCATCAAGGAAGTGGCAAAGGCATGGCTCCCAGTGAAAGAAGTCCTGTGTCAAACTGCCTCTTTGAAGCACATGGTTTCCTCCCAGAGCTTGAGAATCACCTCACTTGCCCCAAGATGTGGACATGGGGGACCATGAAAGGTCCTGACATCAACAAAATGGGTCTTCAGAGTCAATAGAGTGAAAGGATTAAGTCTGAGTAATTTCCCCTTACATTTCAGGTCTCTGCAGTGCAGTCTCAACTTGCTTTCATCTTCATCTTCCTGCCCCCCATGGCACTAATACCATGTTGCAATCAGGCTTCTCCTTGAAGAGAGGTTCTGTAAATCTGTGCAACCCCGCAGGTGAGCCAGCATAGAGCAAGACCCCACGGGGACTCTGCCCCCTTTCTGAAGGCTCTTCCCTGATCCCCTTGATGCCTGTAAGTCTTTTCTCCTATGGTCCAGCTTCAGCCCCACTGTGTCTACGATGCCTTCTCAGACTGCTTCCTGTCTGGGAGCCCGAGTGTCTCAGTCACCACTGTCTTCCCTACCCACAAGACCCTCCCTACTCAGCTTGTCAGTCATTCATTTTGTTGAAACTCATGGCATCTACCATTTAAATCCAACATGCATGTGGGAAATGGGAAATGACTCAGCAAAGTCCCTGTGGGCTGATGCACTCCCCAAGACTCCCACCACTGAGGCATCTCCCACAGAGAAAGCTAAGGATTTCCCTTGAACACTTGGTCAATAGAGCCCTCCACATCACGATGTCAGGCCATTCCACTTGCAAAACCAGCTTCCCACCCACTTAAACAAAAAGGCACTGGGGCTTACTGAGCACAAGCAGGAGCGCCATTGACCTCGATGAGCCAGACCTTCAGCTCCTTGTCCACCATGAAATCGAAACCGAAGAGCTGGAAGCTCTGGTAAGGGAGGTGCTTGGTACTGATGGCGGGCTCCACGCTCAGCAGGCAGCTTCTGTGGGCCAAAGGGGAGAGTGAATTGAGCACATCTGAGAAGAAGCCACAGAGATGGGCTTGGATGATATAAAATGTGCTGATAAAAACCAGGTGTGACTTAATTTTTCTTAAATTTGTTACCAATGATTCAAGGTCATGCTCAAATAATTTGTTAGAAACGCCACAAGCAAGTATGTTCTTAAAAGTAGAGGCTGCTTTCCCACTCAGAGTCACTATGGCCTCCGTAAATGTGGATCTGCCCAACACAAAGGCCTCCACCACATGTTTGTAATAAAGAAAAGTTTCCAGGCATTTCTGTCATATTAAAAAAAAAACTTGCATTTGGTAAAGAGCAGATCTGAAAAAAAAATGTTGATCTCGTTCTTTTCTTTCATTAGCCCCAGCTCTAAAGCCAAATTATTACTAAGTGACTTGAAGATATACATTACATGCGTATCTCTCTCTCTCTCTCTCTCTCTCTCTCTCTCTCTCACACACACACACACACACAGAGTAACCGAATGTTGAAATAGAGAGTAGAATTATTAACATCAACTACTGTTTGCAAAAATTGGGGGATTTTAGTGAAATGGAAAAAAGTTGAAAATGAATCTCAAAATACAGTAAGCAAGCATATGAGGTCAGACTGCCAAGGCCAGGATCTTAGTATGATTTTTATTTTAATCTCTGTACCAAGCATTGACAGTTTCCTCCATCCCTAAATGAGAGGGTAAAAATAATTACCGCTCCTAGTGCTGAGAGCCTCATGAGGTAATTAAACCTGGCAAAACTCCTGTCACCTAGGAAGCACTTAATAAGTGTTACCAATACTAATAAGCATGTTTTATTAATTTACCAATATATTAATCATTAATTCATTATTTATGGAAATAAATGTTATCTAATACAACCATCTCAGAAAACTGACTCCATTTCTAATTCATGAAGATTTTTCCAAAACTGAATATTAGAGCAAAATAAAGTCATGTGTTGCTTAATAATGGGGATATGATCTGAGAAAGGTTAGGTAATTTCATTGTGAGACTGTCACAGAGTGTAATCACACCAACCAAGATGGTGTAGCCCATTGCACACTCAGGACATAACCTCTTGGAGCCACCAGTGAATGTTTCTGTTGTTGACTGAAATGTTAAGTGAGGTATGACTCTATTAATCACAGCAAATAAAACACATTATGATGACTCTAAGATTGGGCTTTCCTGGTGGCACAGGGCTGAAGTCTCAGTGCTATCAAGCTATTGCTAGCCACCACAGCATGAGTTCAATCCCCAACCAGGGAGCTGACCAACATGGAGTAGCAGACTTTTCCTGTCTCTCACCCACGGCTCCCCTCAGTGTATTTCAGTAGATTGCCTGTTCTACTCCCCACTGTTTTTAGTGAATCCGCTTATCCCCTTGCTCCTCACATCTCTGGCCTACACCCAGTTCTTGCATGCATAAATAAATAAATCTTTTTTTTTTTAAGACTCTAAGATTATTAGACTCTATGTCCTTCTACACAGGTGTTTTTTTTTTTTTTTTTTTTTTTTAAAAGGAAAAAGATGCAGGGAACTGACTTCCAAGTAATTAACTTTAAGATGATTAGTAGTTTTTGACTCATGAAGTTTTCGCTCTATTAAAGATTTATGATTTTAGAGGACTGAGAACTCTGTGAACATGGAGTTAGAGCATTGCTCCCCAAACCTCCCTCCAACAATCATTTCACTCTGTGTCAATTTCCTTTACTTTTTTCCCTCCAAAGGGAATTATTTCTATAGATATGATTAAATATTTAACAATAATTTTGGACGGTTATTTAAGAACCAACTGGAACCTGGTTCCAGTTTGGAACCAACTTTATCCTCTCATGTATCTTTACTAGAAAACACTACCATGTTTCCATATCTTAATTTCTATTTTATCAGAGACTATTTAACTTTTGATGGAAATACCTTTTAAATATTATAATTAAGAAAAATTACAATTTTAATCTTACAAATTTAATAGATGGTCTGGCAAAAAATACCCAATAAGACTAACTGATAGAAAGTGAAGAAACATTACACTCTGACCCGTAAAGAAAAAAACAGGGAACCATACCAAATAAAAACTAAGTATTTTTTTTCCTGCTAGAAGCTCAAGATTAATAATTCTTTAAAGGATCCTTCCTTTAAAAGATTTTTTTTTTCATCATCGGAGACATTACACAGTACATCTTTTTTCAACTGGAGTGGGAAGTTGGGGGAGGCTATTGGGTTGGGAGGGAAACATGAGTGCTGTGAGCAGCATTTATAGCACCAAAGTAGGAGCACTTCTAAACTGCACAGAACACAGAGGAGGAGGGGGATGGCATAGAAATATTCAGAAAATCTTTTGCCTAAAATAGGGTGCTTTCTTCAGCATATTTAATTTATCTGATGTCAGAATTCCAACCACCTATCATCCCTAAAGAAATGGGGACCCTGAGCCCTATAATTATTCTGCTCGACTCTTGGTGAGAATACATCAGGAAAAATTCTCAGTCACCATGAGAGAGTGATAATGACAGGACAGACAGATCAACAGATGGGAGACTCTGGGGCAGATTGTCATCTTAATGGCCACTGATTTATGACAAGACACAGCAAAATGCAGTGTGGACTAAAAGGCACTTTTATGCACAAATGGTCCTGGGTCAGCGGGCTAGCCTTGTGGAGAAAACATGACATTAACCTGTAATTAGAGACCCAGAAGAAAAGAAAATAGTTGAAAAGACAAAAGACCAGAATATTCTGAACCAAATAAAAAATTATTAAAGCATTATAACACCTATGCAGGAATAACACAAAGAGAACTACATAAATCTCACAGTAAAATTTATAAATTAAAAAAAAAAAAAGAATCAGCAAAAGGAAAAAAAAGCAATACTAAGAGTTCCACTGACTTAACAGGAAAGATGGAAGTCAGAAGATGGCATGCTGCCTTCAAAGTGCTAAAAAAGTTAGCTGCTGATTAAGACATCTGTTTCTAGAGCAATGTCCTTAAAAACAAAGGTAAGTATACTAACAAATAAACACTGAGAAAATTCATGGCTAGAAGACTGAACTAAAATTAGTTTTTTAAGAACAAGGAAAATGACCCTAGGTAAAAGCAAGAAAATGCAGGCCAAAAAGTGAAGCTACATGTAAAGTTAACTAACATGTATGGAGAAATCTAAATAATTATTAACTACACATAAAAATAAAAGTGCTTTGTGGGGTTAAAATACACATAACCACCCACAATCCAATACCTTTGAGAGGAACCCCTCCCCTTCTTCCCCTCCAGAGATTTGAATTTTGCACTTATCATTTTTTGTTGCTCTCTATATCTTTGCCATATATGTACATTTCTCTAAATGTACTATTATTTAGAGAATAATTATTTCCTTTTCATTGCTTTTGATTTATGTGAATGAAGTGTGCCTCCATATATCTTCTTGTGTACAGTTTATATTTTTTGTTTGACATTATGTTTGTGTAATTTCAGTGAAAACATCATTAGGAATAATCGAAATAAAGACATTAGCTAGGAAACTAAGGATTTGTCACCAGCAGAATTTCTCTAAAAGAAATGCTAAAGTGCAAGGAGAGTTCACAAACTTGGAACTTCAGAACTGAAGGAAAAGCAAAAGAAATCGTAAATATCTGTATAAACAGAAAATAATAATCTAAATATTTAATATTTAAAATTATTTAAAGAAGGTTTTTAATAGCATATAGTTTGGTCTTTTAAAAAAATTCTAATCTGATTATCATACATATATTTTATGACTGTTGACAGCAAAACTTTTATAGCAGTATGTGATAGAGATTTCAATGTATGCTGAGTTACAGACAAGAAGACAAGTGAACTGTAAGATAAGGTTTCTGCATCTTTTTTGAAGTAATAAATTAGTAATTCTGAGAAGACTATAAAACATTAAGCATGTATATTATAATCCCCAGAGGTGCTACAAAAAGTATTAAGAGATACTGTTAAAATTCAACAGAAAAATTAAGTGGAACTCAAAAGTATTTCAAATAACTCAAAAAAAGGCAGAAGAAAGAGCAAAACAAAAAAAAAATTAAACTATCAGGAAAAACAGAAAATAAATAATAAAATGCTAGATCTAAATTTAACCAAATTAATAATTATATTTCATTGAAATGGTTCAAACACACCAGTGGGTATATTGGAGTAAGAATAAAACTAAAAAAACCCAACTATGTTGTGTCTGTAAGAAATCTACAATGAAATATAGAATACAGAACTGAGCAGAGTAAAACAGAAATTGTGGGGGGACAGGGGGAAGAGACAGACCATGGAGACACTAATCAAAAGGAAGAAAAATCTGGAGACAACAGACTCCAAAATAAGAAATAATACCAGATCCAAAGATAGAAATTACTTAATGACAAAGTGGTCAGTTCCCCAAAAAGAGACAACAATCCTAAATGTGTATGTACCTATCTTCAAAATATAAGAAGCAAAAAAAGCTGTAACTGGAAACCAATGCATTTCTTTTCACAATGGATGGGATAGGTCGAACTGAGAATCAGCAAGGACTTCCAGCAAAATGCAGCTCAACTCAAACTACACTTCCACGTACCCTCACCAAACCGACCCTTACAGACCCTTCTATCCAACTGCAGGACAGCAACGTGCACATGTACACAAATGTCCACCACGATGGACCAGACACAAACTTTAATAAAATTTAAAGATATGAGACCATACAAATCACATTCTCTGACCATAATGGAATTAAAGTAGAAATCAGTAACAGAAAGATAATCTGAAACACACTCCAAATATTTGGAAATCAAGCAAAAATTTCTAAATAACACAAAAATACAAGTCAAAGATGACTTCAACAAGAGAAACTAGAAAATACTTAATAAAATGAAAACACAACAGCAAGATCTGGGGTGTGCCGTCAGTGAGTACATAAAGAGAAATGGTTATTATTAAATGCTTGTATTTTAAAAAAATGAGAGCTTTTAAATCAATTAACAAACCTTTCATCTTAAGGAAAATAGAATAAAAAGAGCAAATTATATCCCCCAGAAGTGGAAAGAGAAATAAAGAACCTAAGTCAGAGAAATCAAAAACAAAAGCAATAGAGAAAAATAACAGTCAAAGTTGACTGTAGGCCCTCCCTGGTGGCGCCACGAGTTAAAACATAGCGCTAAGAAGCTAAAGCCACTTCAGTGCCTGCCCTGGAGGAGACCCACATGGCATGGCAGATCTCTCCTGACCCACCCGCTGCTCCCCTCAGCAGTGTACTTCATCCATCTGCCTGTTCTGCTCTCCGCTCTGTGTCTGGTGAATCCTCTCACTGCTCCTGCACCTCTGGCCCGTACCCCAGTTCTGTATGCATAAATAAGTAAATCTTTTTTTTTTTCCAGAACTTTTTTTTTTCAGTTTTTTTATTTTATTTATTACAAAGTTAGTAAATCTTTTTTTAAAAAAAAAGTTGACTATTTTTGAAAGGATTAGCACTAACAAATGTCCAGTCAACCTTCCACGTAAAATGGAGAGAATGTATAAATCAGCAATGTCAGGAATGAAAGAAGTGCTATCATTGCAGGTCTTATTGATATTAGAAGGAAAATAATGAGATATTATAAGTAATTTTTGCCTTGAAACGAGACAAATGAAAGTTTATTGAAATGTACAAACCCCCAGAGCTCCTTCAAGACACACATAATAAAAAAAAAATGCAATAAAGTTACCTTATAATATGTTTGATTTGTAGTAAGATACTACTTTCCAGGGTAATGTTCAAAGCACTTGTTAGGTATTGATTAAACTCCTCAAAGAACATTTCATTCCCTTCTTCATACTTCCCATAGTTTTTTGAGTACTCCTTTTGAATGCAGTGATTGGTCAAATGGCAGGTCTTATCTTGGAAATTATCAACATGATACGGTTCTGAGGCAGTCCGAAGTACACCCTCTTTATAGAGGTAGATGTTATATTGATGATCCACCAAGACCCAGCTCCTGTAAGTCAATGAAACACTGCTTTACCCAAGGTTTCTCCGTATTATTTATAGCAGTCCCACACCTTGACTCTTTTGAAAGGCAGTAGAGGATGGAGGTAGGTTCTAAAGTGATAGGAGGATTGGAAGCTCCCTCCAACTATAGCTCTAAAGCATTCGGAGGGGGAGAGGGGGGTGGATGGGGTAAGCACAAAGAAGGATGGAAGCACAATGGATTATGGCTGATTTGATGGTGGGTGTGCTACAGTGGTGACAACTAATGTGGAGTGGGGATCATAATGGCGCCCCCAATTTAAAAAATAATAAATACATTAATAAAACTAAGTTACAGGATGCAAGTCATGACTTAGCTAAGATTTGGGTCATCCCTCTAATGAGGCAAACGAAAAACTTCACCACAAACATAAGAAGACTTCAATTTATTAAAAAGATAGAGCATTTTGTAGACCTGGGTAGGGTAAGGTTAATCTATGGACCCTTTGTTTGCTCCTCTAGTAATTTTTAAAAAGATTATTCCTCCCAAAGTTGATCTGATCTAAGACTGTGTTCAAGAAGCAACAAATCACTATAACACCATCAAGGAGACAATCTTTGTGTTTTACTATGTCACCATTTCATTCCTGTCATCAAGGAAACAGAATCTCCAAAGCCAAGGGCAAGTTGAAAAAAGGGGCTGTTTAACGTTAGAAAGCACCACACAATCCTTTCTCCACGCCAAGTCCTTTGCTTAGAAAGTTAAAATCCAAAAACTGGAGTTATGTTCATGAAATCCGAAAAAGTGGGACACAAATAATTAAATGAAGACTTATCAATTGAAAGGGGGTGTCTTGTGATCTGTTCTATCTGAATTATGTGTTTTCTGTACATCTCTCAGCTTCTTTCATAAGCAAATACTATCTTTACATTTATACACTTCTCTTTGGTTCCATCAGTTACGTTCATTAGAGAGAAAAAGAAAATTCACAATCTTAGTAGCATTTTCTAGAAAGCAAAGAGAAATGTTAAAAGAAAAATAAAAAAATGAAGTACAGAAGCTCAGTTCCATTCAGCAGACTCAATTTTGGTACATGAAATACAGTCAAAAACTTCCTTACATTCCATTTCACCCCTCTCATCACACACCACTGCATTTTTTCCAGATCGGTAAAACAAAACCTCCAGACACAAATGCATTAATTACCGAATGTCAAACTTGCGATGACCTGGCTCCAGAAGTAGAGGGTGCTCTAAGTATTTCTGGATTACGTGCACTTGGCCCTGGTTGTCTATAAAATCCAGAAGCTCTGTAGCCTCTGAGGAGATGAGAATGCCTTCACCTGAAAGGGCAAATCAAAACAGAATTAGTCCAGGTCATCCCAAAAGAAGAAGCTCTGTACGAAGCCAGAAAGAAAGTAACAACCATAGCAAGAGGTTTTTATTAGCCATCTCACTCTTCTCTTTCTCCCTCACTTCTCTCCTCCAGTTGTTCAACTCTTCCCTCTTCCCACAAGTGCATTAGGGTGTCTCTTTTTCCCTACAGGACTGTGAACACTATCTCTGCAGACTTCACCCTGAGATTTCATATTACAGACTTTTGAAGTGTCTAGCACCCTAAATAAGTGCAACCTACTGCTAAGCCACTGGCTACCATGATGAAGACTGTATATTACTTATGGTCAATGAACACATCTAACCCTGGATCTTATAGAAATACCAGAAAGGTCAGGAAATAAAAGACAAGTATAGAAATATATTCCCTGTTAACACTATAATATTAAAAAATGGGATATATTCAAAGTGCCCAGCAACATTAACTAAATGATATAATATCCTTCTGAACAGCTTTATTGAAATATGGTACATGCCATAAAATCAATAGTTTTTATTATATTCTAGAGTTTTGCAACCATCACTATAATCTAATTTTATAACTATTCATTACCACCCAAAATAACCCATACCCTCTTCACACTAGCCCCTGACAATCACTAATTTATATTCTTTCTGTATGGATTTGCTTAGTCTAGATGTTTTATATAAATGGAATCATATGGTATGCAGCCTTCATTTAACA
>NW_004567121.1:864613-877487 GCF_000260355.1 Condylura cristata
ACAGGAGAGGTCTCTGCGCCATGTGGGTCAGCTCCCTGGCGGGGGATCCAACGTCCTAATGCAGTGGCTGGTGATAGCTTGATAGTGCCGAGAGTGACCTCTGTGCCATCAGGGAGGCCTTGTACCGTGTTCTTAGTTTTAGTTTCCACATGTTCATTATCAGTATACAAGAATAAAACTGATTATTATGTATTGATCTCATATCATGCAAGCTTGTTGAACTCATCTTTCTGTTTTAGCACTTCCTACCTATGCTTTAGATTTACAGTTCATCGCATTTGGTTCTCATACTTTCAGTCAGGTTAATTTAATGTTGCATCTATCCTAAAAGCCAACCCCCTTTTTGTCACTTGTACTGTTTGGTTAATGGCTTTAAAAAGAAACTGCAAATCAACTTGGAAAAGCTCCCTTTCTCTCTCTTCATGTGAATATGACTCATCCTTTTTCATCTCCCTTAGGAACCACACGCAAATTTCTTAGTACCTCTTTATTTCCACCTGCTAAGTCTTCAATACAGACCTTAGTCTCTCTTTTGCCAGAGCACCTTGCATACCCCTTTGAAAACAATCACCTTAAAACACCATTCTCCTGCTAATACTCCAAAACTATTTCTATCACTATTGATGCCTTGTTCTCCAAAATCTAGCCACATCCCCTCTCACCTAACCTTACCCTACTTGTTATTTCTTTATTAATAACTTCTTACTCAAAGTTAATCTACCTAATGCTGGTAGGTGGGGAAAATCTGTGTGGAGATACTTTTTATAAACTTCAACAGATTATTATTCAGAAAACACAGCGTTAATGGGAAATGGAAAAGTAACCCACAGTCTGATTTCCTAGTATATATTTTTCCCTCCACATTACCTTTCTTTACATAGGAGTTCACGGTGAACTCTCTTCTTTTTCCTTTTTCACTATACGCTGCCAATATTTCCAATATTTCTACATTAGCTTCACAATTATGTCAGTGGCTGAAAAAAAGTACACACTTGTGGATGTAAAATAATTATATATTTGTTCACTGATTGCTGGACAATGCAACTGTTTCTAAATAATATTTTGTTATGACAGGTAACACAGTAGTGTCTTTGCAGAATATCACCCTAATTTCTTTTGAAATGCTTCCCTGGACTAAGTTTTCAGGAATGAGGTTAGTGAGCTAAAGAACGTGAACACATTATGGCACTTGCACTATTATTTTGTCACTTATTACCTTTTGCTATTTTAAAAAATAATATAATAGTTTATTTTTACATCATTTTGTGCTTTTTTCCATCTCAGTTATAGTCCCCATGGATTTCTATCACCAAATCACCTGTGTGCCATCACCATAGTCTAGTGCACTTCCCCCCCACCCCCAGTCCTTTATACTCCTGTTATGAGTGAAACCATCCAGTTTTTTTTTCTTTTTCTTTCTGGCTTATTTCATTAAGCATGATCCCTTCCAGCTCTATACATGTTGCTGCAAAAGGCATGAGTTTATCCTTTTTGACTGCCGAGTAATATTCCATTGTGTATATGTACCACATCATCTTAATCCAGTTATCTACTTTGGGTTGATTCCATGTCTTTCCTATTATAAATAAAGCAGCAATAAAATGGGGGTGCAGGTATCTTTTTGAGTCAGTGTTTTTGTGTCTTTTGGGTAGATACCTAGGAGTGGGATTGCTGATTCATATGGAAGCTCCATTTTTAGCAGTTTCAGAAACCTCCAAATAGTTTTTCATAGTGGTTGTACTAGTTTGCATTACCACCAGCAGTGCAGGAGAGTTCCTATTATCTACATCCACAACATTTGCTAGTTGTTTTAAGGTGTGCCGTTCTCACTGTCACTTTTTCAAAGGCTCTGTATCACCAATAAGAGGCAGAGCTCACAGCAAACTTTGGCAACAGTATCACTAGGGGTAACTTTCTTATTTTGTAGATATAAAATGATATGTAAATTTTACACTGACTTTATAACTTTGGATACCAGAAAGTTTTTATGGATTGTTATTTTATCCCTTTATCTTCTTATTAACTAAAAGGAAGATATGATGAAGGGACTTTGGACTCATCAAGGAGCTTCAAGATCACAGTCTTTTTTGTTCTCTGATCCCATCTCAACTTTTAGCTTATCTGGAAACAGATGCTTCATTAATTTTTTGACTAGATTGTCAGTTCATGAGAGCAAGAGATACTGTCTGTCTTACGTAACTCACTTTATCCAAACATTCATTACTCCTTCTAATTATCCATTCATTTATTCAGTATACAGACTGAACTTTGTTGGGGTGCAGGGTGCTACCATGTCCCCAGGAGACAGGTCTGAGCACAGCAGTAACAAGGTCTAGCTGCGCTTTACTAGGATCTCTGTCTACCAATTTGTGTGTAGAGTCTGGACAATGGTCAAGAATAGGACAGAAAGCAATGCTCCAGGTGAGGGTAAAGTAGACGCACATCCAATATGAGTGATGGAGGTAAACAGGGGCTTCACACTAGGTATACTGAGTACCCAGCATGTACTAAAAATCAAAAAACAAAAAAAAAAACCAATTAATCAACCCAAAAGGTTTTTTCTTTCAGTCCTTAAACAAACCAAAAACACACATACACTTTCTCCTCAACTCCCAAAACAAAATTTCCTCTTCATTTAGCATTGTATTCTCTCTCTCCCTCTCCCTCTGCTGAGCATCTAGCTATGTCTTGTTTTGGTGAGGGTCCAAGGACCACCCAGGTGGGATCAAGACCATGACTTGGCAGATCCTTCCACCAATGTCCTGTCCCACACCTGTCCTCACTCTAGTCAAAGCTCCTTATCAGCTGTCCTTGCAGTGGCCATTCTGAGTCTAGCCCAAATCTAGGGGGGAGACTAGAATACTGGGAACTCCTATTCTTTCTTCCAGTTTGCTCACGTACTATTAGAACTAGCCTAGGGGACAATCCTTGACGTGCAGTTATAGGGGAAAGTAGTAGTGCCTGGCTCATGGCAAGAGTCCAATACCCCTTTCAGGAGATTCCAGGTGATGCCCACCTGCCTCATGGTTGGTAGAAAAGAAGGTGAGGTCTACTGAACCAGGAATAGAAATGAATACCAATGGCCAGATGGCCTTCCAAGGCAATAAAAGAAGTTCCAAACTGAAAGGTTTTTGAAAGAGCATAATATGATGGTAGTTATAGAGAGAGATTGTGTTTATATGTTCATACATTGAGAGCTACCTACATTTTAAACCTGAGCTATTATAAATCTTATCCCTTCTATGCATTCCTTCAACATACAATGATCAAGCACCTATAGGGAAACAGAAATGAACAAGACAGAAAGTGTGTTTAGGTGGAGCTTACAGTGTGAAGGGGAAATAAACAGATAATAAACTTACAATATGGTGCTAGAAAGAAATTAGTGCAATAGAGGTAAATAAAGCAGAGTAAAGGATAAAAAGAAGTGGGCATAGAAATTTGTTTAAATTTAAAAAGTCACCTCTGATAAGCAGACATCTGAGTTGAGAGAAACAGAAAATAATCCACACAAACATACTACAGGTACAGAGAGACTTAAGAGTATTTGTGAGTCACGAGGCAGGTGAAGCTCCAGCTCAGTGAGCAAGGTTAAGAATAGGAGATGAGATCACAGCTATGGGAAATGTCAAATGGTGCAGGCTACCATTAGGAATCTGGAATATATTCTAATTGCATTAGGAGGCCAGCTGGAACCCAGCCTTGAGCAGGGAATAACATGATCAAATTTATGCTTTTAAAACATTACTGACTAAGAGCAGGAGCTATAGCTATGAGCATGTACTGCAATTACTCAGACTAGAGGAAATAGAACTTTGATTTCAAGAGAAAGAGTGGAAATGGCAAGAAAAAGTCTGCCTTAGAATATATTCTACAGGTAGAGCTAGCAAGACTTATTGCTATACTAAGAGTAGATTTTAAAGAACTGAGCCGTCAAGGATAAGTCCCAGGTCTGAGGCTACAGAGACTGGGGAGAGAGTGGAATCATGTACTAAATGGGGAGACTGAAAGAGAAGCAGGATAGGGTGGGGGTAGTTTGGAAGGAAATGAGGAGTTCCAGATCAGACATATTAAATTAGAAATGCCTGTTGTTCTATCTGGATAAAGGGAAAGATCTCAGCTCACAAACAGATATTTAAATTGTGTAACCAGACGTGGTCTCTACCTTTGAGGGTTCAGATTAAAAGAGTCACTCATCTAAAGACATCACTATAATCTACCTACAGGGACTTACAGGGGAGGGAGAAGGAAAAGCAGAGCTCCCTCACCTTTGGCACCAGCTGATGACTTTGCAATCCAAACATTGCCTTCTCCATCTTCTTTCTTTCTGTTATAAGAAGCCAGGAAGAATTCCCTTTCATCTGTTCTTGAGTTACTGATAGGCGGGAGGATTCCATTCTGAGCTGGAGCAACTGGGGTCCTGAGATTAGTTGGGTAAATCACGTAGGACTCAGGGAACCATGTGCAGGACTCAGCCAGTTCTGGACTTGTCTTGATCAGCCTGGCAGAAGACAAAGGGTCAGTCAGCCTCCCTTCTTAGAGACTCCGTCATTCTCTTCAGAAATGTCAGCTCAGTGACCCACTGAGCTCTTCTAGGAGGCGGGGCATGGCCTGGACCAGGAGTTAACCCTCTTGCCCCATCATAAGTGCTTGATCTAGGCCAACTTATAATATGCCCTTGGGCAGCACATGGCTCACCTTACAGGCATACTCCAGGTCATTCAAAGGGGCAAAAAGTCCAAACTTTAGCTCCTTTTTAAAGGCATCGCTAAGGAAATAAGTTGTTCCTCCTGAGCCAATACCTTTCCAACAAAGATGTTGTACCTTTGCTATACCCTTATTTAAAAACCAAAGTGAGGAGTTGAAGAAATGATTTGGAATACCAGTAAAAAGTATTTTTGGGGGGCCCTCCCCAGTGGCACAGTGGGTTAGGACGCAGCACTGCAAGCTAGACACAGCTGCTTCAGTGAAAATTCAATCCCCTGCCTTGGAGGAGATCCACATGGCGCGGCAGACCTCTCCTGACCCACCCGCTGCTCCCCTCAGCAGTGTACTTCATTGATCTGCCTGTTCTGCTCCCCACCCTGTCTCTGGAGAATCCTCTCACCGCCCCTGCACCTCTGGCTTGTGCCTCAGTTCTGTATGCATAAATAAATAAAAAATCTTAAAAATAAAAAACTTATTAAAAAAAAGTATTATTTTGGCCCACCTCTCTGGTGAGAAAAGGCTACTATCTGGGGGTCTTATTATTTCAACTTTTATTTCAGTTCTTCATTTCTCACTTTTAGCTTAGTCTGGCTTCAGTAACAGAGTAAATGTGATAAAAATGACATTAACTCGATGGTTTCTCTCATATCTGGAATATAACGGAATAGGCGAGAAGATAATGATAATGATAAACAGCTATATACCAGAGACATTTTGTGGGGGTGGAGTGGGAAATGGGATCAAAAACAGTGGGGGAAGGGAAATGCACTGGACTATGGTGATGGCACATGGGTGATTTGGTGATGGAAAGCCCAAAGGGATTGCAAATGAGATAGAAAAATGCACAAAATGATGTAAAAATAAACTATTATATATAAAAAATAATTTAAAAAATGGTATTAACTCCAGAAGTCCTAACTATATATACATTTTGCCTCTCAAAATAATCTAACACAAAGGAAGATCAGGCCAGGTCTTGAACAAGACACCTAGTAAACATCAGGGCTTGTTAAGGGGGTCCAGCCAAACCCTACATGGGGCAACAGTGTCACATTTCACAGAAAAGGGCTGGGTCATGAGAAACAAATTTACCAATATCACAAAGGTAGTAAGAAACTGCCAGAATGTATCCCCTAACTCCCAAGTCCTAACTACACTTACCCTTTATCCTCCCAGAATGAGAGGTAGGGAGGAAACTACCCAAACGCCTTCACAGGCCTTTACTACACTGTTCTCTTCCACACAGCTCTTAAGGCCAAGTCTGCATTAAGATCACCTGCAAACTCGGGTCTATGAGCAAAAAGCAGACGTAATAAAAAGAAATTTTCAATACAGATTTAAATTATTTTGAAGGTAACAGAATTTCAAAATTACTTCAACTCAAAGGAACAAAAGAAATAGAAAATAAATTTCCAAACCACTGACTGTTCAACTGGAACAGCCATGTCCAGTATGGTCATCACTAGCAACACGAGTTTTCTAAACTCTTGAAATATGGCCAGTGAGACTTGGGAACTAAATTTTAAGTTCTAATTAACTTAATTTCAAAATGGAGGCATGGTAAAATATTTCTCATTAAGCACAACTTGGAGGTTTTAGTGAAAGACATTTCACTTCACCAAAGTGAAGTAAGGTATTTTTGCTACAATGCACCCATGTCAGGCGTGTTCGTTGTTCCTAACATTCTACATAAATACAAAAACACATCACTGTTCTACTTGGGGACAATAGATGGATTCAATTCAAGTGGAGTTTCCCCCCATGCACTGATAAATCATTATACTGTGTTTATTATGCAGTGAGCACAAGTTACAATGATAGCTATGTAAATAATAATTGGTAACTAAAGTGAATAATAATTATATTTCTAGTTACAAAGAAATGTTGACAAAATTAAAAATTTAAAACAAAGCATATTGTGAATGTGTAGTTGACTGGGACACAGAAGCTAGAGCTAGAACCAGAACAGTAAGAAAAGCAAGGAGAACTGGAAAAAGGTTTTTAATAAACTTCTTGAATGACAATTGCAGTATGCTGAGGCAGAATTAAAATGAAAGAACTGTGTTTGTAGAAAGGAGACAGTTTCAGCAAATACATAATGAATTATTTCACCAAACTGGAACAACTCTGAGTTAAGTCACAACTCTCTTTATGTTCAAAACCTTCCTAACAATCTCAAAGATTGATTCAAAAAAGTTGAAAAATCTCAAATACTTTTCTTTAGATTTGACTTGCATGACAGAGACATTGCCCAATTATTACTTTGGGTATTTACTCAAAGGATTTCCAAATATGTGAAAAAGTATTGTCAAATGATAGCCTAAAAATATCAATTTCATGTGTAGTTGTTTGTTAATCTTGTACAACAGTCAAGGAAGAATTTGATGTATATGTGAAAATTTAGTTTTTCACAATAGACAGAGTACTTCAGCTAGGTTGTGCTGAATCTGGAGTTTCAACAGTGTAATGTTTCCCTTCATAGCTTTATTTTACTTTATGATACATAACGAAAAAATTGCTTCCTTGTACCACCTGATACATTTGTGCCCAGTTTTCTGGAGCCTACTCTCTGAAAACTGCATGGATACAGTTGTTAAAATAGTTCAGTATATACTTGCAAATGCTACACTGATTTAGTTCATGGAACAGTTGAAAAGAAACAGAAAAAAATGAATTAAATGATACTGTAGTCTTTGCCAATGCTCACTGATTGAGAGATGAAGAGTTTTCTACAAAGATTTATTATACTGCTAGCTTCAATTCAGATCTTTCTTGAAAACAAAGGGTTTTGGGAGCCAAATTATCATTTTCACTCAATAATTCATTACTTCCTTCAATAACCAAAGTTAAAAAATGGCAGTGTGACTTGCATTTTCCCACCTATACCCACAAGTACATAAGCAAGCTAAATTAAAGCTGCAAGGGAAAAGGTGACCTATATACTTATGACCTAGCCAGAAAGGTATGTGAATTTGTGTTCCAACTTCATAATACATGTCAATAATAATGATTTTTACCTATTTTTGTATGATGACTCACTATGCAGAAATTTCTAATTTTAATAGACAGCATTATGCAAATTGGTTGCAAGCACTAAAGGAAAAATAAAAGATTTAGAACACAGTTGATATAATTAAATTTTGCTTCTTTTCAATTAATTCAATACCTCCTTTGAATTTAATATTAATGATACAGATTTGACAGTTTGTGAATTAACATGGATAGTTTTAAAATTGGTATGTTTTTGCTTCAAAGTCAAGTGAATTATTTTTCTAATAAAATGCATCAGTTTGTCGATGTGTTCATGTGACTGTTAAAGGAAAGTGATTTTTTGGTATTCACTCAGCTGCTGAAAAACTTCAAGTATGTGGAAACAGCTTGGGTATATATATTATTTTCCATCCATGCATTTTTATGAAATCTAAATACAGATCAAGGGTTTTCTTTTTTTTTTTTTTTTAAAGATTTATTTTATTTATTCATACATACAGAACTGGGGTACAGGCCAGAGATGCGGAGGGTGAGAGGATTCACCAGAGACAGAACGGGGAGCAGAACAGGCAGATGGACGAAGTACACTGCTGAGGGGAGCAGCGAGCGGGTCAGGAGAGGTCTGCCGTGCCATGTGGTCACCTCCAGGGCAGGCGGGGATCGAACTCATGCAGAAGTGGCTTAAGATTCTTAGTGCAGTGCTTTAACCCACTGTGCCACCAGCGAGGGCCCAGATCAAGGGTTTTCAATGAAAACTTAAGTGTCTGAATTGAGATGTGCTATAGATAAAAAATACACATGAGATTCTTAAGTCTCAAAATGAAAGAATGTATTTAAAGCATCTCATTGTTTTTGATTAATGATATATCAAAATGTCTTAGATTTAGTTGATTAAATAAAATATATCATTAAAATAAACTTCCACCTGTTTCTTTGTACTTATTTTTATGTAGCTACTAGAAAACTTAAAATGAGGCATGTGGTTAACTGCTATTTCTGTTTGACAGTGCTGCTCTGCAGGAAGACCTTCACTTGGAAGTCCTCATTTCCTATACAGAACCAAGACCGAGTTCCACAGGAAGGAAGTTCTTTGCTTTTGTTCTATGTCCTCGTGAGCCCTTTTGCAAAGATAGCGCAAATGGAAGTTTATTCACATCTACAAGGAAGAAATACTCTCAGGAGGAAAAGAAAATCTCCAACCTCAGCCAGAAGAAAAGCTCTGGGAAGGTAGCCTGGGAGCCTTGATGAGTTTCTGGAGCGCCCTGAGAGAAAGGAGGACGGCACCTGCTGTACAGGCTCCAGTGCCGAACCTTATCAAGGCCCTGGAAAACCCTGGGAGAGAACACCTAGGCCCACGGCCAGTGGCTCCTGCTTGTACAGACTAGAACTGCCCTGGCTCAGCACAACTCCATGGCTGTGGGCAACACAGCTGTCTTCTAGGAGCTGCCTTTAAAGTTACGTTTTTAAACTTTGAGTCCTTGCCAGTCATTCAAAATTATGGAAGAGAGAAAAGGACAAAAGCAAACATAACCTGCTGCAATTACTACAGTCCCTTGCAGGGCACCAGAGAGAAGGAAGGAAGCAACTAAGGAGGATGACAATCCACACCCTCCAAACATCCTGTCCTCATTTACAAGGGGCCACAAGAGATCATGTCATATGCCACCAATGGGCAAAGGACAGGTATGATCACCACCATCCCCATTTTACGGAAGGGACACTAGGGGGGTCACAGTGTCTCTGTCCAAGGTCACAAAGATCCAGATACCTACTCAGGCCTCATGACTCCAGCTCTATAGTCAGTTAAACCCATTAGAACTGCTAAATAGGAAAATACATAAGAACATTATTTTTCAAAAGCACCCTTAGTCTCAACTTATAATTTTTTTAAAAGGCAAAATTCTACTTTATCTTTAGAGAGAAAAATCATAGTAAAAGATGGTTGGGTAAACACCACTATATAGAAATTTCTAAATGAAAAACCTTGGTAAACAATCATGTCTGACTCTCCTAGTTCTGCTGAAACAATCATCTGCCTTCTAAACATAAATGTAATAAGGAGACTTCAGAGTCCTTTTCCTTTAGGAGTGCTAGTGAATCATGAAAACCCATCACAGAAGCAAGTGGTAACAGAAGTTACTGGGGCCAGTGATTCTGAACAAAAAGGTGGAAATAATCTTTTGATTACCCAAGCAAGTAGACATCTGGAACCCAGAAAGAAATGTGAGTGAAGGAAAGAGCATCTGAATTAAATCACAACTTTCAGTGTCTTCCTCTCTGGTTTATTTGGCTACACTAGTATGCTCAGTAGCTATCATGGAAAGACTCCTGGAGACCTGGAACAGCCCCTTCCAGGAGGCATATCCAGGGCTTCCCTGCTGAATTGATAGTAATAGTAGTGAAAGCCACAATGATAGTAGTAAGAAGAGCTTTCTCTCATATAGTGTGAGCTCTGAGAGAGATTATTCAAGGCTGGTATATGTGTTAATAACAAACCTGAGGTGGTTACTATTATCTCCATTTTACAGTGAAACTAGGGCACAGAGTCAAATGCTGGAATAGTCACTGTGCTATAGACTCTACACACTCATCTTATTTGACCCTCGCAACCACCTTTTGAAGGGTATATAGAGGTTTAGAAGGATAGGAAAGTTGAAGGCCAAGCTAATATGAGGAAAGTCAGGGATTAAAACCCAAGATGCCAGCCCCGGCTGGAAGTAGTCTGCTACTATTTCCCTCTACCTTATGATACTGTTCCTGAGATACCTGGCCATTAACCCAGGTGCTCAAGGAATGGCAGTGGAGCAAACACCATTGCACCCTGTCCAGACAGTCTTTCTGTGGGGGCTCCTGGCTGCAGTAAAAGTCAAATGGCAAGGGCTGACATGTGCCCCTTCTGCATGGACCCAATCCCTTTCAGACATGCTGCGGAGCTTCTCCCACAGCCATTGTCTGAGTAATACTGGAAAACAAAAGCCTAGTGCACCGGTCTCAAGATGGGTCAACTACAAGCCCCCACACACTCCTGAGCCCTATGGAACCAAACTGAGCTAAAACTTCAGCTGAAACCACCTCTTGACTTCTTCCTCTGCTATCCTGCTCTCCTTGCATGGAGACGGGGTTCTGAGCACCCCTCCCTCAATATCACTTATACAAAGAATCTATCTCCACTGGTTCTCAGGAAACTTACTTAAGAGACGGCCCAACTTTATCATGCACTAGACAGCAAAACTTTGGACTGCAATCAAAGTGGCTTAGAGGAAGTTCCAAACTAGTATTTTCTGGCTTTTTCAATAAAATTATTTTATGTTTTAAAATCTGAAAATAACCCCACCTTTTGCTTAGGCGCTTTAGGATGAAAGGTAAAAACATTCACATAAAGTTTGAAAACAGGTCTGGAAGAGCACTTACTTCACCAAAGAAGCTTTGCGACACAGCTTGTCAGCCCCTCTGTAGTAATTCACCAACTGCATCAGCCCTGGCTCGTGACCTAGGAAGGGAAGAGGAGGCTCAGAAGGGAAACAAGACAGGTGGGGAAGCTCAAAGTCAGCACCAGCCAGCAGGAGAGAACAGCTGTGCGCAGCCCAGCTTTCCTCTCTCCCTGCCCCTGGCTGCTAGGGAGGAGCACTTACAGTACCCAGCATTTGTTCCCCTCTTCTCGGCACCCCCACCGTCCTCACCCTCCCAGAGTGGATATTCCAGTGTCAACAAAATGGTCTGCAAATATCCCTGCTGCCTTTGTTCTTTCTTCACTCTCCCTGATTCCCACCACACCCCACTTTCTCTCCAGTAACACCCCCTAACCTTGCTCCCTTCTCAAAACCCCCCCACACTGGCTAGTTTCAGTGGCCTATTTTCAGTCTTGGCTCATTCTACCTCTGGCTCTCTGACCACACCTATTTTACAAACTGTCTCCTCTGGTCAAGGTAGAACACTGCTTCCTCTGGGTTACCCTCCGACACAGAAATGACTTTTCCTATTATTAAATCTCCCCTGTCTGTGGCAATACAATCTGGCCCCCACCCCAAAGACATTTTGGCAGGGAACATGTTTTCCAGGAGCGAGGCTGCACTTCCCTAAGACTGTGCCGTGAGGAGAGGCCATGGCTATACTCCGGCCAAGTAGCCAAAGGCCGGCGAGCTGGGGGCTCCCCACAACTTCTGCATTACGTCATCTGAAGAGGCGCCTCCCGCGCTCGGCTTTCCCACGCCCCTGCCTGCGGGCTTGTGAGTGTGAGGCCCGGGTGGTGCCAAGCCTGTCTCAAACATCGGGGCGAGTAGGGCAGGGGCAGAGAATACAGCGTGAATCCAGTGCCAAGTGACATCTGCATTCAAGGCTCAATTGGGAAAGCACGTTCTTTGGTGAAGCTAAGGAAAGGTCTAAAATCAGACCCGCTCCGACCTTTCCTGGGCTCGGCTCACTTCTGAAGCTCCTGCCTCGGGTATCCAGAGTTCTTTTCCAAATTCCCCAACAGCTTCTCTGAGCCGTTGGGTAGCTGAACCCCCCGGCTTTCAACGTGCTTTAAGTCCCTCTCCCGCCCCAAGCCCTGGAAGGGCGGAATCCTCGGTAGCAAATTCGCAGGAAGACTCCAGCCGGATGTCAGCTGCCAGCCCCGCGGACCCCTCCCAGCTCCGCGCAATCCACCGGAACGGTCGGATTTGGGGGCGTGGGATTCCAGGCAAAGGGGGATCGCGCGGCCTCAGGCCAGGCCGACGCCCCACGGGCTGCAGAGACCAGCTATTGTCAAGAGACATCTGCGGGACGACTAGACCGCCCCGCCACTCGGGCCCCGCATCCCATTTTGCAGATGCGGAGACATTTAAAAATGATGGGTTCTGGCCTCAATGGGTCCATTTTTCTATCTGCCCAAGCAACCACGGAGGGGAAAATTTATGACCTTAAAACAAAAGCGCCCGTTCTAACGGGCCGTGGGAGGGATCGGAGGGCGGGAAATGGGGAAGGGCTCACCCAGTCTCCCGAAGGGCAGCCGATTCCTCTCTCCCAACATCAGGTTAAACCGGGGGTTGTCGCGCCTCAGCCTCTTCCAGTGGCCCGTGGCGAGGAGCAGCCGGGAGACCTCGGCGTAGACGCTGCTGTTCTCGTCGCGCACCACGAAGGTGTACATGGCGAAGGGCCGCGCTCCCGGGCCACCCCGGCAGCCGCTCGGGCCCCAGCC
>NW_004567121.1:877734-883985 GCF_000260355.1 Condylura cristata
CTGCACCCTCCAGAGGCCCCCCGGGCTGGCCTGGGTTTGGGGGGGTGGGGGTTCTCCGGCGGGGGCGTGGCCTTAGCCGTGGTCCGGGGCGGGAGACCTGGGCGCGGCCTTACTGCTCCGGTTCGAGGCCAGAGGGGCGGTGCCAGCGAAGATCCCTTTCTGCTAGGCTCGCGCTGGGTCTTCTACCTGCTATTTCAAAATGACGTTTTGGTGGATGAAGACAAAAAGTTTCAAGGCCCCATCTGGTTCCAAGTTGCATTTCCTTTCATTTGCTGTTTAAGGGCAATCGAGAATCCGGAGCGTTTTGGTGGCTGTTGGTTTAGGATGGGTCGAATGCTCCTTTCACCTGCTGAGACCTCCCTGGCGGCGCTTGACCTAGAGGGGTGAAACAAAACGGTGCGGACCCTGGCCTCTGCTCTGCGTCCTCATCTATTGGAATTGGTCCATTCGCTTTTCCCCTTAGGAGAGGGACAGAGTGGTTCTTTAAGACCCTTTGGTTTTGATATCCCACTCTAATTTCCTTTGAGGAAACAGTTTTTGGTTCATTTGAGGGGCACAAGACTGACTCAGATTTCCCTAATTCGCCTCATAAATTACCCACATCACTAATGCGCCTCACATTTATACTCTTCTTTAGAGAAAGAACATTCTGGAGTCTTGCCTCATCTTCTCACTGCTCACGTATCAGCACGTTTAAAAGCTCCCCCCTCTCTCCTGTTTTTGCCTATATTTTCTGGAGCGGGGAACTCGCCCATTTTGCACACAAAAGCTTCAGCTCTGCCATCACCTGGAGATATTCACGGACTGTGACAAGACCTCTCAGAGGAGAAACTGAGCAGAAGTGCTGGGGTACTTGCATTCCAGTACCCCTTCTCCCAGTTGTCCTCTCTAGCCATGACGGTTATCGGCAGGATTGAACTGCAGTCGTCCACAGTTGCAACCTGCTCATTAATACAGCTTTTGTGGAATTCCTTCTTTTCTTTCCCTTACTATTCTCTCCTCTACAGATGTTTATTGGTATCTCTTCCTCAATAGACTACTTGCTCTCAAACCTTTGTTCCAGGATTACCTTTATGGGGAACTCAAGTCAAGACACTGGTGCTCTTCACAGCCAGTCATCTTGAAAGTGACATCCATTCTCGCCATGCCCATCCCGCTCCACTGACTCACCCCTCCTGCACCACCCATTCACTCCCCAGCAAGGTGGCTTCTCTCTGCCACCCTGCCCTCATAGATCTTATTCGCAACACCCAGGGCCTCTGGAATTTCCATATCGAGTGATTACCTTTCTCCTTTTCCTTCCTTACATTTTATAGTGATATTTTGCTTCGCTTTAGTTTTTGTGCAGCACACCTTATCTGCTTATCTTGATAGAACTTATCTTTTTCTTGGTACCCATTTTGTGGGACTCTGGTGGAATTAACACTGTCCATTATGGACCCTGGAAAATGAATACCCAGGCTTGGTCCAACAGACCTACTCCATCGCTTTTGCCATAGTGATTAGTAAAACAAGAAAATGATGCAAATTTAGCCGATCTTATTCCCTCTAGGACTTTTCTACACAAGCAATAGAGATTAATTTTTTTCCAGCTGTAGTTGCTTGATTGGAAGGTTGTATGAGACAGCATTCGGCATTCATGCTATCTCACAAAGGGAAGAGCCTGTTTGAAAATTCAGCTTCCCATCCCTTTTACATTAGGCCTGGGCATAAACATGTCAATATGTCCTCCACAGCAGACTGGTGAAGTGAAGTGCGCTCCTTCCTAAAACTTCCATAGCTTCAAACTGTAGGCCTGTGTCAGAACTCGTAGAACTTTACAATAAATAAGTAAATTTTACTATGTTACCACAGTGTGTTTATATGTATGATGGGGAGATGGTGATAGTTATTGCTAAAATTATACTCTCTCTCTCTATATATATATATAGATACATATATTTATATCTCTCTATATATAGATATCTATATAGATAGATGTATATGTGCACATACATATATATACATATATGTATCTACACATATATAATATATATGCATAGATATGTATCTATATAGAAATATATATAGAGAGTAATACACACACTCACACACACACATATATATATACACACACATACTCATTTGGTTTATAACAAAGGTGACATTGCAGATCAATGGGAGAAAGGATGTACTTTTTGAAGAAATGGAGATGGGTCAATGGACATCCATTTGGAAAACAAAGTTGATCTTGAACTTTACAACACAGAAATCATTTGCAGACTCATCATGACCTAATGTATCTAAATATAAAAGGTAAAAACAGATTTATAGAAGAAACATATTTATAGTCTTACAGTAGGGATAAATGTATTAAAGAGAATACAAAAATATCTATGAATAAAGAGGAAATGGATGAACTGGCAACCTGAAAAAGAAGAGGCTTCCTTCATCAAAAGACACCATCAAGAGAATAAAAAGGAAAATCACAGAGTAAGATATTTTGATATTACATAAATACACACATACAATGGAAATGGAACTACTCAAGGCTAGCATGTGCCCCAGACTCTGTCTGTGGAACAGAGAGGGAACTGGAAGAAGCTACAAAGTTTGTCAGTGGTTGGCAATACGAGATTGGGGTTTTTCCATTGCGTTTATGTTGAGACTCATGCCAAGACTGCCTACTATTGATAGATGAAACATTTTTTCATCCTACCTGCTTGGATGGCATCATACTCAAGCTCTCCCCTAGCTCATTCATGTAACTAACAGAAACCAAACTGACAAAAGAGCTTACTGGGTCCTTCAAGGCATGTGCCTTGACTTTCTTTATGTCCATCCAAGTATTTCTCAAAACTGGTGTTGGACCTGTATGGAAGCAAGCTAATGCTATTTTGCTTCTGTATTCTGCTTGCTGTTTGCTACAATAGGAAATTCCCCCAATAACTTTGCTGTAAAAGGGAAAAAAAAAAACTTGTAAAACTGATTACCATCTGGGCCCTCCCTGGTGGCGCAGCGGGTTAAAGCACTGCACTAAGAAGCTTAAGCCATTTCCGCATGAGTTCGATCCCCGCCTGCCCCGGAGGAGATCCACGTGGCAGACCTCTCCTGACCCACCCGCTGCTCCCCTCAGCAGTGTACTTCGTAGATCTGCCAGTTCTGCTCCCTGCTCTGTCTCTGGTGAATCCTCTCACCTTCCACATCTCTGGCCTGTACCCCATTTCTGTATGAATAAATAAATAAATCTTTAAAAAAAAAAAACTGATTACCATCTGCAACAGGACCAGGATGCTGGTCATATGGTTTGTTAAGACTTGACAAACATCGCAGGGCCCACTGTAAGAATATTATCTCTTTAACAACTAAGTTTCCGTTCCTTGCCAGCAGTGTATAAATCTAGTTTCTGTAACTGCTCCGAGCCTCACTTTCTAGAGGGTGATGGCTGGCCTGTATTTGGAAGCCCAAATTAAATCTTGAATCTCCGTCTCCACATTGCCTGACAGCTTTATTCCAGCAACGCCAACACTTGGACAAAAGTACTTTCTACTTGAGAGACTTCATGAGTGCTAAGGTACAATGACTGATGTGTTAGTATTCCTGAGGCACTGGTAGTTGAAACAGACTTTTGAACACAGGAAAGGACTTATTATTCTCAAGGGAGGAACTATTTGCCCAACATTTAATAAGTCTGTCACAGATGTTTGAAGATGGGGGATATTGAAAAAAGTCAGCTCTGACAGAACTTCTGTTCTTGGGAAGCATACCTTCTCCTCAATGCTAGCTAGAGGGATTTTGAATGGAGGAGCGCATAGTCCCACAGTCTCTGCTTCTGGAATTCTGTGTTGGGATGACAGCCTTGGGAACAGAAATACCTTCTGGAAGCCCTCACATCTCACCAGTGAAAAGAAGCTGCTTATGTCTTCATCTTACGCGAGTCATTTTCGCCTCTAACTCCCTGTTCTTTCCTGAGTGAATACAATGGCTCCTGCACAGAGGATAAGGGAAACAGGAAAATAACTCGGTGAGTGGCATTCAGGGGACATAGTGAGAACCTCCTAGAATTACCAAGTGCCAGTGGCTGTGAGGTGACACCTATGCCTCCTATCCTGTGGCCTCCTATATGCTCATACTCTCCTGCCAGGGTCAGGTTGCTGCAGCATGGACATGCTCAGAGTTCTCACACAGAGTCAGAGACCTGTGAATAACCAACTAAATTAGATGTGGTGGCATCTTTTCAACAAAGACACCCAGGAATCCTGCAAAGAATTAGGGTTCCAAGAGAAAGCCTCAACTCTAAGACATAAGCAGAGTTTTAGAATAGACTTTGCTAAATTGTGCTTAAAATGTGCAGAAAATAAGGGCAGCTTAGTCAAGAGAGGTTGTGATGCATATGTTTCCACTTACAGTGTTGTTTATGTCCCAGGACTGGAATAGTACCAGAGAAAGCACAAGAGGAGGAAACCAACCTCTCACTGCACACACATCACCAATCAAAACTGTCCAGTTTCATGGGTGTTGCAGTAACCAGTCTCTAAGCTGGACCCAGAGACCCCCAATTCCTGGTTCTCACACCCTAGTGTGAGTGTTCTCATACCCTACCATGTTCCGTTTAGTTTGTGTGACTGAGAATATGGCAGAAGTGATGATAGTTTAGTTCCAAGACTAGGTTTGAAAACATACTGCAGTTTCTGTCCTTTTAAAAATATATAGTTAAAACTTTTAATCTAGTCACTTTGTATTCAGAGAACAAACTTTCTAAGACTTTGTTGATGTTAATTTTGTTGATAGATGTTTTGTAACCCAACGTAGAATATTCTTAGTGAAGATTATATATACTCTTTAAAACTATGTATTTTAAAAAATAATATTCATTCTATAGTTGGATAAAGTGGTCTGTGCATGAACTAGCTTGATCACATTGCTTGACAAACCTATTTAAATCTCCTATGCTTCTGTAGATTTTACATCTACTTATTCTCCCAGTTACTAGGAAAGAAGTATTTCAATTTCCAAACATAACTGAATTTATTTCTCCTTTCACTGTGTCAATTTTTGCTTCTCATATTTTGAATCTCTGTTATGGGAGGCATACACATTTGGAATTGTAATGTCTTCTTGGTTTATTTTCCCTTTAGCATCAGGAAGTAGTTTTCTTTCACCTTCTGCGCTTTCTGTTTGATCTGTCACTTGCTCACTCTCCCTGGGCAAGCTGGCTGCCATACTGTAGGCAGCTCTGTGGCAAGAACCCTAGAGCTTCCAGAGACAGCCAGTGAATGAAGCTGAAACAGATCCTCTAGTTCCAGGGAAGGGAGATCTACAATTTTAATTGTCTTACTGTATTTCCTTTACTGCTGTCAGTTTTGTGTTCATGTCATTTGGAGCTCTATGGTAAGCTGTATTAATAATGCTTGTATTTCATGACATATTGATCTTTTTAATCATTATCAAATGTACGTTTTTGTCTCTAAGAGTATTTTATCATTTTAGAGTCTATTTTGCATTATAATTACAAAGACACATATTTTTTAGGGGTTGTCTTAACAAATGACCACAAGCTAGGTGACTTAAAATAACAGTAATTGGGGCCTTTTTGGTGGCACAGGGGTTAAAGGCACAGCACTATCAAAGGACCGCCAGCCACTGCAACATGAGCTCATCCCAGCCAAGGAGATAACCCACATAGTGCAGCAGACCTCTCCTGTCTCACCCGCTGCTCCGCTCAGCAGTGTATTTCAGGAGACATGTCTGGCCTGCTCCCCACGTGGTCTCTGATGAATCCGCTCACCTCCCACACCTCTGGCCTATACCCCAGTTCTGCTATACATAAATAAATACATCTTTAAAAAAATAATAAATTGATTCTCTCACGGTGTTTAAGGCTAGAAATCTGAAAGTAAGGTGTTATATCATGCTTTGTCTCAAGGTTCTAGGGAAGAATCCTTTGCCTCATCCAAGCATCTGGCAATTGCCAGCAATGCGTGGTGTTCCTTTTTTTTTTTGAAACAAGTAATCTAATTTCTGTTTCTGTCTTCACATAGCATTCTCTGTGTCTCTGTGGTCCAACTTCTTCCAAGGACATCAGTCACTGGATTAGTGTCTACTCTAATCTAATGTGACCTCATCTTAACTTGATTATATCTCAAAGATTATTTCCATATAACATCATAGTCACAGATTGAAGGAAGACATAAAATTTGCAGAAAAGTTTTTCAACCAAGTACAGTCTTTAACACTCTTTTGGTTACTGTATGCAAGGTATGCCCTTTCTC
>NW_004567121.1:884605-886146 GCF_000260355.1 Condylura cristata
TTATATTTTTATTATTATAAATCCAAAAATACAGTTCTATAATTATCACTTTATATAATTTTACAGTTTTTAAAGTGGTTAAGAGAAAACACATGTATTGTTTTTTGATAATTACTTTTGTAAGTACCACTCCAGAAATTCTTCATGTCATTCTGCTGATTTGAATTACCATCTGGTGCTATAACCCTTCATGCTGAAGGACTTTCTTTAGAATTCTTATAAAACAAATCTGTTACCAATGAATCCTCTCAGTATTTGTTAATCTGGGAATGTATTTCACCCTCAATTTTGAAAGATACTCTTTTTAGATATATAGAATCCTTGGTTGATTTACAGTCCCCCTCACCAGCACTTTGAATATATTATACAATAACTACTGGCCTTCATGCCTTCATTGTTTCTAAAGAGAAATTAGCTCTGAATGGTATTGATGCTTCCCTGTACCTGTTGCTTTCAAGGATAAAAGGGTCTTAGAATTTCAACAAGTTGACTATAAGAAGTTTAAGACTGAATGGCCTGCTTGACACTTGTTGAAAGTTTTTTGTTTTTAGGTTAATACTTTTCATTTAATTTGAGGTGTTTTGGCCATATTTTCTTCAAGTATTTTTTCTATTCTTTTTTCCTCTACCTTCTTCTTTTGGAGTAAGTGTATAGTGGAACTCTTGATGTGGCTTTTGTTATTTGTTTGAACAAACTTTCCTGTGTCACCAGGCAAAGGCCTTCTGAGTTTAGCTGTTTTGGGTCTGCCCTGGAATTTGCTCTCTGATGGATCCTTTCAAGGCTTCTTGCTTAAATAGGAAACCCAGTGTTAACCAGTAGTAAACAAATAGTCTGAGGATTCTTAGTCTCTGCTTTATGCACACATAGCAGCAGTCAGATCTGCGCTTGTACTTCACCTTAATCTTAGGTTAGTACTACGGCAAACTGAGTGAGTCCTCCTCCCCTCACAACCATGGAACTAGAGAAGATGCTGGATTTCATAGGTTTTCCCTCCTGACAGAATTCCATGTAGGTGCGCAGACAGGATTTTCACATAGCCCAGCAGGTGCTCAAGCACCAAAACTTCTCAAATACTTATATACCTTTGATCAGTTTTCAAAAGGCTAAAATAATTGTTTAAGGATACTTTTATCCATCTTTTAAGTTGCTTTTAGAGGCAGAGGTTTTGATAATATCCTTATTCATGGATAGTCAGAATTCCTAATCATGATCCTAATACTTTGTAATTAATTCCTTGAACCAAATCCCCATAGTTTTAAATACCTAGATAATTCCATTTTCCTAACCAGACATAAATCAAATACTGCAGTCTTTTGAAAGTCACAGAAAGGACGATAATCATCTGAATAAGAAACAATCCTCTAAGGATACTCATACGCACCGATCATGGCTTCCTCACTCGGAAAGTAAATAATACTTATTTAATTAAATTGTTCTGGGAAATAAGTGAGATGATGTCTGGCAAACATCTGGGACACAGTACAGACCAAATACATATTTAAGCCTATTTGCCTCTAGCTTAAGTCCCCACACCTTTTTTT
>NW_004567121.1:887396-889049 GCF_000260355.1 Condylura cristata
TTGCATAGCTTGTGTCACATTAGTCCTAGGGCCTGATTTTCTTTAAGTTCCCCATAACAAATCTTTGTTTTTTTATCATGTGACGTTTACTCATATTACATTTTTTTTTAGCTGAAACAGCATTTGTTTATATTATACGGGTTTCAAGTGTACAGCATAATGCTTCAACATGAAACCAAAAGTTACGTTTCCATCCACCAGGTTAGCATTGGTCCCTCATCTCAATTTACCCAGCTCCTTCCCCCCACCCCTTTTCCTCCTATGTGTGCATAAGAAGACTTATTCTACAGTCTCAGAGTTTTGGTTTGTTGGTCCACTTGTTTTGTAACAAAATTTTTGAGTATCTACAATTGAGCTTTATTTTTGTGACCAGATACATTTAGTTTCTCTCACATACTCTAAATCGTTTCTACTGCCTTGAAAAAACAGGACCTTCAGTACTGCAGACATTCAATAGCTCCATGAATAAATGATGAAGTTTGCTTGTTAGCAATACTGTCTGTGACGTGAGTAACAGAGTCAGCCAACCATTGCTGGGGGGATGCTACAGTTGAAATGTAGCGTGGAAGTAAATAGAGTTTTAATGCTGATTTTTAAAAAAGGGTATTGTACATTAGAGTGAATTTCTTCATCTGTTCTGTGACTTAGAGAGTGGAAAGTGGCTTCCCATCAAGGTAAGCAAAGATGTCCTTGTTGCCCCCTTTGAAGGGTCTCTCTGGGTGGTGACAATCTTGGAGATTGTCAGTCAAAGATGGATCACAGGTTTTTTATGATTTGGGGACTTGCAAAAGTTTGTATTTAAGAATCTGCTGGTATATTCAACAACAAGAAAAATTGCTTTGCCCTTTCATTCATGGGTCAGACTATTGTTATTGGCAGTGGTTTCCTTTATGATATATTTTTGATATAAAAATGTTTTAAGTAGCTGCATTCATACTAAATACATTATGTGGTTTATCCTCTTACAAATGAGGTCCACTGAAATAAAAACAACAATGATATTACATGTAACAACAGCCTTTTCTTCTTTTTCATAATTCAGACAATGTGCCAGTATTCTGCAGCTTCTCCCTCCTTCTCTAAAGGTGACGGTTGACCATTTGTCACTCTGAAGAATGGAAGTTCCCCATCTCAGAAGGATGGGGGTTCCCATTTGTGCCAGGTGGACTTTTCCAAAGCAAACAAAATGTTTTAAGCAAAACAGATAAAGATGTGTCCAGGGACAACTTTTTTCCTGGGCCCAAGAGCCTGAGGGCAGGCTCTCCCTCTCTCCCTCAGCTACCCAGCCCTTGGTGCTGGCTCTGTCCATGGGCAGGACCCTATCATGGGGGCAAAATGCTAGTAATAGACCTGGACACAAGCTGGGCTCTCAACAAATTTGGGGGTGGAGGGTTAACCCTAACTAGGCAAGCTGAATCAACGCATGTAGCCAAGGAAAGGGTTTAGCTCAGTTTCCTCAGAAGCTGAGATTGAGATAGTGTTTTGGGGACACATGATATACAGAATTGCCATTCCCAAAAAACCTCTGAGGGCCGGGAGGGAAGAAAGGGAAAGGATTTCAGGTCAAGTTTAACTCAGTCCCATAGGATTTGAGAATGAAACACAAACTACCTCATAGATTTGCCTTTCCGCACCCCCACCCAGGCAAGAAGG
>NW_004567121.1:889784-893447 GCF_000260355.1 Condylura cristata
TCTGCTTTGTCAAGCTGGTGGCTTCCAGGTGGTGTCAGGAACAGTGGATCCGTGGTGCAGGTCTACCACTGTGTTCCTTCGAAATACAGCAGGTCCCTTTAAAGCAAAGTTATCTGAGATCTCACATCAGCAAATCACCCCTGCTAGAGTCAGAGGGTCCAGCTGTGTTGTGTCCACATTTCTGTCAGACAAACCAACTGAGATATTAACTGGTGGCGTATTTAAAAACTGGGGCCTCCCTGGTGGTTAGGACACAGCACTGCAAGCTAGCCACAGCTACTTCAGCATGAGTTCCATCCCTGCCCTGGAGAAGATCCACATGGCAGGGCAGACCTCTCCTGACCTGCCCGCTGCTCCCCTCAGCAGTATACTTAGTCAGTTGGCCTGTTCTGCTCCCCACTCTCTCTGGTGAATCCTCTTGCCTGACCCCTCACCTCTGGCTGTACCCCATATCTGTATGCATAAATAAAATCTTAAAAAATATTTTCATCAAAGTAACATCAGTTTATAACATTAGATAATGATGCTTTACATCAGTTTATAACATTAGATAATGATGCTTTGCTCTGCCACAACAGATATAGAGCATACCATCTTAAAACTACAAAAATGTATTGTCTCACAGAGTTTCTTTGTATTTGTTTTCAGCATTTGGGCTGTAAATGTTTCTGTGTAATATTTCTTATTATGATAGTCAATTTGATTTGTTTCTTCTACAGCTGTGTTTCTGATTAGTCCCGGCCTTATTTTTTAGCCTTTGTCCAGAATTAGTAGATATCTTTAAGAAAATAGTCATTTATACAAATAAATCTTTAGAAGAGTCCCTTCTCTCTGGGATTTTAGTACGTTTCATGATCCTTGCTTCCACAGTTCTCTGACATGTTTCAGAATATAACTTTTGTAATATATCTGGCTTACCGCAATGACTTTGACCTATTGGAATCTAACTGTAGAGCAAGATTTACCTTCCTGCAATAATCTCCATTTGGGGGAAATTTGAGTGGGAGAATAAAATTGAAAACTTTCAGTTTCAGCATTGCAATTTTGTCTAGTCACCCACACAATCCTTGAAATTTTTATCTAATATCTTCAAATTGTTATTCAAGTTTAGGTCCTGCCTTGGAAATGATGTATATTAATCCCTGAATAATAGCACTTGAGTTACCCATCTGTCTAAGGGAGAAATTTCTCTTCACTCATGATATTCATTCCTTGTTTGAGAAGCCTCATAGAGTAAAAATCAACAAATGTGTATCTTCTGCTGAATCTACATAAACTGAAATGCAGAATCTAGACTAGGTGAAGGCAATTTTTACAAATAATGAAGACCTCATTCCTAAACTGTTTTATATGGTACAAGGACATTTTCTTTTTCTTTTTTTTTTTTTTTTTTTTAAGATTTATTTATTTGTGCATACAGAACTGGGGTACAGGCCAGAGGCTCAGGGGCGGTGAGAGGCTTCACCAGTGACAGAGTGGGGAACAGAACAAGCAGATTGACGAAGTACACTGCTGAGGAGAGCAGTGGGCGGGTCAGGAGAGGTCTGCCACGCCATGTGGTCACCTCCAGGGCAGGCGGGAATCGAACTCATTTGCAAGTGGCTTTAGATTCTCAGTGCTGTGCTTTAACCCGCTGTGCCACCAGGGAGGGCCGGTACAAATACATTTTCTATTCTATTTGCCTTCCTCTGAACCTATCCCATTGTCTATATCCAACATTTAATATGTTGTTGCTAAACCACAACCTACTCTATATTTGCAAATGTCCTAAAAATTAGCCCATCTACCTTTTTAATAATTTGTATATTTCTTTCCTAAAATGGAAGTGAAATTAGATGACTAGTAAGTGGAAGAAAAGTACCTTTGCATGTTAATCAGCTTGGGCTATGGCCATGTCTGTTTGCAGACTAGAAGAAATGGAGTCTTTTCTCTTGGATGACATTGGCTCAGTGATACAGAACAAGGCTATCGAGAGAATCATCTCACCAATGACTCTTCAGTTATGCCATCTGATCATCTCAATGGAGAGGAGAGACTTGGAGAGTGAAGTGTTTACCTCTCTGGAGAAGTTAGCAGGGGAATTGGCTCAAGCAAGTGAAGAGTTTGTACAAGTGGCTAAAAGGTAATTTCTAAGACATCAAGTCCTTTACACTAATGACTTTGCAGGATTGTGAACAGAGGTGTATTATAATCTCCTTAAATGTTTTTGGGAAGAAGTTAGGTGCTACAACATGATGAAGCTTGAGGACTTCGTGCTAAGTGAAATAGGAAAATACTGTGTGCGTCTACTTATATGAGATACCTACCGTAGTAAAATTAATCAAGACAGAGTGTAGAATGTTTGCCAGAGATGGGAGGCTTAGGGAAGGTATATAGGGAATTATAATTGTGTAGAATTTAGGTTTGGGAAAATGAAAAAAGTTCTAGAGACGTATAGAAGCATAAAACAATGTGAATATACTTGATGCCACTATAAGTATACTCTTAGAATGATTAAAATGGTAAATTTTGTTATGTGGTTCCCCTCCCCCCCTATATACACATACAAAAGATATGGGTGACTTTACTTGGTGTGATTCTAATTGTGTAAAAAGAATGAAAGTCATAGACATTTTTTGCCCAAATATTTGTAATAATTTTTTAGGAGCTTGAGAACAGAGTGATTTTATATTTATGTAATTCTCTTGCATACTTGAAGTTTTCTAGTACAGTGTATTTTATATTCACACTAGATTTTGAGAGAAGGTAAGCATCCTTTTTGTCTATTTCAATATAAATGCCTTTGCTGTATTATCTGTTCTGGGCCAGTAAATTATTTAACAAAGAGAATTATCTGTGCGCATGACCATGGGAAATGGCCCAGTCCATCAAACGGGACAGTGCCTCAAATAATTCATATTCTGACTTGGGCTTGGCTCCACTAATGTTCTGGCAGGTCTCAGGAAAGTCCAAATGGAAGCATTCAGCACAGGATGTGCTAAGTGTTCATCTGGCAAGTTGCAGTGTTTTTCTCTGCTGGGCAAGCTCTCAGGAGGTGAGAAGAAACTTGCCACATCAGCAGAGCAGAGTAGACAGCAGGAGAGGGCTGCAGGAAAGACCACTCAAGAAGAGGCTAACACTAATATATGTTTCCTTTAGCTTAAAAATGTGTCATGTAATAACATTCTAAAAATATAAATGAGATGAGGAAACAAAGAATTACCCACAAGCCTACAATCCAGAGATAACCACGACGAATATTTTACCTTCTTTTGAATCAATTAGGTATATTGAATATTTCATTTCTATTACTTTGGCAGTTGTATATTTTCACTATTATTTTAGTGTTGTATATTGTGCATGAATTAGTTCATTCATCTGAGTCCTTGACAATATAAATTAGTACTTTTATTACGAGGTGGCAATGTAAAGAGACTTACAACACTGTAATGCCATTATTTTTCCCTCTCATTTTTTGGGCTATTGTAGTATTGATTTTTTATCCTATGAAAACTTCAAATCCTACAAGACATCATTATTACCATGATAATATTCATTTAACATTGCCTTTTCTAGTGTTCTTCATTTTTTCTAAATTTCTATACTCACTTCCCCTCTGCCCAAAGGATTTTCTCTATATTACTCCTGATACACACCTGCTAGTTAAGAATTAGCTCAGGCATT
>NW_004567121.1:893707-904274 GCF_000260355.1 Condylura cristata
TTTTAACAGTTTTATCCCAGTATAATACAATAATCTGAATATAGTGACAGTGTACAATTTGGTCCATTTTGACATAAGTATCACCCATGAAAACATGATTACGATCAAAATAATGAAGACATCGATTGTCCTGAAAAGTTTTTAAATGCCTCTTTGTGCTCCTTCATACCTACTCTTCTGACATATATTCTGTTAGAATAAAGGAGTTTGCATTTTCTAAAATTTTATATAAATTAAATATATGCTTTTTTTTGGGTCTAGCTTCCTTCTCTTGGCAATGTTTTTAGTTATTTTGAGACTCATTCATGCAAGCAACATTCCTTTCCATTGCTAGCTAGAATTCCACTGTGTGGATTTGCCACAACTTGGTTATTCATTCACTTCTTGATGAGCATTTCAATTATTTCCTGTTTGGGACTATTACACACAACGGTGCTATAAATATTTGTGTATAAGTCTTTATATGGACACTTGCCTAATTCTTCTGGGACAAATGTCTTGATGTAGAATAGTTGGGTATTACAGTAGCTGAGTCTTTATACTTTTGAGGAACTGCCAACTTTTAAAGTAGATGTATCATATTGTATACAGCATGCACCAGAGTTTGGTTATTATATATTCTTACCAACACTTGATATAATCAGTTCATTAAATGTCAATTATTTTAGTAAGAATACTCCTATTTTAATTTGAATTTCCCTAGTGAATAATGACTTAATTCATCATATTTTCATGTGTTTATTTGCCATCCATGTATCTTGTTTGGTGAAGTGTATGTTCAAGTTGTTTTACACGTATTTATTGAATGTCTAGTTTTTTTTTCTTCATCTTGAAATTTCTCTGTATACTTCACATGGTCTTTTGTCAGAGAAATGCTTTGCAAATATTTTCTTTCAACTTGTGGCTTTTTTTTTTACTCATTTAATAGTGCCTTTCATAAGGCAAAGAGATATTCTTAATTTTGATGAAGCCTAATTTACCCTTTTTTTTTGTTTGTTTACAGAATGTGTTTATGGTGTATAGCTAAAGAATCTTCGTCTAATATGAGATCACAAAGATTTTCTTCTTTGTTTCCTTTTAGAAATTTTTGTAGATGCAAGTTTCACATTTAGAACTATGATCCATTCTGAGTAACTTTTTAAATATGATGTGAGGTACAGATTATTACTATTTTTTATATGCATATCTTATTATTTGAATGGTTGAAAAGACTATTCTACTTTTCTGCTGAATTATCTCTATACCTTTGTTGAAAATCAGTATGCAAGCATCTTTTTTCTTCTACATGTCTATCTGGATACCAATACTGTCTTGAATTTGGTAGTGCTATATATAGATAGATAGATAGATAGATATGTATTATATATGTGTGTGTATGTATGTATATCCATATACCTGTACACATACCTGTATTTATATAAAATCTCCACTTTGTCTTTTTTTCCAAAGATGATTATCTAGGTTTTGGCATCCGACAAGTAAATTTTAGAATGTGGGCCAGGCCAATTTATATTTTCCCCACTTACCCCAATGTGCTACTTTCTACCAAAAATCTTGTTGAGATTTTAATTGGAATTATGTTAAATATATAAATCAATTTAGGGATAAACAATATTTAGCTTCCAGACCTATGAACATAAAACATGCTCACTGCAGAGAAAAATGAGGGTAACTGAAAAGTAACAAAGTGGGGTCTCACTGGCCGTGCAAAGGGTTTCAGCAGCCACTGCAGCATGAGCTGGATCCCAACCAGGGAGCTGACTCCCGTGGTGCAGCAGACCTCTCCTGTCTCTCCCTGCTCCCCTAAGCAGTGTATTTGAGTCAACACACCTGTTCTGTTCCCCACTCTTTCTGTGATGAATCCTCTCAAGCCCGGCACCTCTGGCCTACAACCCCACTTTTGTATGCATAAATAAAGTAAATCTTAAAATTTTTTAAAATAGGGGGGCTGGAAATTTTTTTAAAAAATAACAACGTGCATTTTAAAACACTATGTGCAATTGCAGTTTGACAACTATCCTTCTGATACATAGTTCTCGATATAGATATGCATGTAATTGAAGGCAAGTGAGATCTTCCCATACAGGTTATTTTGTAATTTAACTTTATTTTACTCAACATTATGTCTTCAGAGTCTTCTATCATGGCAATGATAGACCTACACCCTGTTTAATGGCTTCTTAGTGCTCTGTAATTCAATATCATTTTCTTATGGGTATGTTTCTTTTTTGTAACATTTCAGTTCACTGACATTACCTTTTATTGAACTATTGATAAATGCTGAATGAAAACATGTCTGTCTAGGCTGGCTGGAGACTCTGAGGAGGAGTGGCTCCTGGAAGAAATGGAACCTGCGGCTGAATCTCTGATTTTGTCTGGGAAAAACATGACTCTGGTAGTGCAAAAGCTCCATCTTCAGCCAGAATGTCAGAGTCACCAGGAGGAGCTAGTGAGCACAGCACAGCAGGTCCTGGTGGCCACCACCAAGGTGCGGCTGATGTCAGAGCTGGTGGGCTGGCTGGTCAGGACAGAGACTCACTGCTGGGAAAAATGGGTGGGGCACATCATTCCTGCAGTGGATGCCTGGCCAGAGAAACCTGCGCAAGCTTCTGCTAAGATCACAGACACAACTTCATTGTATTCAGTAACCATGACACATGGCAGCTGCCAGGAGGCCCATGACACACTGTGTTAGGGTCTATGATCCTAAAACCATATGTGTCCACCTCCTCCCCCACACTTGACTGCTAACGCCGAATAAAAAAAGATATCACTGAGAGTTTCATCTTCCCCCTTGAAGGTAGCTACTCTACCATCATCATGGAGGCCTCTGAAATACAGTCTATTGGGCAGACTTGACTGGAGAATGGTAGCTCTGTTGCACCTGCCTACTTTTACAAGAGTCTCAGGGGGCCAGGATAACCCCAAATAGTCTCCAAATAGTCCCTTTTCTCCAACTTGGCTTTTCATCAGCCTTTTGGGTTAGGTCATCGCTCAGTGTTAGACTCTATGTGGCTTAAATATTAACAAATATTATTAAAGTTTATCACTAAAACTTTAGTCAAGTATGTCTTTATTAAGTAAGTAAGATTAGAAATGGAGAGATACAAGAGGCAAACCCAGAGGGCTTGGCCACCTGCTGATGGGAGATGGGAGGAGGAGATGAAGACAGGTGACAGGTCTGCTGGAGAGGATGCAGAGACATCCTGCGCAGCAGTCAGGCCAGGGAAGATTTCTCAGAGGCCTTGGGCTGGCCATCTCACTTATCCCCACCATCCACATCCTTCCTAGGATCTTACTAATCACCTTCCTTATGTAGGGGTTACCACATGGATAATTCATTGCTCCCCTAACCTGAGCCCAGGTTCCCCCTCCTCGCCTAAATGTATTTCAAATTAAAAGGGTCCAGCAATCTTAATGAAACCAACTGTTTTCTTTAAATGTCACTACTAAGTGTCTATAGGACACTGGGTAGTGTTTATAGGACACAGTGTCTGTAGGACATTGAGTAGGTTTGGTTGGGGGGGGGGCGGGGCTCCTGGTTAAACTCGGGAAGGGAAGCAGCTGCTATTGTGCTTGCTATGGCCCCAGAAACTGCAAGTATCTTCACGCCTGTCTCTTTTTGACTATTCAAACAGGTCCTGCTCCTGGAAGACGCAGCGATGGTGACGAAGACCGTGCGGACTGTGGGTGGGTGCCTGACCTGCCTGGACGCTCTAGAGGAGGCCAGCGACTCTGCCTCATGGCGCGGCCTCTTCGCAGACCTGACCGCCACGCTGCTGCGCCTGGGAGGCCTCACTGCAGGCGCGCGGGGGGAGCGCCTGGGCCGCGCTCGCCGCCGGCTCCGCGGCTGCATCCCCGCGCTGCTCGCGGCAGTCCGCGGCCACCTCCGAAGTCCGCGCAACCCGCAGCTGGCTGTCTCCCGGCGCCACATTTTCGCTCAGACCAGGGAGACCCTCGGCGAGCTCCTGGTGCAGCTGGAGCCTGGAGCCTCAGCCCAGGCGGCGGCGGGTGCAAGGAACGGAGCGCTCGCCTGGAGCCTGCGGCAGCTCCGTGAGCTACTGGCCACGCCAGAGCCTGTGGGTGTGCTGGGAGGCGCGCTGGACGTATTGCTGGCGCCCATAGTTTGGCACTGCATGCGCTTGGCCGCCTGGTCCGCTCCGCCAGAGAGGCTGCGATTGGTGGCCAGCTGCCACCAGGTGCTGGAGCTGCGGAACGCCCGCGTCAGGTCCGTGGGTCGGATCACCGGGCCTCTCTGGACTGACCCGAGGAGCCTGGAGTCAGGGGAGGAGCGCGCAGCTCTGCAGTCTGCAACTGAGGTGCTCTCCCAGGGGGTGAGCAATGGGCTGTTACGCCAGATCCTAGACACCTTCACGGATACTCAAAGCCCTCTTCAAAGGCTTGTCCAGGCTGCCTTGGTGACTCCCCCAGTCACCTCCTCGTGCAACCGCAAGGTCTTGTCAAAGAGCCTCCAGCTTTTCCTTGCTGCGTTCCATGACCAGGCCAAGCAGATGCTGCGTGTGGCTCACTTGGTCTTGGTTTGCTGCCCTCAGCAACAAACTGGCAAAGACATGGAGGTCACCATGGCCAGCCTTTGGGGGCTTGTGGTCAGAGTACAACGGCTTTTCTCACAAAGTCCCCAAGAGTTTAGTGTGGACTGGAGTCCTGCTACTCTGCAGGCCCTGCTCCAGGCCTGGGCCAGGGTCTCTGAAAGCCTATTAGCAAGTTTTGACGATGTTCTCAATATTCCTGAGTTTCTGAGTCTGTCCGTTCAGGAAATGACTAAGCACTTGGAGGTTTTTGCACGGACTTTGGGAAGTAGAGATGTCAGAGAGCTTTCCACACATGTAGTGTATCTACAGGGCCGAGCTGCACACATAGTGCAGGTAATGAACAGGTACGTAGGCCAGCACCGAGATCCCATTTTCCGAAACGGCCTAAGAGTCTTGATCCAGCAGCTGGAGCGGTCTTCCCTTGTCCTGGGTGCAGTCGCTGAGTCCTCTTCAGGTGGTCACAACTCTCAGGACACGGATGCATTTTTAACTGTGGCAAAACAGCTGGTCTATTCAGCTCAGAGCATCCAAGAGGGACTGGATGGGACTAACCACCCAGATATCCTCAGTCCCCTTCGGGACCTAGTCCAAAGATTTGATATTGCTACAGGAAAGCCTTATTTTTTCCTCTCCAGCCTGCAGGATTCCACAATTCATGAATTAAAACATCAGAGGGGGACTGCACTGGGGAAACATCACCCAGAAACTTCATATCCACCAAGGGAGTATGTCTTCTGCCCCTTGACTTCTGACACTCAGCCACAGACGAGAGATTCTCCCGTTCCTGGCAGGAGCAAATTCATCCTTGCTTTAGAGAGCTACTGCCAGCAGGCAGTGACCACAACTTGCCCTGACCTGCGGAAGCAAGATGCAGCTCTAGATACGGCTCAAGAGGTCTTGGCTGCAAAAGGAGCCCTAGCTTCAGAGAGGGTGACTAAACTCCAAGCTCTCCCAAGGCCAGCAACTTCTACTATTGATGTAGGACTAGAGATAGTACATTGCACAACAACTCAAACTGATAGCCTTCGGGAAGTGGCTCTCCAGCTGCCTGGGACAACCAGGGAAACCAGGCAGTCTTTGGTAGCTGTAGCTGGTGACTGGTACCCTCTGTGTCAACAACTATTTTGGCAAAGTCCAGACAGTGGTCTTCCAGGGAACAAAACAGTTTTCATGGAGCTTCAGCAGAATTTAGTCTCATTAGTTCAACTAGCAACCAAAACTGGGCCCACAGATTTGAGTAAGGATGACCCTGACTCTACTGAAGACCCAGAAGTACTTTTACAAATGCAAAACCTATTAAAGGAGGCAGAGATCCATGCTAAACAACTGATGGACAAGGCTCTGGCCTTTGATGACCTCCATGCCCCTAAGTTGTGGGATGATAGCTTTGAGGACAGGTGCCTTCTATGGTCAGTGGCTGTCCAAGACCTGCTTCAGTGCCTGGGGAGGCTCAGTAGGAGACAAGGCCTGTTCCTACTGCCCCTGCGACAGGCCATAAAGAACCAGCAGGGGATGCAGGAAGGGTTGGCTCAGGCAGCGGATGTTTCTCAGAGGCTACAAGAGGCTGCCAGGCTGTCTAGCTTACTGTGTGGAGATAAGCAGGTGAAGGGTGCGGTGTCCTTTCTGTGCAAGGAGGTTCATGTACTCACAGAGGCTCTGCTGGATGTGGCGCAGATCCTGGCCTCTTCCCCTACACCGTCTCCCAGCCTGTCTACCCGCTTTGAACTTCTCAGCTTGGAACTCACCCTTCGAGTCAAGGCCCTGACTGGCTACATCAGCAGCATCAATGCAGACTATGCACATGCCCTCCAAGATGCTCTCCGCCCAAGTCTCTCTCTCTGCAAAGATGCACAGACTGGGCAGGAAAATTCCCTGGAAAAAATGGTATCTGGTATTCAAGCTGTGCAGGGAATCGTGGCAGGAGGTCAGGCGTCTGGGGCCGGCCAGGAAGACATTCTTGTGGCCCTGGAAAGCATCCTCAGGCTCACCCAGGAGGTGGCCCAAAGGCTCCCTGTGCTTCAGCAACATCCAGAGGCATGGAGAATGCACGTTCTTCAGTGGGAGTGGGCAGCCAAGGCTCACTATGCTGTAGCCCAGCTCCAGGCCTGGAATGGTGGGCACACTAAGGCGTGGAGACACCTGGTCCAGTGCTTGAAGCCCAGTGATGAGCTGACGGCAGCGTCTTTAGTACACAGCCATCCCCAGGCCCAGGTCCAACATGGGGCCTATATATCAGGAGCCGGAGGGGCAAGTAGTGCGCATTCTTGGGTTGTGACCCCAACAGGTGCCCCAGGATGCTCAGTGGGGAACTACTCAGCCGATCCAGTCATCACCAAGACAAATGCAGCAGACCTGGACACGGTAGGATTGTCAGCATCTTTCTCCCTTCCCCACTTCTGTTCTCTTGCTAATAATAAAAGCCTCTGGAAGATTCTAATTTAGATAATAGGAACATTGATAACTTTCCTGGTACAGGGTTAACGAAAGCATCTGTATTCTCTGTTGTCTGGCACCAGTAGTGGCTACAATTACTGATGTTTGTGAAGTTTTTCCCAGTTGCCCCAATCAGAAGTGGCCCTTCTTGCTGTGACTGAAGCACTCCTGTGTATCAGTCTGCTTCATGACGCTTTGACTTCTGCCAAGTTATCTCCCTGCCCCAGGGATGTTTTTTTTGTTTGCAGGTGGCAGAAACCCACTTTGAATATGCTCGGCTAAAAGGAAGGATTTATGAGGATGCTGGGGCTGTTGGGCACCTTTCACACATGGTTGTTTCTTTCTAGGGCGTGCGACAGGACAATCAGGCATGTGGGTGCCAAGCACTGGGTTTACTAACACCTTCTGTGCCCAGCTGTGCCCCCAGTCAGTGGCAGATGCAGCTGTTTGGCAGTGCCTGAGAAGTTCCCAGCAGGCTGCTCAGACCAAGGTTTTATGCACAGCCTGGCCTGACCCCTTGCTGACCTTCACAGACCCTCCAAACCCTTCCTTACTGAGGCTTCTCCCAACATAAAGCTGAGTAGACCACATGCTTCCCCACTCCATGGCTCTTTACTTCACTTTTCATTTTAAAATGTCATCAGCATGAGAAAGGGCCGTTTCTACAGCAGCAGGGAGGAGAGCAGGCAAAGATCTGTCTTCCTGCAGCTTAAGGTCTCTGTCTTCCGCTCACCTCCTCCACAGCTCCAAGGCTGTATGTTGTCTATAGGGTTTCCTCACACGTGCCGAATGCCGTTGACGTCACTGATTTCACATCTTCTGTCTCTGTCACTTCATCTGATACATTCCTTTTCTCATCCATACCTCCTCTCGGGGGATTTCACACACTGCTGGCAGGGCAGGGTGAGGCTGGCTGCCCAGGAATGGGGCAAACAGCAAGTATGTTCAGCTCCTCTCACCCCTCCTTTTGGTGAAGAGGTGTCTGTCATCTCTTGGCCAGCTGATTTCCTTGGGGCAAAGAGGTTTTTTGCTCAGGGAAGCACTACCCTTCTACATACAGTTCCACTTGAAAAATCATCCAGTGTGAGGGAGTTCAGAGCAGGGAGAAATACCACCCCTGGTGAACATTTGCTCTGCTCTCCCTTCCCTGGGCTCTGAGCACACTTCCAGTCAGAAAAGCGCCCCCCACAGTGAGCACCTGCCAGAATCAATAGAGAGAAGACATGGACTGGGGCAGGGGCTTGCTTTGGGGCATTGATAAGTCATAGCAGGAAATTCTTTATTCCAGTTATGGGGATCACCCATAACTGATTGAAGAGCCTGGAGGTGCTTCCGGCACAGGATGCCTAGGGTCCCTGACAACTGAATCTAAGACCTGAGTTGTAATGAATATTCCCCAGTTTCCTACTTCTCACCTTTGGTGGTTCAAGGACTCACCTATGTCTATCTATTCCTTGTTTTTTTTGGTCAGTGTAGCTGAATCTCAGTCTCAACTGAGCTCTCCACCCTCTTCTCACCCACTCAAGGATGCCCCTCTGGGTAGCCTGTTGGCACCCAGCATGCCACTTGAGTGTAATTTGTCCCTCTCCAGAAAAGGCTTAACTCACCCTACTTAGCATCCAGGAGACATTCCCAGCTGTTTAGAACAAGACTAATGCATGTGTTTTTTCAGAAGGTGGGATATTATTTAGTTGAAGAAGCCAGCACAAAATGGTGGGAAATTCAGATGTCTTCCTGACTAGTGTAGAAAAGTTAACCAGTTGGTTTTGAAGGCTCAGGAGCTCCAATTTACTTGTCTGCAACTCCTCCAGGCCAACCACAGGGTCTGGTGCTTCACACTCACGAGTGATTCTGGACGTTCCAGACAAACTCAAGTGCAGCAGAAATCAAATTTCAGGCCAAAGGCTGTCGGAGGGATGGAAAAGTCTTCAGCTGAACTTCAAAAGAAGCCTGGAATTTGTATTTGTCTGTAAGGATGTGAAGGACTTTCCAGGCAGTAAAAGATCTGAGGTGGGCTTGACCCAGAGTATTAAGACTATGAGTATTAAGATTTGCTCCTGACATGGAAACGAATACTTTAAAATCGGAGAGGAAAGTAATCTGCATTTTTAGCCCTGCACCCCTCCAGCCACCTACCTGGCTGGTTGCTGTTTTCAACATCTGGACACATCCGAGCCAAACCTGAGTGAGTGGGACTCTTACCATATGGTTCTCACACGCTTGGCTTGAACCTTGTGACCAGATCTAAGTTACATTTGAGGAGAGATGAGACCTTTTTATCCTGGACAACTTCTATTGACGGCTGTGTCAAGCTATGCCAGGCCAACACTGACGCCCCCATACCCCATCACTGTTTTTCTCTTTGGCAGCCATACCTGGCTAACAAGGGAGGTTAGATTCTGAGAATTTGAGTCCTTGTGAGCAGTGAGTAATGGGGCTTCTCAGAGGTAATGGCTTGGTGAGCTGGCTTCTGGCCACTCACATTTCCAGTGCCCAAAGCTGTTTGATTTACCTGCTTATTTTTGGTTTCAGTAGTAACTAAGTTAATTATTCATTCCAGATGGCAAAACCCTTTCATGTGGAATAATTGATGAGAAAATACATCAGTGTCGGAAAGTGTGGGAACACTCAAGTATTCCTGAATGTCTTCAAAACAGTATAGATTCTCCTTCTCCCAGGGAAGATCTGAACATTGACAGATGGACAGAAACAGATGTTTTACCTCTACTAGGTTCTGAGTATGCCAGCTTTTAGCAAATTCTGTAAGATGGAGCATGGTGCCAGGGACTCAGTGGTTCCTGTTCTCACTGAGGTCTTGGACAAGATTGCCAAGAGCTGCTGGCACATGGGGAAGCAGGAAACACTCTGCTCCCCATTCTTCTTCTAAAATGAGAACAGCCCATGGCCACCACTGCTGTAGAGTAAAGGGTGAGCATCAGGAGACTCACTGTTTGTACTCTGTCTTAGCAGCAGCACTGTGTCCTTCCCAGCTCCCTCGGCTCTGTGGCCTGGCTGCACACCAAGCTGGACCAGCCTCTCCCAGAGGGTGACAGTGTGGACGGTGGGAACAGAATCGCCCAAATTACCCAGGAGATGGCCAAGGAGGTGCTCCTGATGGCTCAGAGTTTGAGGAGAAGAGGACGCATCCTGGTACTTGACCTTCATTGGGCCTTGGAGGCGGGAGGACTGGATACCTTGTGGGGTGATGGGGCTGTGGCCATCTAGGGGCTCCCAGGAAGGGAGGGCCATGCCGAGGGCCTTCCACACTTAGCATTTTCCCAATGTTACCTTCTTTTTCTATCTGAAAAAATCACAACATTCATCTTACTTCTCTCTACCCCTTCCCTTTGCACTCAAAGTTTTGACTTATTCTACCAGAGAAGATAATTTGCCAGAAGCTGAAATTTAGTGAAAACAAGGATTCATTTATATGAATGAAGGAAATATTTTAAAGATGAAGGGACTGTTTTTATCTTTAAAAGTTCCCCCAAGGCCCTTCCTGGTGGCGCAGCGGGTTAAAGCACAGCACTGAGAATCTAAAGCCGCTTCCGCATGAGGTCGATTCCCGCCTGCCCCGAAGG